>NW_025335589.1:5358860-5453976 GCF_004798865.1 Varanus komodoensis
ATTCTTATTGAAATGGGTGTTTCTTTATGTGACATACACATGTGTATATTTGTCTTGTTTCATCTCAAACACTTACACCAGGTAAGAATATTTAAAATATCCAAAGGATGTAAAGTAGGATGGATTATAATTTCTCCATCTGCAGGCACAAAATAACAGCAGGCACAAAAATTCCATGTTAAGTTCTGTTGGAAAAAATGCTCAGGTTCAGACTTGTAAATCTTGA
The DNA here is from genome assembly GCF_004798865.1 of Varanus komodoensis. Classification (NCBI taxonomy): domain Eukaryota; kingdom Metazoa; phylum Chordata; class Lepidosauria; order Squamata; family Varanidae; genus Varanus; species Varanus komodoensis. Next base: position 5,359,087 of record NW_025335589.1, read on the forward strand.
AAAGAAGAGAATCCCATAGTTGTGTTACAGTCCCTGCCTCTTTCCTGTCCTCTGACAGGTCTGAGGTGCTTCCAGATTTGATATATATGCAGCCATCACCACAGCTCAATCATAACGCCATGGTGGCCCTATTCTAGATGATGTTTTCATCTCATAGTCCTCTTGTGTTTTCCCATTGTTTCTTCCATCTTTACTTTCGCCACAGAAAATTTGTTAAGGATCAAGGATGGATTAAGTATAACATAACTTCTGGAAAGGCAACACTAGGAACTCCCCATCTGGAAGTACCCTTGGTCAAGAAGGCTCCCTTGATTGAACCTTGCTGGAAACTGCAGTGGAGGGATATTGGAGGCAGTATTCGAAACAGGCAAATCCCTGCTGTTAAGGCTTTGGGCCCAATCCTATACATGAAGAAAGTCCTACAACTCCCAGAACGCCCCAGCCTGCATTTTTCTTTCTAAACATGCATAGGTGTGCACTGTTTATGGGTCAAACACCCAGACCTTAAAGAATATTTGAGATATCTGTAGGGAATCAGGAAATCTGTAGGGTAATCTCTTTCAAAAGATGCCTGATGGCATGTTGACACAAAAGCAAGACCCAGACACTGATAGATTCATACATGGTTCAGTCTTTTGTCCTGTTCTTTGAACTGTGAGCCCTATATTGATATCTTTTGCGCAAGCCTTGTATAAATTTCTGAAAGCCACTTGGCCGAAACATAGTCCTTTTCAGAGAAAAAGCAATGGGGGGTTATATATGCTAAGCCTCATTTTTTCAAAAAAAGGTATATCTTTCATGTCAACATTCAACTTTCAGCTATAAGGTTGATCATGTGCACTTTGTACAAAGAGCTGGTTAAAAATCCTGTGACCAAAACATGTGGCATTAGTAACTATAACTATGTCTTGAAGAAACTTGTTGAAAGCATAGTCCTGTTTTGATGATTATTCAAAGGGCTCCCTTGTGGGAGGGAAAAGGAACGACTGAGTGCTACTGGAAATAACTCTTTCTGTAAAGCTCACTGACATATATATCTGGAAAACTGTCACTTCACACCCTACTAGTTAAACCATAAAAGTGCAAAGAAAAATTCAGGATTCTGTCTGGACTGAAGGGGATAAATCTGGAGTTGCACTTGTTATATGTGGTTTTAAAGAGTGGGAGAAAGAAACACTTTGAAGCCATTAGGCAGACATCTGGTCTGTTGTGCTTTTCAGGTTCTTCCTCCCCCTTCAGTCTGACACAGCATTCAAATCAACTTCTAAGCATTTGAAGCTTTACTACATCAAAACTTCCTTACAACTGGAAAAATTCAGTTGTCTCAATGCATCTTAAATAACTTTAGCATATTTTCTTCCAGACTTAAAAACTCTGTTCAAACTGAACTATGATATCTATCCATTAATCAATCAGCAAAAATATTTTTGCATATGAGACAATTTTATAAAAGTGCCTAAATGTGTGCTGAAAATTTCTGGGAAGAACCACTAGCAACTTTTCTTGTTTGTAATAAAATAACTGTTGGGCCCAGTGTATTTGCCAGCATATTTTTAAAGGTGCCGGTTGGTAATGCAATATGAAAACCACTTAGCCACTTTGGAAACAGTCTTGGCCTGGTATTTTTACAGTTACCCTGATGCAGTCTCATGATCTTGATATTTCTTAGCTATGTGAACAGCTAGTTATGTTAGCTGGTCACACATAGCCATAAAATCCGGCTTTCTCAGTTGTTGTACTTAGAACTCTGGCTTAAGAGACCCACCTAGTCTGTCTCTTTTATGTTTTCTTAGTAAAAAAAATTATTTAGGCATTCCTTTGGTTTACACCAATCTGTTCCTCCCGCAACGAGCTAGGGATTATTGTTATTGTTGTTTACCCTGTTGTTTTTGTCACCTTATTTGATTTGAAATGTTAGTACTAAAAATTATATTGTACTTTGTAATGTTATTGAATGCTGCTTTGGGGGCTTTGCTGAAAACTAGTTAATGTAAATAAAAGTAAATAGGCTAGGTTGTAGTTTGTTCTAACTTTCTACATCGGTTTCTTGCCAACTGTGCTTCTGGTATATGGTATCATTGCGCAACAATGTCATTACTGATATCGGAAGACTTTCAAGATAAAGTAGGTTGTTTCACTAAGGTGATAAAGGGGCAAGGTTTGCCTTCCTATCATGTGAGACAGCCCACCTAACCCTGTGTGTCCCAGGAATGTGTGGTCACAAAGAAAATGAAATGGTCATTAGAAAAAGGAATAGATGGGAAAGAGCAGATAAACCAAGGAAAAATCATGCTACAAGCCAATTGAATCAAACAAAACAAATGTTGTGGCTAACTTTCATAGGGATGATAAACCTGGACTTGGGCTATGCCACCTCAGACTGCAAGTGGGGGCTCACTTGATGACTGCTTCTTTATTCTGAAAACAAACTCCCTTCAATTAGATAAATAGTTTCATATTCTTTCTGATATCTTGCTTTATATGTAGAAGAATTTGGGGTGGGTAGGTATGGAAAAGCCACTTCTTAGACAACTGGATCTTTAAAGTGTTCTGCTATGTGCAGATATCCTTTTTCCTCATCTGTATTGGAATACATCATTTGCAAACACCTTGAACCCCACATGAAGCTGTAGTGTTGACCTTCCCTTCAAGAATGGATTTCTTCAAAGGAAAGCTTAATTCCAAAAATCCAGGTGTAACTCAGCAACTTTGCTTAGGGGCACTTTCTTAAATGACAAGCTGCTTGCAAGAACCTGAATTCATGTAAACAAGAAAGTTGTCACATGTATATCAATACTACTGCTTTATTGCTAAAATGGAGAACTTTAAAGATGCAATCCTAAGCATGTTTAGACAGAAAAATCCCCTTGCTGAAGAATGCTGGAAACTAATTTTTTATGTCTAAACATTTGTGGGATTAAACCCTTAACACGGAAGGTGTTCTGTAGTCTTTTGTTGTGTTTGCTCTCAAAACAAGCTTGTGAATAGGTCATTAAGAGTACAATTCTGTGCTTGGCTGGAGCATGCTAAAGTTGTAGGCCTTTTCTATCTAAATATATATAGGACTGTATCCTAAATAATCTGAGCTTGCATGTTCAGCACTGACATCACATCCCTTCAAGACTTGTAGTGTTATTTTCATTTTTAATTTTGCATAATTAGGAGAATTAGCACACGTGGAACATGAGACTCCTGGTGAAAGAGAGAAAGTGAAAGCAAGAAATCAAGGCGTATGAGATGATGGAGAGTCGTGCACTCTTCTTCCAACTTCTAGGAGCTAGGGGATGGTTTGTCATAGACATAATGTAACCCATTCATATACCATGAAATGTACAGATATCACAGAATGTGCTTGTGTGGATGGGAATTATGTACACACACACACACACACACACACACACACACACACGCGGAGCTGTTGCTATGGAAACATCATATATTCTTATCATTTAGAAGTATTTTTCTAAGTGAGTGTGGACCAGAACCTGGATCTCCTGAGTTCCCCATCCAAGTCTCCAAGCACTACACACTGCCTTTTAAAATAGATTTATAGCACTAGATCCTGTCTTAGATGGCCACAGGAAAATCTGTTCCAGCTCCAACCTCAGAAAAGTTGAAGTTGGAATCCTGACTGTGGAACATCCTTCCTCCACCATCATGGCCGATGCAGTTCTTTCTATACCAGCTGCAGCTCTGACATCACAAGACCATCCTTGAAGCCAACCATGGAGCATGTTCCAGGGTTGTAGAGAGAAGGAAAATAGTTACTGGATATGATATATCTTGGCAACAATGGGCTGTTTGACTGTTTTGGAGGTTGGGAGGAATACCAATCCTTCATGCTCATTCTGTTCTTCGCTGGGTGTCTGTATTGGCCATGTTTGGAGGGTTATGGGCAGCCCACATTGGATGGTGTTTTAGGTTGTCATGTATTTGCATATGAATAGTATTTCTGAAAGGGAAAAACCTGGTTCAGTTTTAAATGGTGTCCGAAGGACCAGTGCTATTTCTTTCTCTGTGTGAAAGGAAAATGAGTATCTTTTCAAAGATGGTATTTGCCATCCATAGTTCTTGAAATTCCTCTGATAAATATTACTTCATCAGCAGCAACCTTATTCTGCTAACCGTTACCTTTGACAACTTCTAGTTAGGCATTCCATATTTCTATTACAATAATTAGTGCTTTAAAAAAATCTCACAACTGGGTAACTGAAGACGTTTTTATTGATTTGCAACATTTTACATCATATAATTGGGAAATATTGCAGGATTAGCCTTTACTGTTGTCTAGTGATTTCTAAGCAAATATGATAAGGGTGAAAGTTGGAGAGTTACTACGTTGCACTGGCCAAGTCTGTGATGTATGTGGGTATAGGAAGAAAGAGAGCATGTGGGAACTGGTGAGGCCACACCGAAATGGGAGGGGTTAGTTGCCAATGGTCTAGCCCTCACTGAGGTGATATGTTTGTGTTTGGAATGTGTCATTTCAGATTACAAGTAAAGCTCTGATGACTTTCATCTCTACTAAAAGAAAATCCATGTATGTATTAACTAATTGTCAGGGAGAAGATCTCTTCCTCTGGGTGCATAGCAGCCCTAGCATGGTTACCAACCTTTTTTTTCCTCTATCAAGCTCCATATCTCAACAATTGTATCAACTTTCCCTATCTCTGTATTATCATGTAATAAATGCAGCATATGTAGAACATTTGTATAACATGAAATATTAAAACACACAAGAAGGAGAAAAATCATGGTGGCATTTTTTAAACTGTATGAAATGTTTCATTAGCAAAGTAACTGAGACCCTAAAATGTAACGTAGTCATTTGACTGCCAGCAAATAGCTGTGAAAACTGTTTTCAAAGAGTTGTCTTGCTTATGACTGTCCACCCCACCCCCCACCCAGACAGCCTCAAGGCAAGAGTCTTGGACAAGAGTCTTGTTTTGTTCTTCTGTATTGACAAAATATATCTTTTAGAAGCTGTTTTAAAAAGAGGAAATTATATTGCATTGTGAAAAGTGTATTTAAAACTGACTGATCTTGCAGTTAAGCACTTGAACATTGGGAAACACCTAGCTTGTCCCTTTGTGCATCTGGATTATGAAAGTCTTAATTATATGATGACAAAACATATTTTGTAAGGGACAGCACCATAATTGCTGTGCCAGGCTTTTTGCCTATTGAGGTTTGCTTTTGAAATGGCAGAAAAAGAAATGTTACTTCAGAAAAGAAATTAGCTTTTTAAACTGTTTTCCCCAAGTGCTACAAGTTGAGTCTTGTTTCTCTGCACACCATACATTGTTTCAAACATGCATTTCTTATGCTGGTAGCACTGATATCTAGGAAACAGTGTAGTTTGTATGTAGGCTATCAAGTGGAACAGTCATCTTTCTATTTTCTCTGCATGTGTTTCAATAAAATTCATGCCAGGAAAATGCCACTGTGAGCACATAGAGAGAGCCAGTTTGCACATCATGTTAGCCCATAGTTTAGTGTTAAGAGAATGAGCCAAACTGTTCATAAAGGGTTCATGTTCATATGCTGCAAATGAGGAAGTTTCTGCCCATCTTTTAGATTAACCACAACTTGTCATGTCTTCTGAACTCATCTGAGCCACATCAATATCAAACAACCGTTTATAAAATTGAGTTTTTTTTTTCAACTAACTGCTGAGTTATATGGCTGTGGAAGAGACTGTCTCAGGATGTGGTGGGTTCTCCGTTGCCAGAGGCATTTAAGCAGACACTGGAGGGACTTCTGTTAGGCAAGCTGTAAGTTTCCACACTGTAAAGCAGGTTAGACTAAATAACATCTACGGTTCCTTCTAGTTCTCCAGTTCCATAATTCTGTGGTCCGTGGGTCATTGTTTAACAGTACCCAGTGCTGAAAGTTTTTGCAAATAATGACTCTGGTCTGATTTAGGAAGGCATTGTTTACATTCTCATATGAGGTTGCATTTTCAGAATCCTTCAACTCTGAGGAATTATAGCATGTGATTATTCATGCTTGTTTTATATATTTAAACTATATTGATAGACTTTCTACCTAATGTAGCTCTCTTAACTGTGTAGGTAAACAGTTCTCATCATTTGTGTAATATTTGCTAGAATGTGGATAGTATGCTTGGTGCAGACTGGTATTTTCCTTTCTTCATCTTCTCAGAGTGAATCTTTCATACTGTTCTGCAGGCATTAACTGGAATGTCAAGATGTACTTGCTAGTATTTGGAATTGTGTGCATTTCCCTCCTCCGCATTGTGCTTCATGAAAGAAGTCAGTTTTGGGTTATAGGCTGAGACATATAAGAGCAAACCCACTGTCCTTCTAGGTCAGCCATTGCTTAATTATGGGATGGAAGGTGATTGCTTGAAGATCTTTGTCTTTTGGACCTCATAGCCATGTTGCATTTTCAAAGTCTTATTTCTGTAGTCAGCTTTTTGGTGTTTCTTTGTGAAAACAGGTTCCAAAGGCTTTACAGAATATGGAGGGATTAGAGTATGGGTTACATATAACATTTTGCAGCTACCTATTTTCTGTGGGCTTTTTGCTATCCCTTTTGGATTGATTATAATGTAGCTGTTGTAAACCTGAGATTAAAGTAATTTCATCAGGAATTAGTGCTCCACCAATATGGGTTTTATAATTCATTCATAAAAAATGGTGTTAAGTGGCATGCGTTTTGCTGGTGTAAAGCTTTAGCTCAATGAACTTGAGGTTTCCTATTTGAGATGAACACCAGTTTGAGGCAGTTTCTCAGAGGACTTACTGGTCTGTGCAGGTCTTGGCTTGTAAAAGAGTTAGCTGATGGTAAGAATAATTAACAAGTTTACCTGCTGAGACAGACTCTTGCATAAGATCCTACACCATGTGCCTTCACAGTCTGAGATGGTCACACAAATAGAGACTTACTGGTGATACCACCTGGGCTCTGGAATTCTCTTCCATGGAAAGGCATCCATCTGGCTCCCTTACTGTTTGGATTTAGACACTCTGTGAAGATATTGCTTGTTCGGAGGGCATTTACTTGTTGATAACACATTGATTTAGCCTTCATTATATACAGTGAATCTTTGATTATGTTAATGCTTTTTCTCTTGCCTCTTTGTTTTGTCTAGTTTACTGTAATGAGTTTTAATCTTGTATAGTTTAGAATTGTGTTAAATATCAGGGTGTCTCCAAAAATGTGACATCATTGGCTATGTTATTAGACTACGAATGATGTCAATTCTTTTTGGGACACCCCATATTTTTGTTAGATGCCTTGGGGCATCTTGAAAAACAGGAAGTCAGGGGATGGATGGATGGATGGATGGTCCAAGTGAACTCCTGTGAGACAGAGTTAGGGACATGAAGGGTAGGGAGGATTTCAGACTGCATCAAAAAGGGAGGCAGGAAATAAGTGAAGGCTGATGCAAAGCAATGGCTGGGTGCAGCACAGACAGGATATGCTCCACTGCACATCAAGAATCTGATGATAAGAAAAGGAGATGATAAAAGAAAAAACAAACTTTCTGTAGGACAAGACAGTCAAGGTAAGGGGGCTTTTGAGGTAACACAGGCCAGGAACTGCTCATGGTAAAGCAGAGATGGTGACCAAGAGACACAGCAAGGCTTCTGTGTCCTTACCTACAGAGAGCCTAGCAATCTGGCTATTCTCACATTGACATTCTTTTCTGGAATCTAGCCCACATTTAAAAACAGATGCTCATAAAACATGGATGAAACTTTTGATGTAGCATAGTGCTGATTTCCCCCCTTGTGACTGGTAAAAGCCAGTGACCCATGCTAATGCAGATCTCTGTTGCTCTTTTGAAGCGGGGCAGAACCTCCTTTGACATAAGAAGTGCTGTAATTCAGCTTACAACTTAAAGCTGTTTCTCAAAGGAATTTTATATTATAAAGCTGGGTATGTAAATTCTCAGAAGAGCCCCACTGGATAGTCTAGAAGCCTATATAGTCCTGCATCCTGTTCTATACAGTGGCCTACCAGATGCTAATGGGAAACCTACAAAGAGAACATGAGTGCCAGTATAGCACCCTCTTGCTTCTGTTCCTCTGGTGTTCAGAACCATATTTCTGATTATAGAGGAAAACACAGCCTTCATGACAAGTAGCCGTTGACAGCATTATCCTTCATGAGTTTGTATAATCCACATTTAAAGCCTTCTAAGTTGGCAGCTGTCACTACATTTCCTACTAGCTAATTCAGTTTTGCATAATGTGAATTATTTCATTTTGTCCTGAATCTCCCAACACTCAGCTTCTTTGGATGACTGCAGGGTTTATATATTATATGAGAGGAAGGAAATTTATATTTTTCTTATCAACTTTTGGCATACCACACTTACTTTAAAAAATCTTTATCATATGTGTCCCATTCCCCATCTTATTATCCTCTTTAACCCCTAAAGCCTGAAACATTGTAGACTTTCATTATAGGGAAGATGGTGCAACCTCTTGCGCCTTTCTGCACCTTTCTCAGCTGTTCAATATCCTATTTGAGATGTAGTTACTAGAACTGTACACATATTCCATGCATGTTTACACTATGTCTGTGTTACAATTGAGAACTTATTCTGTTTGAGTTTGGTCGACCTTTGACATATTTCCAAAATGATGGCCAAAAGTGGACCAGTTGCTGGGGAGGGAGGTTGGCTTCTATGAAATTTTCAAAGTATTTGTGCAAAGTTTTGAGTCAAGAATTACATATCTCTAGAACAATTTGGAAAAATTGTAAATCGTATAAATTGGGCCCTGGCTTTTTAAATTTCAGTTGTTTTTGTTCTTGTAGTAGTTGCTGTAGTATTTATTTAACTTAAGTGTGAAAGCATCCTCTGCTGACTTCATATGTAAACACTCCATTTTGGCCACCTAGAATTTTCTGACATTTATTTCAGATTCATGCTTGGGCCTCCACTCCAAATGTGTATAAATTATGGAGTGGTGGCTAAATTTTTCTAAGGGGGGAAAAAGGAAAATAAAGTCACAGCCCATTTTAAAGATGAAAGTCCACATGCTGGCTCATCTTGTGTCAGATTGAGTTGGTACCAGCTCTGATTTGATGGTGTAGAGAAAATCTTGAATTTTCACTTCCCTGTTAAGATTCCTCACATTCTTAGTTCACACCCTAAACTAGTTAAAAGCATTAAATATTGAAGCCTTGTATTTGATTTTCTTCCTCTGGATGACATCATCTGTGAATTTGTATGTAGCATTATTAGGGTGAAGATAATACTCTGTGTTCTCACTTACTTTCACCTAATCTGAGGGAGGTGGTAAAAGTACTGAACCATTTTCTGGCAGCAGTGAGGGAAAGAATGGGACAAAACAAGTTGAAACCTAATCCAAATATTTTTCTCTTGGAAGTACTGTTGATGGTGAATGACTGAACTCAGCACAAAGAGTTACAGCCTGGCTGAGAGGGGGCTGCACTCCCTCTGAAAGTTCAGGTTTGTAGCTTGGGGGTGCTCCTTGATCTGGCACACTTGCTACTGATGTGCAGGTGATGTCAGTTATGAGAAGTACCTTGTTCTATCTTTGGCTTCCTCTCAAGCTGTGACCATTTCTAATAAAGGTGAAGCTTTCCACAGTTGTTGTATGCCCTAGTTATCACCATTTGAAACTACTGTATTGCACTGTATGTGAGGCTGCCCTTGAAAGTGTCTCTAGAAAGTCTCGTTGGTGCAAAATGTGGGAGCTCAGTATTTTTACAGGATTATGGCTGTTTTAGTTGAATGTTGCCTGGTTTGTTTTCAGGCTCACTTCACGGTGCTGGTCTTATCCTTTCAAACTCTGGGGATGTTATGGATCACTCCCCCTTTGCATACTCCAGCTCTGCACTTGCCATGTCTTCAGATCCCCTGGCCTCATGAAACTAAGCTGGTAGCACAAGGTCTAGTGCCTTCTCAGAGATTGCACCCATCTTGTGGAATCATCTGTCAACAGATTTGTCAGGTTCTGATACTTTACTGGGTATGTCAGTGCATTAAAACATAGCTGTGAAGACATTTGTTCAAAAGTTTTTAATTACGGTTGAATGCTTTTATGCTGAACTGGTATTCTCAAATTATTGTTTTGTTGTTGTATACTTATTTGGATTTTGAAAGATTATTCTTAAAATGCAATGTATGAACTTTCCCTCAATCACAAGGGAAACAAAACATATTCAGAAAAACCAATACAAGGAACTCAAGGTGGCAAATGAACCAATATCAGACATCTATATTAAACCATACTCATTCTATTTACTGAGGGACAGTGTGTTTTGCCTCACCTGTCAGGACAGTGTGTTCTGCCTCACCTGAAAACAGCAGGAAAGCTTACAGGGGCACAGGCCAGGTGGTACACGCACATCATATTGCAACAACTTACCCCTTCTCCCCAACATCACCCACCCCCAGCATCTTGCTTGGGAGAGAGAACAGATAAGTAGTCCCAGATAAAGCTATCCATCTCTTTGCATATGAAGAAGGGGAAGAAATAAGGCTTGTGTGATAAATTCCTGATCTGGTATTAAAACTCTTGAAACCTCAGAGCTATTTGAGTATACCCACTTCCCACCTTCTTCAAATGTATTGAATCAGTTGAGGGAGGTGTTAAGGTATTACATCTAGGGATAGAATGCCAATGGTTCATGTGTCTCAGATGTCTCTGTATAAGCTGGAATGTCATGCTTGCTAGTTGGTAGAAGTTAATTTTCAGCAGTACCTGCTGAAATGTCTTAGCACTTTCGGAATTGGGGAGGAAATAAAATATGTTGCATTTCCAACCATTTTAAATGGGTTTCTATTAGTAGTTGGGGAGGGAGTGTTAATATTAATACTATGGCTCTCACATTTAAGAGGTTTTTTTTTCAGTGGATGGGTAGGTGATTCTTTCATAATATACATTTAAATTAATACAGTAGTCCTCTGAGTAGGTGTGTTTTTGGTATGGTCTTGTTCCATTATTAGATGAACTGGTTTGCTGACCATCTGTTAATAAACGAGCTCTGGATTTAGTGCAATAAAGTTTGGTAAGGGTCAAACTTATATCATTGCGTTACAGATTGCTATCTGCCTTATTATAATCAGCTGAAAGAAATTGCATTGTTGAATAATTTACTGTATTAGATGAAAGTCATTAAAATTTAATGCATGTATCTCTTATGGCTTTACAAGATTTGTGTCTGCACAGAAGATTTTTAAAAGGCAGGGTAAAAGTGTAGAAAGCAATTTCTCGATATTGGGAATGCTGGCTTATTGGAACAGTTAGCTCCAGAGTACAAAAAATGAGGAATGGCTAAGTACTAAATGGCACACAGAAACTATGTATGTTGCTGTAAATGGAGGGTGTATAAAGATCAGGATGGGAAACATATTGAAATCAGATTGACCTCCCTGTATTAAGGAAACCTATGCTGAAAGAATTCTAATAGCACAATAAGAAAAAGTTCTGGCATTAGCATGTGGCTTATACCCCGTAAGGAGGGTTCCAGAGGGACCATGATACACGAACCAGATCATTATTATAGATAAGAAGCATGGTAAAGTGCAATATGCATAAACTGTGAATGTTGGAAAAGGAGGACCATAAACTCAGTATAAACCTACATTCTAGAAAGGCAACCCCCGCCCATTAGTCAGACCAATGGTTGAAAGAGCCCAGAAATACTCAGAAGTTTCAGTTAGTCTATATGTATTTAAAATATGTCTTGGACTGGAGTTATCCTTAAGTAATTATTGATAGAACCTTCCAGAGAGTAACTAGCAACCTAATGTCTTGATGGTTTTGTTTTGTTCTTTGGGGTTGTTTGCTAACATCATTGTTCCTGTTGGACATAACAGGAACTTCTGCTTACTCCAAGCCAGTGAGGGAGAATAATATGGCCATGAAGCTTATCAGTGGTTTCATAAACTTTATGAAGATGCCAGTAAATGTCTAAATGGAACCATTGTGCATTGTAGAATCTTTAATGAAATTGAGAGATAGTATAAAGACATGATGCTTGAGCTGTTTTGTAGTATCCTGGTGATTCCAAGAATGCTATATTTTCTTAATTAAAGCAAACCTTTTAAGGACTGCCCTTTCACTTATTTGATTGCTTGCTATAACCAATAGAATTCAGTAGATGCTTGCAATAATTTTATGTCTAATGTGAAGCAGAAAATTACATTTACTTGCAAATGGCTAGAACTATTTCTATGAAGCTGCCTAAAGAACCTTTTTACATTTAAAAGCATTAGAAACCAACCAAAGGCAAACAACTCTGAAAGCCTTCTTGAATCAGAAGGTAAATTTATGGAAATAAGAAGTGCTTGCACTTGTGCAAAGGTTGGATGATTTTCATTTAATACCCCCCCTCCACATGTTGTCTTTTGAAGTTGTACCACACAAATTCTCAATGAATTTTTGAGGCATATATGGGATAATAGAAGGAAAGAGGAGGGTTGTCATGGAATGAATACTAGGAAAAAAAGCCATTATATTTACTCTAGTCCAAAAATTTCAGTACACCAACAAGAACAAGAATGGTCTAACAGATCCTGACTTAATATAACTTTCTTTTAGCAAATCAAAATAAAACCAGCATTACTTTTCCAGGAAGATATTTCCCTAATATGTAGAGCTTTACTTAATCAGAGATGGACCTCGGAAGGCTCTTTAGTCTAACGTGACCATGTGTCAGCTAGGAATCGCATAGGTACAAGTGTCATTATTGCAGGGATATGGCCAGTCACATTCATCTCTGCTTATCATTTTGTAGTAGTTCCAAAAAGATCTTACCAGAGTGTAGCATCAGACTCTAGGCCAATCAGTTTGGTGTGGGGTAAAGAATTATACCAGTGAAAAGAGTCCTGCTGGACTGTGGTTTCATTGATAGCAGTGGAGTATAAGCTACGCAGAATTTCTGCCTTCCTGGCTCCTTGTGGTTGCCTTGTTTGTTTGTTGGTGTTTTGTGATGGGGGTTCAGTGACCTCCTGGCTGCTGTGCACTTGTGAGCAACAGCTCCATTATGACCACAGTGCAGCCTAGAGATAGGCATGGTTAAGCTCTCTGAAGTCAGTAGGCATCAGTGCACCTGTCTCTGACTTGGACTGTTGCCATGTACCTATCTCAGATGTATCTGCTGATGTTACCTGCTTCAGCTATGTTAAAGCTATGTCAGCATGGCTTTTTGCCTTAATACAGAACAATTAAGACTTCCTTGGCTCCTTTTCTATAAACGATGACATTTGCTGATTGAAGAACAATGCTTTGGTTTTAGACACTGAAGGTTAGTCATTGCTGACTAGTGGCAATGTTTTGATAGCACATGGAGGACTGGAGAACTGGGCTCCCCATCCCCCATTGGCTGCAGTTTTCAGGTTCCTGCAATTCGCAGATAGAAAAAATTGGCACTAATTGTTTCTAATGACGTTAACATGATGCTGTGCTTTTAGGGGTTAATGTCATGCTGAGTAAGTAATTATAGATTCATTATCAGGTTGGACTTTATAGTGTGATACATAAATTGTTTTGACAGTGTTATAAACATTAGAAGCCTACAGCCTAACAAAACAATGACCAAGAACAGACATAGGGCTAAATTCACATACTGGCTTGAACCAAACAGCCAATTCTTAACTGGTGCATGAAATTTGGCCCTAACTCTGTTCTTAGCCCTTCTTGGTCACACTGCTTTAGTAACAGTAGAATTGACCATGGGTAGGATTCGCCTATGAGGATCTAGACTCAAGATTTGGTAGCGCTGATAGGTTTGGCCAGGGACTTGCAAAAACTTGTGACCACTGTTCTTGCTTGTGATATCATGTTGTGCTTTCAAGGTACTTCTTTCTTTTGTCTCATCTTGCTCCTCAACTGACCAGATCAATTTTGGGGGTAGGTGAGGGCTTGATCCTAGCGTGCTTGATCCTAGCATGCTTGCAAGGACTAGGGACATGGGAAGGTACCTTATTTGTTTCATTCTTATTTATACCACAAGTGCCATTTTTCCTTAACATCTGTGGGCATGTAGATTTAATATGTATATACAAACAAGAACCTGGTTCAGACATAATAAGACTTTCCCCATGGGGTTTCTCACTGCAATGTCACTTGCCATTTTTAATATCTGAGCCATTTTGGGTTTGCCGTACCAGGCCATTACAGGCAATCCTAACATGGATGGGTTGTTAGGCTGGTGAATAAGCAGCCAGAACCTATGGGCTCTTTTAAGGTTGGGAGTGCCTTATCACACCCCAAACAACCCACTTTCAGCTTTTACATGTAAGAAAGTACATTCCCACTATGGATTAAATATTGAAAATATTGGGTGCTATTGCAATGAAAATCCCCACAGGCTTATCATTACGTGTGAAATGGGTCAAAGTTTGTCATCTTGGAGAAACATATTGTCTGAATGGTACAAACATCAATGAAGTTTGTCAAAGCCCCCATTACCACAGGGATGTTTTTCTGTAGCCACTTCAAACCTGGTAAATGTTAATGTCCATATTGATCATAGCTGCAGTGGGAAATTTGTAGCCTACAGATATTTTGGCCTTCAGTGCTGATTGGCCCTAGGTAACAAAGTCAAGGGTAAGGGGTGAAATTTGCAGACCAAAACATCTGGAGGTCTACAAGTTGACCACCCTGATCTGCATGATGACAAGGAAGGCTTCCCAAGGTTTCTCTCAGCCCTACTTGAGGTTACTAAAAGGTTTGACCTCAGTACCATTTCTGAGTATCTCTAACCTAGTATGTTAGATTCTAGAATCTCCATCTTGTATGAGAAAAATATACAGAAGAAAAACTTGTCACACAGGGCAATAAACCAGGTGTACATTGGCTGTCATCTTTCAGCGTGTATGCTAGGATGATTTCCCAGCCTTTATGCAATAGGCGTGGAGCCTCTGGAAATATGCAAATGCCTTGCCAGGTTCCTAATGCAATTAAGTCATCCAAGGCACACCCCATTTGTATGGGCTATCCTAGGGTCTTGGCCAGGAAAGCTCCCTGCCAAGAAATTGCTACTGCTGCTAATGCTTATTAACAGCTTTTAGAAATAGAGACTTACAGTCAAAATATGTGCCCAGTGCCCGCCTCCCTGAACAACTTGTACTCATCACTAATGGCATGTAAACCTAGATCCAACAAACATGCTCTTCCACTGCTTTGATCTTAGGAAAAATTCCTTGTCAAAAGCCAAGTACTTAAAAGAATGTTTTCTAGTTAAGTGGTTGCCTTCTGCACCTAGCTAGCTTTGCTTCCTATACTACTTTTCTCCCATCTATGTTCTCTTTCTTTGCCTATGTCTATTCAATTTTATTTAGAATCTAAGAAGTATTTTTCCTCAGTGTTCCCCAAGTTTTTCAGGTTTCACATTAGAATTGTTTTTAAGTCCTCAGGATTGGGTAGGAATTAAGACAACTTCCTTAAAAAAAATAAATGTCTACTTTTTTTCCAGGGCAATGTCTCTACTAGGAGGTAAGCCCAGGTGAACACATTGGGACTTACTTTTGATGAAATATGCATACAATTTGGCTGCAGAGAAGGGATGGAAAAAACCTTAAGCTCAAGAGTGTGTCTTAGGATTTATTTATTTTTTTCAAGCAATTCAAGTACTTTTAACATAGAAGGGAAATATAAGACACATTGTATCAGATGGATCAACAGTTCAAAGTGGAGGGTTGGGGAGCTAAAAATCTCGCTGAGCCTAAGCTCTTTTCATGAGCCTAAACACGGTGGTATGCAGGTTTAGATATGAAAAAGTCCTACAACTCCCATAATTCTTCAGCCAGCAGTTCCAAGCATAGGATTGCACCCTAAGGCTCCTTTTTCTGTTTTCTGTGTTAGGTGAATGAGACTTACTAAACTCAGTGGGGCTTACTTCTGAGTAGACATGTACAGTATATCACAGACGTGAGTACACCCCTCACATCTTTTCATGTAACAACACTGAAGAAATGACACTTTGCTACAATGTAAAGTAGTGAGTATACAGCTTGTATAACAGTGTAAATTTGCTGTCCCCTCAAAATAACTCAACACACAGCCATTAATGTCTAAACCGCTGGTAACAAAAGTGATTACACCCCTAAGTGAAACTGTCCAAATTGGGCATTATTAGCCATTTTCCCTCCCCGGTGTCATGTGCCTCGTTAGTGTTACAAAGTCTCAGGTGTGAATGGGGAGCAGGTGTGTTAAATTTGGTGTTATCGCTCTCACTCTCTCATACTGGTCACTGGAAGTTCAACATGGCACCTCATGGCAAAGAACACTTTGAGGATCTTAAAAAAAAGAATTGTTGCTCTACATAAAGATGGCCTAGGCTATAAGAAGATTGCCAAGACCCTGAAACTGAGCTGCAGCACGGTGGCCAAGACCATACACCGCTTTAACAGGACAGGTTCCATTCAGAACAGGCCTCACCATGGTCGATCAAAGAAGTTGAGTGCATGTGCTCAGCATCATATCCAGAGGTTGGCTTTGGGAAATAGACGTATGAGTGCTGCCAGCATTGCTGCAGAGGTTGAAGGGGTGGTGGGTCAGCCTGTCAGTGCTCAGACCATACGCCGTGCACTGCATCAAATTGGTCTGCAGGGCTGTAGTCCCAGAAGGAAGCCTCTTCTAAAGATGATGCACAAGAAAGCTCGCAAACAGTTTGCTGAAGACAAGCAGACTAAGGACGTTGATTAGTGGAACCATGTCCTGTGGTCTGATGAGACCAAGATAAACTTACTTGGTTCAGATGGTGTCAAGCATGTGTGGTGACAACCAGATGAGGAGTACAAAGACAAGTGTGTCTTGCCTACAGTCAAGCATGGTGGTGGGAGTGTCATGGTCTGGGGCTGCATGAATGCTGCTGGCACTGGGGAGCTACAGTTCATTGAAGGAACCTTGAATGCCATCATGTACTGTAACATACTGAAGCAGAGCATGATCCCCTCCCTTCGGAGACTGGGCTGCAGGGCAGTATTCCAACATGATAACGACCCCAAACACACGTCCAAGACGACCACTGCCTTGCTAAAGAAAGGTAAAGCAAGGTGATGGACTGGCCAAGCATGTCTCCAGACCTAAATCCTATCGAGCATCTGTGGGGCATCCTGAAATGGAAGGTGGAGGAGCGCAAGGTCTCTAACATCCACCAGCTCTGTGATGTCATCATGGAGGAGTGGAAGAGGACTCTAGTGGCAACCTGTGAAGCTCTGGTGAACTCCATGCCCAAAAGGGTTAAGGCAGTGCTGAAAAACAGTGGTGGCCACACAAAATATTGACACTCTAGGCCCAGTTTGGACAGTTTCACTTAGGGGAGTGCTCACTTTTGTTGCCAGCGGTTTAGACATTAATGGCTGTGTGTTGAGTTATTTTGACGTGATAGCAAATTTGCAATTCATTTTGCAAATTTATTATAAATAGCATTTAAATTGCTAAATTTATTTAGCAAATATAAATTGCTAAATAAATAGCAATTTATTTTGATAGCAAATTTACATTGTTATACAAGCTGTATACTCACTACTTTACATTGTAGCAAAGTGTCATTTCTTCAGGGTTGTCACATGAAAAGATAAAATATTTACAAAATGTGAGGGATGTACTCACTTCTGTGATATACTGTATATTATTGCAAAGCAAGCATCTCTTTCTTAGGGTGTCCAGGATTTCTTGAGTGAAAGTTGATAGTCATTAATCAGTGTTTTTCTATGACATGGGAAACAAATGATGTGACTTCAGAAATGCCGTAGCTGCTCATATTTTGTTCCATGTCAAACATTCTTATATTACTGTGCATGTATAGCATGTTTGACAACAGGGCTTATTTAAGAGCTATCTACATGATATATTTATTGTGTGTTTGTTCTTCTGCTCACAGTTGTAATTGAGTTGATTAGAAAACACCATGGCCCTCCAGAAGCTACTTAGCTTCTTTTTAAAAAGAGCATTTTTAGTAAATTTTTCCAGGGAAGTGAAAATGTTTTTTTTAAAGCAAATTTTTTTTAAAGCAAAATAAAATGCTTTTTCCACTTGGAGGTTTTTGTAGCAGAAACAGTGCTCCAATCTCAGTTCTGTGTCAAACTGAAAGTAGATATAATGGATTAATAGCGTTGTGTAGAAAAGCCCCAAGATAATCCCATAGATCACTTTTGTATTAAACAACATTTGAGCAGCCATTGTTGATTGCAAGCATTCATTTTCATCTGTGCTATTCTTGAAATAGTGGGTCATCTTCCACATGACATTGACCTTGTTTAACACATCAACCCCATAGTTTAATTAAGTCAGGGGTGGACAACTTGTGTCCTTCAAGGTATTTTGGCCTACAACCTGTGATTTCATGACTTGTTGCCCTATTCTGGGTTTGTATGACAGGCAGTCAAACCATTGTTGTTTTTTGAATGCCTTGGTAGCTTCACTCCTTTGCTTGTTCTTTTGCTGCATACAAACTGCTATGTAGAGTGGCTAAGTATTGTTTTCTTTTAAACCTCTGTAACCTGGTGAAACAATTCAACCCACAGTTCACACTTAATACATAACAATAATCCATGGTTTAAACATCACAGTTCACAAACAATAAACCATAGCTTTCCTTTCTGGATTGTTCATGATTAATAAAACATGGTTTTCTTAACATGGCTGAATTCACACATCATAACCTGCATTCAACAACCCATACCATGGTTTAGCTTTATCTGTGAGCCAAGTCATTGTGTTCTCTTTGGGAAACTGTGATGTGGTAATTTTCCTGTTGTCACAATTCTTTAAGGTATTCCAGTAGTTTATGCCCTCTTTCGGAGGCCCATATGTTATGTGGAAATGCAGTGACAATGCATAAGGCTAAAATAATACATAATGAAACAACAGCATAGACAATGGGTCTAACAAAGCAGGGGAAAACTACATGTCAAAACAAGCATCTGATGTCATACTGTGATGTTTTCATCTATCTGGTCTTTACATTTACTTATGTCTCCATTTTTTCCTTGGTAGAGTTTCTAGGAGGGAAAAGCTCTAGAAGAAGAGGGGGATATAAATTGAGGTCTTAATACCAAGCAGTGGCAATGCATTGGAATGATGAAAGTATCTTTACATTACTGAGGTTTAACTTAGGTGTTTCAACTTGTTCTGCTATGTGTTTTTTCTGAGGCTTGTTTATCTATTGTACAATTCAGACTTGCCTATCTTGTTAGGTAGGTGCTGCTGAAGTTTCCAAAACTGCTAAGAGGATGATAGTACCATTATCATAATACATTTCTACTGTGTTACACCTATAGATGCTACCATTTAAGTATATGTGTAAATATATACATACTGTATGTGTATAAATATATATGTATACATACATGCTACATTTCAGCATATAGTACTTAATCACTCTCCAGTACTTTTTCAGAAACAAGTTGTGAATATAAATGATATTCCAAGTGGTCCATGGTATAAAAATAAATCAGTCTGATTATTGTTCAGAGGGCAGGGTTCTTTAAAGTGGCATTATCAGTTTTGTTTTGGCTTGACACTCTTGGAGAGCCTCATTAAAATTTCAGGGACGTAGAAAACACAGGTGTGTTTGGGTTGCTGGGTGAGTAAGAATTGTATCTAGGGAGGAGCTTGCTAAGATCCATTACCCAAACTGTTTTGTGACTGGCAGTTATATGAAAACTGTTTCATGATCCTTGGGAGGATGCTTAGAATTATACCATGATTTTGACAAGACATCTTATGAAAAGTATATGATATTTCTAAAGAAGTTAGCTTTGAATAATGTATACATAAATTATCTTCTTCATCTCATTTTTTAAGAGATTGAATATTGTGCAGCCCCTATGGAATGACAAACATTGCAAATGTCTGAAGTATTTATGGTGTGCTGAAAATTCCTGTTTGAATAATTATGACTCCACTGGGTGGAGTGCTTTAACTTATGTTTTAATTACCTTCAACCTTCTATTGGCCGACTTCTTTTGCCCTTCTCTCTTGCCCTCCATGTGACCTTTCCTGCACATACATAGCCTGAGGTCCCGGGTGATGGAGAGAAGCATCACAGTGGAAAGATGTCAGCTGCTACAGATTGCATATAGCCACCTTCCTAGCACATATGTAGCTCAATGGTTTATCTTGAATCTGGAGAACCTGATTTCAGATTTGATATAACTGTAACTTCACTTGGTTAGAAAGTAATGTTCTTTTAAGTTTCCTATATGCAGAGTAAATAAAATGTTTTTAAATGCTCAAAAGAAAATTTGATTGGAATTGTAAAGCCCAGGCAAAGATGAAGACAGTAGCCTTCTCCCAGTCTGTGTGCTATTGATGGTGCTGGGCTAAAGGCCTTCTCCAGCCAGCTTGCCCATTTTTGGTGCTGCTGGACATAAGTGCATGATCATAAAGGTATGCATGTATATAGCCCATAGGTCCAGATTGTATGAGCTGAGACCATAATGTGAAGTTAACTCATGGTTTGTGTTAACCTTGGCAGCCTAAAGTTAAAATCAAGAGAAAGAAATGTTTCTGGATGTGATGAGATGATGATCACAGTCAGTGGCACATTCTGATTGTCTAAACCATGGATTTGTCAATATGCATTCTCCAGCTGAGTATGAGGAGTTGGGAACAGCAATATGTTTGGTTTCATTTCTTAGTGGAAATACAGGGTTGTTCATTTTTTCCAAGGGTTTTCCATTAAGGAAGTTGTTGCTTCACTGCTTAGAAGTCTGTTTTTAGGTCTCCATAGTTGAATTTTCTGAGATGTTGTCTCTGTTTCTTAATTTCCCTATCAGTGGAGAAAGAGTCTTAAAGATGGGTTGGACTCATTCTATAATATTACTACCAGATTTTATAAAAGCAAATGTAAATGAGTTTCTCACAAGAGGAAAAAAAAAGTAGGGTATACATGCAGTGTCGTTGCTGTTGCTATTTCCCAGACATCAGTAGTAAATCTCTTCATTTTGCTATCACAGCTTAAAATCACAGATCTGATTTTGTTCATCTGGGAAGGACTTTCAGTTATTGGAGCTCTTTTGATCTGCATTCATAATTTCTCACCAGATTGTTTAGATATAGCTAAAATTAGAAAACAAATCTAATTATAATACTCATCTTCATGTTTGCAGGTTGATTACTCTTTAGGTATGTTGTGTCACTTCAAAGAGTACTAAGCTTACCAAACTGGAATAACTTGTTTGAAATTTCAAGTATGCTCCCTGTTCTTCCAACTCTAAAAGTATTGCAGTGTTCAGTGCCCTGTCCATAAGCTTGTACAATACTAATCAGTAAACTACTTTTGCACCTGATCTTTGGCTGTTTTTGTTAAGCAATTTTATACAACTGTTTACAAGCTGGTAAGATTCTTGTTTGGCTGAATATAATGATTAGAAAGCTCTCTTAAATATACAAGCATAGATGAGTGTTTTTTTCTGTTCTGTAACTGAAAACTATGTAATTCAGTTGTGAGTTGGGTTGGATGTTTTCAATATTGTTTGGGCTTTTTGCATAAGAATTATGCAAAACAATCATCTATTTATTCATTTAAAAGTTCATCTAAAATCTGGCAATGACTTCTTTCATTTTTGCTTTTCTAATAAAGTCTGTCTGCCTTTGTCTTGTGGCTATCTGAGCCTTGCATGTATAGGATTAAACATTTAAACTGAAAGAAAAAATATCAATTGGTTTATTTTTATTGGAATGATGTTTCATTTGCAGCCTGGGTGTATATAACCTGTTTCTGCTCCACACAAAAAATTTCTATAACATTTTAAATGTGTTTTTAAAACATACATTTTATTCTTAGCCCAGTTTACTATTGTTCTCATTGTAAGGTGACAGAAAGAGTGAATTGCCTGATCTGTGTGCATGTTATAGAAAGCACTGAGAGTAATATGAGTTGCATTTCTTTTTCTCATGCTGCAACTTGTATAACTTTGAGAAGGTAGTTCCCCACTCCTCCGTAGGAAATGTGTAAGCTCCTTTCTATCAAGCACTGCAGAAGTATGAAAAAAGAAACAGGCTTAAGGATGTGTCAAAATGTGTGATTACATAGTTTAGCGCAGGTCCAAACAAAATGCTGCTGGTACTTTAAATGTCTCCTGGGATATTCAGAAATTGATGGGATGGCTGGAAAGGGTGATGTTAACTAAAAAGGGAGGGTAAGTACAGCCTGAGGGTCACTATATCTACCAAATGGTAATTTACCAAGCTACCTACAAATGACAATACAATTGACTGGCTTCTGGAAGCAATCTCTGCTGTGTGGCCAGCTGCTGCTGCTGGTGGTGGTGGTGATACTGCTAAAAATGTTTTCAATCAATATTGGATTTTCAAGAAGTTTTGATTATTGGTGATACGAATGGAATTATAGACCCTAACAAAGATAAATCTAAAAAAGTGAAAGGGAGCAAGCTTCCTAAACATGCTTTTAATCATATGTACATGTTACATTTAGAAGATGCATTCAAAAGATTCAAAACTCCTAAAGCTAGAAAACATGCTTTTTTCCTGATAGACACCAAACCTACTCAAGGATTATGAATCTAGAGGCTGTAAGGGTCCAATCCAAGATACTTTCTGACCACAACCCGTTGGAGATAATATGGGGAGAAGAACAAGTTGGGGGAAGAAGATGGATAATTGTTAACAACTTTTTGTTACAAGGAGATATCTTGAAAAAGTCAGAAGTACTAGAAAAAATTTCTAGACTAAATGATACAGTGGCGTATCTATAGCTATAATATGGGAAGCCAGTAAAGCTTATATGAGAGGACACTCTTTAGCAATAATGTCAAAGAAAAAGAGAGAAATCAAAACAAAGTAAAAAACTTCTGGAACAAATTAAAATACTAGAGGATCACCATAAAAGATACAAATCAATCTTAACTGAACTCAGACAATTAAGAAACCAACCAGGCATGATAGAGACAGAGGAGATACAAAAGAAACTGAGATTGTCAAAACAAAAACACTTTGAAAGACATAGAAAAATAGATAAGAACTATAGTGGAAAATGTTGGAAATGAAACAGCTTGGATGGGAGTTTCTACCATATGTGGTGACCTTGTGAAATAATTAAAATATTTTAGAAATTCATGCATGTGAAAATACAAAAAAAAAAAAAACCCTTTAAAACTAACTTCTCTATGAGTTCTAAAAATATGCTTTTGAATATGATGCCAGCCACTTTTTTCAAAGAATGTCAGAGTTATTTAAATATATTACAACTGCAGCAAGAATTACTATTGCTTCTAAATGGAAAACACCAGAATCCCCAACAATTAAAGACTGGAAAAATAAGTTGGCAGAGTACACAGTGATGGAAAAATTAATTATGAAAATAGAAGACTGCATAAAGAACTTAATGACAAATGGAAATTATATTATAGCCAGTACAATTAATACTTTCACACTTCCAGTGGTGGTTCAGGTGGATCAGTGGTGGTTCAGAGGTGTGAGTAGAAAATGGCACTAAGAATGAGATTTCTTTATGAACTCGAGAATAGTCTTAGATAATGTTTAGAAACTTGGATGAGATATTGCTTAAGAGCCTCCTATATGTCATTTTAAGTTTAAGAACAGGACACATAATATCATAATCAAAATGTAGACCAAGTGTCATGGGGTCAGAATTTTATGATGCAAGGCACAATCAATATGTAAGTTGGGCTCATGTACACTCACTCCCAGTTTCTCTGAATACAAAAATGAGAAATTGTATGAGCTAACCACAACCCATTTTGCTCCTCCAATAATAAATGCCCTAGTAAGATTGAGTATTTTATAGAAAGGCATAATCCTCTTCTTATACAATGTTACCAGCATAGTTTCTGGTGCTTATTTATTTCATTTTTATTTAAGAATTTAAACTACCTCCTCACTCCCAAGATTCCTGGAAGCTTACAAACATGTGAAAATCAATATTCATAAAACATAATGGACAATAAAATGCAATAAAAGAAGCAAGTAAATTCTTTTGAACTTGCTCCTTATTCATTAAAAGCTAATCTGAGTAAGGAAGCTTCACAGTGCTTTCTGAAAGTCCGTAAAGTTGCAAACAGGTGGGAGCTCTACAGGCAGCTGATTCCAAATAAGGAGCACTTTTATGGAGAACCTCCATGGGTTATGATGAGCAGAAATCTGGAAAGTGTTTATTTTCCCTCAAATCAGCATGTAACCCTTTCAATTGACTTTATTGTTGCTTCTCAGTGTTCTGAAGGAAATCTAAGCATGCCAAAATAGCCTTGCTGGGACACAGGTTCATCTTGTCCAAAGTCCTGTGTCCAACAGGGTTTCCAGCAAACAAAGCTTGAAGGTGATAGTACTATAGTAAGACATTTGTGAAGAGCTTCCTTTGAAGGTGACCAGAAGGCATGTGGAGGTTAAGTGGGCTAATGAGATCACACCAATATTGTAACAGTTGCATTAGTCAGCCATTCACTTCCAGGTTTAAAATGCTACTGCTAATCTTAAAGGCCTCAGGTGGGTTTGGACCAAGTTATTTGGGGAACCACCAACACCAGTATTAACCTGCTCAGAGGATAATTTAAAAATATGACTACTCCCTTGCACTGTATAATGGGGCAGTTCCATTTGTGTTCTGCTGCTGCCTTCTGCGACATGTGTAGAACAGGCAGCCCCATGTGACACAGAAGAAACCACAGTGTGGTCCTAATATTGGCTACACACTACAAATGGCTCTGTTGAAGGAATATTTATTTATTTATTTATTTATTTATTTATTTATTAAAACATTTTTATGCCGCCCCATTCGCCGAAGCCTCAGGGCGGCTTACAACAATAGATAAAACCAATAAGTTAAAATATACATATAAAATAATCATAATAATTTAAAACACACATTATAAAATAAGCCGCCCTGGCCAGATAAAATTCAGTGGTATTAACATTTAAAATGTTGCTTAAATAAAAAGGTCTTTGCCTGGCGCCGAAAAACAACGACGGCGCCAGGTGGACCTCTCTGGGGAGCGCATTCCATAACTTAGGCGCCACCGCTGAGAAAGCCCTCCTCCGAGTAGCCACCCTCCTAATTTCTCTCCCGGAGGGCTCCCGGAGAAGGGCCTCTCCTGCCGATCTCAGGGGGCGACTGGGCATATATGGGTGTAAGCGCTCCTTCAGGTAACCAGGACCCAAGGAATAGACATACTAGTTAAGCAAACATGCCAATCTTGGGCTTTATGCAACGGTGTCATTCTGTCAGTGGAAGGGGAACTTTCATACGAATGGATATCCTACTGCAGCCTCATATGTAACTCAGAATCTATTCCAGAGAGTTGGGGAACATTTGGGAACAGATATGAGACTCACATTGGGAATACAGAAGATGAGGGGGCGGGGAGAAGCCCCACTGTGTGCGGGCAACTCAGGA
Source organism: Varanus komodoensis (assembly GCF_004798865.1). Classification (NCBI taxonomy): domain Eukaryota; kingdom Metazoa; phylum Chordata; class Lepidosauria; order Squamata; family Varanidae; genus Varanus; species Varanus komodoensis. The sequence goes on from NW_025335589.1 coordinate 5,384,422, forward strand.
GGTTCTTCCAGATTGCTATGTTTTGGTCACCATCAGCTGGACTGAAATAAATACAATATATGTAGCACTTATGGAAAAAATAAAAGTAGTGAATAACCAACGATCAAAATTATTTTCAAATAAATTACAAAAAGCCTCTTTAAAATATTCTTGATTTCCTTACTTCCTGTGCTGCTGCTGCAGCAGTAGCATCAGTTTCTGCCTTTATAAAAATGCAGACAGAGGCTTGACCAAACTGTCTAATATACTCCATTTTCTGTCTTTGTCCCCTGAGTATTGCTTCTGTTACTTTATGAATATGGAGCAGTTGAAATCACTGACTTGGCCGTAGGCCACTTTGTGCTGTATGCATAGCTTCTGTGAAGACCACTTTAATGAACAGTGTGGTGATGATGTGAATCAGAGATAAGCAGAGATTCAGCTTGGATGAAGGGTATGTTTTTTCTTCCTGTCTAGCTTTCTTAATAAGTCAAAACCTTGCCTAAATACTTGATATTTTCAATTTTCCATTCTAGTTAGTTTCACTGATTTTGTTTTGATAGCTAAAGGTCTGCATCCATTAAGTAACATCCATTCTATGAAGAGAAAAGTACTCAACAGCTTTGTATACATACAAGTGACTTGCTTTAAGGCTTATGCCTCTTGGTGAGGCAAAATAGTGGCTGCCGAAAATTCCTTGTAATGCATAAATAAGTTACTGATGTGATTCATGTAATAAATTGCTTTTAGAGCAGTAGGTCTAAAAACAGAAATGATCATTTGTGGATGTGTGAGTGACGATAACAAAACACAAAAAGAAATAGCAGACTCACTTTAGGAAGACATTATGAATATATTTTAATATTATAAAATATATATTCACATTCAATTCAAATCCTTGAATTTTATGCAGTGTATGACATGAACTTGCAATGCAATAGTATGCTGCTTTATTCACAGCTGAGTCCCTTTGTACCCAGTGGTTTTTTGTTCTATAGATGTATGTAGGATTTCATCATTAAAGCATTAGAGTAGTAAAAACTTGAAAATTTTATCATTTTGTATTTTAAAATATTTTGCATATCACTGAAAATTACTAGGAAATTATCTTACCTCTTAATCCTGTAACCATTCATCATTGGTTGCGTAGGAGTTATGCTTTTATGCTAGACAAGTGTCTCTGAAATCTCTGTGTTAAAGTATTAAAATTACATTGCAGTGAATTACCTCATTTAAACACAGGGCACACCATTTACACAATACTTTGTTTATTATAACAGCTGTTTAAGTTTCAGATAAAAAACTGGTAACCATCTGCCTTGGATGATTATGATTAAAGCTAATGATCTGACAATGATTAAGGCAATGACTCAAAGCACAGTTAACGTTGGAAGAAAGCCTTTGAATATCAAAGTGCATGTTTTTATGATGAAAGTGTAAGACCATCCCTGAATTACAGCAATGATTTATTTTCTATATATGGTCAATATTGACTATATTATTCTTAACATTCTTTAGCACTAACAACCTTCTCTCCTAACTTTCTTTTGTTTTTATATTCTAGGAATACTCTGCAGTGTTGCTTTTGTTAGATATGCTTTACAGAACTGTAAAGGTATCTATTTGATTGGAAAATGGAGAGAGGTCCATCTGTTTTATTTCTTTTTGTGGTTTAAAAGAAGTGATGTTGAAAGTTCTTCCATCCTGTGTAAATAACTTGCAATCCTACATTGCATCAGGCCCTAGGACTAGGTTTTTGTAAATTCTCTTGCCCTCCCACTTGCAAATTCTGCAACAGTGGCAAAGCTAAATTTGATCAACTGTCTGATTTGTGAGATTTATGGGAATATAAACAGGCAAATTGAGAGACTTGTGCATATTTAGGTAAATGTAACATAGGACTTTTCTCTGCTATGGATTCAAATCCATCTCTTCCTATCTTTTGCTATCTTTTGGATACTTAAAATTTCTGGTCTTCTAATAAAGTGAGAGGAACTGGAGAATTCCAATGCACAGACATGTTGCCACATTCCAGCATTCGATCATCTGTGCATGCAGGCAGCTGTTAAAAGAGTTCTATGAACACTGCCATGACATGCAATTGCAGAATTTAACAGTTCTGTGTTACAGTGAATGTAGAAATAAACTGTAGGAATCCCTTGAGTGGTTTTGCCTGCATGGTAATCCTGTATGACAATGCCTTCCTTTGTATTGTGCTATACGTGGAATTGTGTAGTTAGCTGTCTGCGTCTGGGCCCTCTTTCCATGGGGGCTGTGGGTAGAATCCATTGCCAGAAATAGCCTCTACAGTGTTAGTGTTCTGGCCAGTCCAATTATATATTAATAACAATTTCTGGAGCAGCAGTAGAATTTGGGCGAGTCTGTCTCAAATTTGCTTAAACACATGTGTTTGGCAGTACGTCTGTTTGGGTCCCCCCCACCCATTTGATAAACAGGGCCTTGCTCAGAAGTGGATAGTGAGAGCCTTTACGAAGTCTTGAATGGTTATGTTTTCTATATAATCCTTTAATGAACAAAGATATGGCTGCTAAACCAAATCAGTTTGTTTGTTTGAGCATATTGAGCAAAGTGTGGAGGAAGTTTGACAGCAGGAAGTCTAAAAATAGTTGTAAAAGTTTTGCACTTCAGAATGCTTGGGAATAGCTGGAAAATAAAACACATATTTGTCATATTCAGGTAGTCAAAATTTTTCCTGTCAAAAATGGTTTTCAAATCTGTGCATCTTCATTGGACAGTCCTGCCTGTAAAGTTTTTTATTTATAGCAAATTGCTTATGTTTCTGAACTTATGGAACTCTCTGCCACTGTAATTCAGAATTTTTATTTATTTATTTTTTATTTATTAAAACATTTCTATGCCGCCCCTTGCCAAAGCCTCGGGGCGGCTCACAACATTCCACAAGTTGATCTTTTTCCACTTCTACCAGTTCTCTTAGAATACTTTCATACCTTCTAGGAGCTGATATTAGTGGCTTAGGTATGAGATTACATCACTAGAGGCTTAAAAAATTATTAAAGGGATATTTTGAACATCATCATGTATTACTAATATTTACATGGGGGCAGTTATTTAGGACTTAAGAGACAGTGCTGCTGTTACAAGCTTTGAAGAAATTACTTTACCTTAGGCCAAATTCCCTAAATTTTAACTCTAGCCGAAAACCCTTACAACCCACTTCTGGATACATTCTTCCTTTGATACTCAAGTTCTTCCTGTTGGCTACCTGGATAGTTCATCTGGTTTTTATTGCCTGCTTGTATAATCTTCTGGCAATACCTGAGGGCAGCCCCTTGGCATAATACAAGCACCTGTTGCTGATTTTCAGTCACATAAGTGCATACCATAGAAAAAGAATAGATTAATATAGGTTAATATTATTCAGGCCTTCACTTTCTCTTAAGCTTTCCTCAAACCTCATGCATCAACTAAAAGACCTTCTTCCTCTCTCTCACCACAGACTAATGCTGACTCAGGCCCTGTCAACAGTTATACATTAACCGTCATTTTCCGTCTAGTCAGAATCTCCACCAATTACAACTGAATTTATCAGATTCAGGCGCCATCTAACATATCCAAAGTGATTGTTGCTCCTTTCTGATTGTCACCCAGCTGTGACTACACAAGTCTATGCAAGAAACAAATAAGGCGTAAGCCAAGTTAGATACATTGACTTCACACAACAATCCTTTCTTGGTAACTAGCAATGGTGGGTTTTCATGTTATCCAACCCAAATGATCGACCCCATTGTGTATACATGGAGTTCACTCTGATTACCATCAGTTATAGCTTCTCCACTAAGTGGCCAAGTGGCACTGTAGAGTGACTTTTACTGGCTAAGCCTTCCCATAGCACTGCTGGCCCTTTTGCAGTTGCCGTCTCTGAAGTGGCAGTCTTTCAAAGTGTTCCAAGAAGTACACTTGAGAACTTGTCACTGGTTCACCAATCTTGTTTCCTCATCTTCTTAATTTCATATCTATTCACCTGTAGCTGAAGCTCTCTGGGCTGAGTTTTGCATTTTTTTGGTTTATTTTTGTTAAGTAATTTTCAGAGTTCTGTAGGTGTGCATCTTAAATGTGTAGCCTTGGCTCATATCTGATTCCCTGCATGGTGTCAAGGCATAATCCATGGTCATCAACAAAACAAGGGTGCGGATAAATAAACTTGTTCTTTTGCTTCTCATTTGACAGCTATCAAACAGCAACATATCAAGTGAAACCATACTGTGTCACTACATGAAGTGGTGAGTAGATCACTCCCTTCACAGTGAAATACTTTAGGCAGGATAGGGTGGAAAAGCTGGAAAGCACTGAGAACAGTCAGGTCCAAACAAACAAAACAAGAAACAAAATCTAGAGGATCTCACTCTGAAGGGGGTGACCTGCATGCAATCCTTTCATACCAGAAAAGGTCTATTTGTGACTTTGCTTCTCATTTGACACCTGTCAAGTGAGAAGCAAAGCAAATATTAACATATTTATAGCTTTGAATTTTCAGTGTCTAGGAATGATGCCACCTGTACCTGGATGGAGACACTATCAAGGGTATTGCACATTCATCCAGGGTACTGGAATGATTACAACTGCACACAGCCACAACTCTGAAAATCATCATCATCTGCAGATCTAGGGTGAAAAACAAAGTGGGAGAACCAGTCACATCTGCCACATTGTACTGCTTTAGCACTATGAAGGAAGAGTTACTGGCTGTCATTTTTTGGAATCATAAAAACAAAAGGAAACAAAGCCATGGTGACCACAAAAAGAGTTGGGATTGCAACTATTTTTACAGCCATTGTAACTATGCAGACTACACAACGTACATCTTGCAGAAAACACACACAGGCAAAGACCTTTTTATTCAAACGTTATTTTAATTGTTAATATTATTTATTTATTTTATTCTTTGGCCAGGGTGACTTAATTTATACTGTTAAATTATATTGTTTTATGTTATTTATGATTGTGAGTCGCCCCGAGGCTTCGGCGAATGGGGCGGCATAGAAGTTCCCTAAATAAATAAATTATATATATATATATATATATATATATATATAGAGAGAGAGAGAGAGAGAGAGAGAGAGAGAGAGAGAGATTGATTTATTTCTTGAAAATGGAAAACAAATTATGGTTTGGACTGGAAAAAATAGGTGTCCTGCAAAGTGGAGCATTCCATTATCAAATGTTTGCAGATTTGCAAACTGCTACAACAGTTTAATTTCTATAATACATATGTTTCTTTTCATTAGTCACCTGATATACAACATGGTGGAACTATCAGTTAACATTTGCTATGCTTGTTGCATAGCTTGTTGAATGAGCTGCAATTATCCGTTTTAGCTTTGTGCTGTTCACCGCTTTGGAATCTGCTTAGATATGGAGTGGTATTCAAATAATGTAAGAGAGAGATAAATAGTATAATTTTTATTTTATAGCCTCAAATAGGTATATAGATGGTGTGACTTTAGTAGCATACTTAGCAGTGTTAAAATGCATGAAATGCATTAATTTCTCTTGTTAGAAATTGCATGTAATCAATTTTCTTTGCTTCTAGATGTTGCAGGGCAGTGTTTCAATGCTGTGTTTAGAAGATAAGCAGATTAGCACTGTGCCAGGGGACTGGTGTAATGGGTTGCCATTCAGACTGCACCATGAAACCACACACAAATGATCTCATCTCATTAGGTGATCGAAACCTTGATACAAGCATTTCAAGATTATTTCATGTGCTCTGAAATAGGAAAGCAGTGCTAAACTCTTCTCACTTGGGAAGAATTTTTTACATGCTTGTTCACAATGGAGAGTACAGCTGGAGAAATTTAGTGACAGGTAGAGAATGCTTCATGTTGGTGGTTCTTAAAAGAGTGAGATCTTGATAGGCTACTGATTCTTGAAAGGAAAGAATCTGGAGATTGGTCAATGCTTTGTTAATCTGAGTTGATCCATGAGTTTACAAGCAATCAAGCAATATGTAATATATTGAATTGACATACAATCAAGATTGTTGTGTTACAAGCAAATTGAAGAATAAAGGTGTCTAACTCAAGTGAGTGTGCCCAATCGCAGTTTATGGGCTAACATGCATGTGTAACACATACAAACACTGGCAGCAGGAATCATAAAATGGGAAGTGCAGGGCTTTGAATTTCTGCGAATCCCTGCCAGACTATTCAAAGCATACACAAAGTAGGGAATTCAGGCGAGTAGATTATAGATACTGAAGGACATATTACCTATCCAGACATAGGCCTGTTTTCTCTCTCAAGTTCCACCTGGTGTTGCTGGTAGCTATCTCCCTCACTGTCTGAAAGCTGCTGGTGGAGTGAGCTTAAGATATTGGGCTCAGTGCAAGCCGGGGCTGGAATAATGCTTGTGGCCTCTTCCTGACGCTAGTGGGCTGTTGTTGGTCTCTGCTGCTGAACAACCATTTATGCCATCTGCCTAAGATGAACTGAACCCAGTCCAAAGTGAAATACACTCAGCCTAGAGGTGCTACTGCTGCTTTTCCATTTTAGGTTGCAATTATGTAAAAATCAAAGACAGGGCTCCTTCTCCCCCTGCTATATGGATGGTACTAATAAATAGGGCTGTAAGTAAAAAGAAGGGAAAACTCTATCAGCTTGCCCTGCTAATGGTTTTACATTTTAACAAATTGTTTCATTTTATTTTTGAGGTGAATTGTGGGTCAGTGTGACCTTCCAGTGCCATCATCACACAGCCAAATGATGGTGGAAGAGCAGTGGAAACTGGGAGAAACTATAGGCTGTGTGTTCCCTTCCTTTGTACTCTTAGTTGGTTACTTGGTTTCCTTGTTCACTTTTGCAGAATTGATTGCATGATAGGTGCGTGTCTTGGCTTCTTTGCAAATGTTCCAGAATTTGTGTAGGTGAAGCAAGAACCTGCACTGGAGTACTTCAAACAGTAGTGCTTTGAAGAAAAGCACATTTCCCTGTCTCTACTTGCTTTAAGAAGTAATGCAGATGGGCAGGAATTCCACATAACTCCAAGATGCAGCTGTCATTCGTGATGGTTATTGGAGGGGGATAAAGTGCATATGTGGGAGAAGGTCCATTCTTGTGCTCTCTTGTCTTCCCTTCCCACTCCCCGTTGCTTTTACGCCTTTTCCTGGGTTCAAAAAATAAACCAGGAAGAGACAAAATTGACAAGTCTTAAGTAATCTGTATTCCCACTTTGTTTATACTGTGTGTATGCATTTCTTGTGCAATCATGTAATTTGAAACCAGTTTATTGCAATTAACTTCCTTTTAGTGTGACAGGAGCACATCATTGCATGGGTCTTCCCCAGAAAGGCCAATTGTTTCTGCAGTACCAAGTCATAGGATCATAATAATCACAAAAATAATATATGTTGAGTTGGGGTTCAGGAAGAGGGAAGAAACACCCAGAGGTCGCAGTACAAAGACTGCAAGCCAAAAATTACAACATGAGAATGGAGTAAGCAGCCCTCATTGCATACAACAGCTTAGTCAGTGCTTAGCATTAAAGCTGTTGGAATGTTAGACTGCTGCTGTTTCACAGTTCTGTAGAACTTATGCTGAAGAAGCAAACCTTGTTGATGGATTATTTGCATTTCTCCCTTTTAAGGCAAAGGCATCAGTGGCAGTCTTGGCTTTAAGAGCTCAAGGTAAGTTTCTTCAGAAGAATAATGGATAAACCACAACTTGGGAAATTCATGCAGGCTAGCCATAGTATTGAGAGGTAGTACAGCTGGCAGCAAGTGAGGACTTGTCTCATCAGGGTGGACTGCAAAGTATCTATTTTAACCTCTAAGCAGTTTTCTGTGGCTAAAGGGAGCTCAGGAATGCAGCTTGGAATCCAGCATTGAAATTTAAAAATGTGTGCGTGTTGCTATCTGGAATATCTCTGATCCTCTGAAGCCAGCCAAACCTGAAACTTCATTCTGGTGTGAGAAGATGCAGTGCCTTGGTGATTAACTGGGAAAGAGTAGCTTGCAGAGAGGGGCAGCATCTGTTTCTTCTTTCAGAAAAGCAAAATCATGTGGCTACAGTGTAAAAGTGGGGGAAGGATTTTTTTTAACCAGAATTTGCAAGGAGAACTGAGACCATTTGCCAAATGTTGTGAGCTGTACTATTTTGAGCAGCAGTTTACGAATAAGGAATGTGCAGTATTGGCAAACCTTTAGAGTTGGTAAAAGTGTTGAAGTGAAACATATGTCCATTGGTCTGTGCAGTATAATGCTTACTCTGACAAAAAACCTTGGATATTTATGTGCTTTCTCTCTTGTGTATGTTAACATATTTGCTGTTAGTATACAGATATATCAACAAACTTGTTCTCCAACCACCCGTCCTTATGTAGCCAAAATTGCACCAGCCATATATACAAGAGCAAACATGCTGGCAAGATTGGAGGTACCACATGGTTTGCAGAACAGCATTTTAGAGGGAAAGACACCTAAAAGTGGGTGGGTATACTCAGTACTACTCACGACTAGAATGCGCACAGAAAGGGCATGGCTCAGAACCAAGACTATGCTATCCCTACAGCCTGTTTTTGTACTCTCCTCCCTCTATTTAGAATGTTTTAGTGTTTCTTTGCTCAATGAACTCTTAAGCCAATAATGCAATAGATAGTGGAGAGCCAGTGTGGTGTAGTGGTTAAGAGCATGGGACTGGGACTCAGGCGACCTGGGTTCTAGTCCCCGCTCAGCCATGGAGCCAACTGGGTGACTTTGGGCCAGTCACAGACTCTCAGCCCAACCTACCTCACAGGGTTGTTGTTGTGGGGATAAGATGGCTGAGGAGATGTAAGCTGCCTTGAGCCCTTTATAGGAAAAAGGCAGGATATAAATCGAAAAATAAATAAAATAAATAAATAAAATAATAATATTCAGAATCTTGGAACAATATAAAACATTACAGTTTGGATTATTAATGAAATCAGGCAGTGGTAATAATTTTAAAAGTTAATGAAAAATATTATTTTCACCAGCCAGTCACATTAATCAGAAGGTCAACCTAACTTGCCTAGGGACAGAGTTTACCATAAGACCTTAGATGATGAGTGCAAATTTGGGGCGGGCTGGGGTGCCCTTTTGGATACCCAATTCCAACTCATTTAGGGGACCTCCCCTGCCCTAGTGCCCTATGTATGTGCTGGACCACAACTCTCATAATCCCTGTCCAGCACAACCATTCAATTAGTAGGTATTGTAGAAATTGTAGTCTGGAACAGAAATGTACTGCATTAAGAGAATTTTCCAATGGAATACAGGACTTGTGAATGTTAGCACAGTACTGAAAAGGGATGAGAGAACCCTACTTTTGCAAGCCTGAAACTGATGAGACAAGCCCTAAGATGCATTGAAACAACGAATTTTCTCTTTTGTTTATATATTAAGAGTTCTTTTAAACTCTACTTTTCTGCCAAAAAATGTTCTAAGAATGCTTTACCAAAGATTAATAATGAGAAAGTCCCTGCCTTCAGGTTTACAGTCTAAAAGACATAATACAAAAGGAAGGGGGATTGGAAGGAAGGAGAGGGAGACCAAAATGGCAGAGAGAAGTGAAATGAGCTCCCAGCAGTTACTCATTAGCCATGTTTGCAGGACCAGGTTGGGCTTCACCTTGCCATGATGTGCCTCCTAGGAGGCAGAGGTTATGGCTGCTCAGAGGTGCTTGGTTCTTAATATTCAGAATGGCAAAGAATCAAAGCCTACATGTGATTGTTTTCTTATGCTTCTGTGTTGTGATTATACTAAAAGAAAACCCCAACTGACAAGTGCCATCTATACTTGGCAGTGTGCCAAAACAAAACGAGAAAACAAAACTAAAGAAACCCCAAAGTGATACATTACAATTTTAGAATGGCATTAAGAGTTCTGTCTAAAGTAAATAGAAAACAAATGAGCATAAACTGAAAACAGCCAAACTCCTTAAGTGGCAAAACACTAATAATAGCAGAGTAAGATGACACAACTCTTAGGTGGTTCATTTAAAAAAGGCAAGTGAGTCAATAATGCAGAACTACAGGATGTTGATGGAAGGGACCTTTATAGATACATATCAGTAGTGAACATCAAATATTTTACAAATACAGATACAGTGTTAACAACTAAGCAGGAGAACTTCATAGCAACCTAGTACATAGAAATGTGTTTCAGTCACACTTCTACATCTAAGTTATGAATAGACATTCTGATTACTGTCTTGAGGTTCTGTCTGTAAAGATGGATTGTTGGAATTACCTGCTTTTAGAGTAGCTACTTGATTTACTTAAGGCACAATCCTATCCAAGTTTAGGTAGAAAAATGGTCAACAACTGTCAGCATGCCTTAGCTAGCCCAGCTGGCTAAGTCATACTACTAATTATGGGTCCTTTTCTGCCTATATTTGCATAGGGTTGCATTTGTAGGGACTTAAGAAGCTTCCTGATCCAAGGTCAGACCATTTGTTAATGCTACCCAGTATACTGTACTACAGTTGGTGAAAGATGGTCAGGCAGAGGACTTGTCTGTCTCATAGCTGCTGCTTTGTTAAGTTTGCAATGCAGAAACCAGGGTTCTGGGTCCCCCTGGATATCCCCAACTGGCCATGCCTTGTTTTGCAGCCATGTATCATTTTCTTCAACCACCAATCATTCAATATTTTCTTGGCTTTGGAGCAGTTTTTTAAAGGTTGGAGTGCCTTTCCCAAGGCTCAGTTACTGTTGGTAGGAACTTGAAACTAAATAAGCTAATATTTTTGTCCCCTTCTACCTCTGAAATGTGACCTCAAGAGCTTCTCTGAAATGGAATTTGGCCTTCAAGCCCTGCATTGCAAGTTTAATCAAAGTTGTGTTTGCCTTAGGAATTGAAATGGCAGAGATGGGCTTGAATAATCAGAGTGTTTAACACCATTGTCTTTAAATAGTTTTTAACTGAAATTAGCTATCTTTATGTTGCTTTCTTGTAATTTTGCACAGCCCCTGTTAATGAACTTCTCAAATGCAGTGCATCCATTTTCCATCATGGCTTGTGTCTGCAGTAGTTCCATTAAGTGATACAGGGTGGAAATTTTTCTGATGTTAATTTTTCATGGATTTTTTCCACACCATATCTGTCTGTGTTTAACCATACCTGACTAGGCTGTTTGTACTGCAGTCAGTCATGTTTGATGGACTAAATAAAGAATATGAATTTCTATAAGTTATTTTTCTAAGTCAAGCATTGGCAAATTCTACTGTTAAAGTTGCCTGTGGGGAGAACTGAAAAACAAGGTATACTAAGCCATTCCTGTGTATACTGCAATTGGTTTCTGGCTAGACCTGCATCAGGCTTATATATAGCGTACTTGTCCTATATTACTAACATTCTTCAGCAACAAACCAAAGGAAAACTGTGATTACAGTTTGTATTATTTAAGAATTTTAAGAAGAATCATGCCGGCTGAAACCAAGGGTCCATCTAGTCTAGCATTCTGCTCACAGTGGCCATCCAGTTGTCCATGGGACTCCACATGTAGGACATGAGTGCAAAAGCACCTTTCTTCCCATGTTCCTCAACCTGTGCTAACAGACCTACATCCATCTTTTAGTGAAACAGAATGTTCAGCTGGTTGTTCTCAATCATATTTTTCCTCAATTTGAAACGGAAGTGATAAGTAATTCAGAGTAAATGAAGCTGAAAGCACTACAGTTACCTCATCAGAAGAAAATTAAACTGTTGATATATATCAGATCTCTTTGGGTATATATCCTAAACACACTGAGTTCTTTCAGCTGTAAGTCATTTTTGGTCAAATATAACCAAGAAAGCATCATAATGAAGTATATGCTAATAGGTTGTATTGCTACAAAGTTATCCCAATAAAATAATTTCCATATAAAGCTTTGAACATGCTTGAATATAACATTTAAGCTACAGTGTATGGTTAATTTAATCTCACCATAAGCAGATATTTCAGTTCAAATACTTTGTAGCAATTGGAAAACTTTTAATATATTTATTCCACAAAATATTAACATGTTTATTAATTATGGAATATTTTGTGTGCTTATTGAGAAAGAAGTGCATTGGAGAGTAGAATGAAATGAAACATGCTAAATCTACTGTTTCTGGAATATCCATGCTTCTGGCTCTATTAGTTTGGTAGATGTGCTTCATGATTTATGATAGGAAAAAGGATGACTTCTTCAGAACACAGAATCTTGTTCATAAGAGCAAAAAGGCAGCAATGTGGGATCAGATCAAAGATCCACCTAGTTAAGCATTTTGTTCACAAGGTGGCCAAACAGGTGCCCACAAGTAGGACATAAGTGCAACAACACCCTCCTGCCCAAGTGCTCCAGCACTTAGTGTACGTTGGTATACTGCCTCTGATCCTGCAGGCGGCATGTCTCCATCAGGACTAGTAGCTATTGAAACCTTCTCCTCCATTAATTTCTCCACTAAATTATCAATACATCTTGTAGTAGTGAATTCCATGCTTTTAATTCTGTGTGAAAGAAGTATGTCCTTTCTTCTCTTCTGTATCTTTCCCCAAGCCAGCTTCATAGAATGACACCAAGTTCTAGTATTATAGGAGAGGAAGAAAAAGTATTCTAAGTGTGTTTGCACCATATTTGTATAAGAGAAGTTGGCAGTCTATTTTCAGTTCCTTTCCTAATTATGTCCAACATGGAATTTTTCACAGCAGCCACATACTGCATTGACATTTATATAAAGTTTCCACCACAATCCCAAGATCTCTTGGTTAGTTACTGCTAACTCAGATCCCATCAGCTTATACCTGAGGTTGAGATGTTTTGCCTTATTTTATATCACTTTGCCTTGCTTACATTGAAGCACATTTCCAATTTTGATACCCAGTCTCCCAGTATGGAAAGATCGGAAGGCATTGTTGACATGTTTTGTTTCAGTCAATCCTTTGATGAATGCCTTTTTGTCCCATTTTTGTTTTAATCAGTATAAATAATTTGGTCTCATTGGCAAACATGTTCATTCCACTGCCCATTCCTAATTCCAGATCATTTGTGAATGAGCTGAAAAGCACTGGTCTGTATGTGTATTTCTGTGGGGCTCTGCTGTTTATATTTATTTAAAATATAAGGCTTTTTGCGAATGGGGCGGCATAGAAATGTTCTAAATAAAAAAATAAAATAGTTCTGTACCATTCTTATTAGCCTATCGGCTCTCTGGACTGTTTATAAGATTAAAATATAACAATAACTCAACCTATCAACAGTAAACAAAAGCAAATGACAAATAATCCATGAAAGATATTTGACAATAACAAATGAGGACTAGAACCCACATTGCTTGAGTCCCAGACCCATATTCTTAGCACTACATCACACTGGCTCTTAGAATTTAGCAGCATAACTTCCTTAAAAAAAGGTCTGTTTCACTGGCCATTCCTGTACAGAGGCTGATCTCGGGGGTTCTGGGATGGATCCCATCTGGACCTAGTGATTTATTAACTTTCAATTTTACACTAAAGTGAAAGTGTCATTTTCCCCACTATTTGCCTCAGTTCCTATAACTCTTTACCTTGAAAACATCTGTATCTATTTTGTACCTTACCCAGTGAAGACAAATGAAAAGAACTCTTTCAGTTTTCTTTAATCCTATCTTTCTCAAGTATTCCTTTAATCCATTGTTGTCAAGCTACCTCCTTAGCTGGCTTCTAGTTTCTGAAATATTTAAGGAATTCTCCTTAGTTGGTCTTGATGTAGTTAGCAATATCACCCTCAAAACGATTTCTTTCCTCTCATGGTCTGCTTGTAGCTCCTTTTGCAAGGTCATGCTCCCTGTTATTTTCTTCATTTTAGCAAAGCTTGCATTTTCTGAAGGAAGCCTTCCGTTCTCTAATACTTTCCTTGACCATGCTCATTAACTACGCTGGTGCTTGCTTGGACTTGGTGGTACATTTCCTAACCTGTAGTGTACATTCTAGCTGAGCTTCTGTTATTATAGTTTTGAGTAAGCTCCGAGCTTTGAAGGTATTTAGCTCGCTTGACACCTCCCTTTCCTTTTTTTACTAGATCTCTTATTTTAGAGGTTTCTTTTCTTGAAATCAAATTTGACTATGTAGGACTTCCTTGGCAATTTTCAGTTAAATACGTATTACATTGGATAGTACTATGATTACTGTGTCCATTTGCTTCAACATTTACCTCTTGTGCTAGGTTCTAGGTGACACTACTTAGGATTAAACTCAGGTCACTTCACTTCTGGTTAATTTCATTTCTAACTTGTTCAGGCCATCAAAGAATTTAACCTCCTTGTTTTGACTGGAACATATATTTATCCAGGCAATGTGAGGGTAATTGAAGTTGTCTTCAATTATAGCACTTCCTTGTTTGGCAGCTTTCCTAATTTCATTGGTGAGAGAGCACTGAACTGTAGTGTTGTATTTAGAAATACTTAGGGTTGAATTCTTACTTCATTGTTCCAGCAAACATAGCATCAATCAGTATTGAAATGTGTCTTTCCCCTTAGAAAATAATGCTGTATCTGGTGTGTTTGTATAAAGCTGGCTTCCTAAACCTGGTGCCCTCCAGATGTGGGGGTCTACAACTGCTAGCAGATAGGAACAATTGCATGCTTGTCCTGCACACAAACCATGTGCTCTACTACAATGCTATTCTTCTCATTCTTGGTGGGGAGGTGGGTGAAGCCTTACAATTTGCTAACTGTAGGAACAACTACAAAGTGTAGTACCCTGCATTGTGTATAGATTTCTTATATAGGACTCCTGTGAACCACTATCTTTTTACCAGCATTACAGGTGTCCTGTTATGCTTATAGGATGGAAAATTGTAGTACACATCTTCCCCTGAATTGGATTGACTGTAGTCAAATAAATCACAGAACACTGAAAGACAGTTGAATACAGGCCAAAGAATTGAAACATAACATAGAAACAGAGCGAATCAGAAGGGACCTCCCGGACCATCTAGTCTGACCCCTGGCTCCAGCCGGCTCTGCTCACAACATGCCCACCATGTGCATGTCCAGCCTATCTTTGAACACCCTCACCGATGGGGCCTCAATGACCTCTCATGGAAGCCCATTCCACAGCCTTGGGGTCCTAACTGTCAGGAACTGCTTCCTGGCATCTAAATGGAACCTTGGTTCCCTGACCTTTGCTCCATTGGAGTGAGTCCTGCCTTCCTCTGCAGGGGAGAACAGGTCTCTACCCATCTTCATGTGACATCCCCTCACATACCTGTATATTGCCAACATATCCCCTCTGAGTTTCCTCTTCTCCAGGCTGCAGAGACCCAGTTCCCTCAGTCTCACCTCATTGAGTTGGGACTGTGGATCAGGACATTTCTACATTAATCAAAGATACTTCTTATGTAATGCTTCAAGTAGCTCTGGTGGAACTAATTAACAAGATGCAGGATGTAGAACCAGACTGTGGATTGAAGCTATATAACTGTAGCCTCCTTAATGTAGGGTTCTTGTGACAAGGACTCCAAGATAGAAGGGGCTTGCTCCCCACTCCACCCTAATATCTTGCCTGATGATGACTTCTGGAGAACTTGAAAACATACACAGACAGGATTTTGTGACTTGGACTTCTGGGAGTTAATGGAGATATTACAGAGATACCTTTTGGAAATGTTCATTTAGAATTTTTCTTCCAGCGATCACAGTATCTTCACTTTTTGTGACTTGGAGAATTCCAAATTTAGCTTTCAGTAGCATGATCTTACACTGGATTTTATATCACCTTAAGCTGGAATGTAATTCTCTGAGGGTACATCTCCTCCAGCTACTAGCTGAAGCTACAAATGTAACAAAAATTAATGCACTATCTAAAATTACTTCCAGTTATAAAGACTGTAAAGTTTCTGTCTCCTTTTGTTTTGCCAGATTTTGAATGTGGATTGTGAGTAGTTATATTATCAAAAATGGGAGATCAACCATGATTTGTTTCTTCTTCTCAGCAGCCTTTGGGAAGACAGCAGGTACAGCCTGAAACCATCTCAGTACCTGGTGAAGCCCCATTTGAACGTGTGTAGCCCCATCCACTGTAACCAAATGAATACCCTGTGGCTTTAGTATCAGCCACATTTTTGCTCTCCCTCCCTCTGTTGTTTTTTTTTGGGGGGGGGAGGGGGTTCATTGTCTTGCCTGCTGAATAGTTCTGGAGGTCCCAAAAGCTTGCACAGTGTTTTGAATTGACTCCATCAATATATTGTAGTAGTAATGGATTTTGAAAATCATACAGGAAGTACATAAACTTTACCTCTTCAGTTCTGAACATCTGGGAATCAGGGTAGGGTAAGGTGCTGCATCGGGGGGACAAGCCAGTGGTGTGACCTATGCTTGGAATCTACTTTATGCAAACAACTTTGGGAAGTTTTCGTCTCTGTCATCCTTTCAAGATGATTATTTTCTGACTTTTCTTAAACATCAAAAACACTGTTCATTTTAACTTTGTTTTTCTGAGTGTCATGCAACATGGAAGCATTGTTTCCTTGCTAAGAATTATCAATTAAATCTACTGCCTGATGTCTCCTTAAAAAGAAAGAATCCTGCTGTTTTCTTGGTGTGTAAAGGCATGCATGGGGAGAGACTTAAACAGGATTTCCTTTCCCTGTTTTTCCTTGGTGTTGTGTCAGAAGGCCCCAGTTTCAGGAAGACAGGAAGTGAAAATCGTTCTGAACCTCTCCAAATGCACTTCAGTTCATGGGACTAAGAGGCTCTTAGAACTGCTATATTGTTGCTGCCAAGTAAAAGAATTTGGGAAAACTGGATGAAGATTACAAACAGTGCAAATAGGAAGAACAAAAGTTTTTCCTCATGAGACCATATAAAATGGTTAAGACCATGGAGGCCATCAAATCCCACCCCTGTGATCAATGCAAGATCAATGCAGAATAGAATTACAATAACTCTGATAGACTATCATTTGACTTCTGCTTAAGTCGAAAATTTTGAATTGAAAAAATTTCCAGTGTAATTTGCACAGGGTCATTAGCATAAGGAAAAATCCATTTGAAGCAGAAACCACCATAGATAATCTTATTTTTTTAGGAAACAACAAATCTTTTTTAAAAAGTATTCCAAATTCCTTTCTGTCCTAGAACACCACAAATATTCAATGGGAAAAAACAAAGCACTGGAACAACTGTAAAAAATTTACAATAGTATGTAGTTTCTTTACATTGTTTACATTTAGGACCCCACACATACATACACTTTTTAATTTTGGGACTGGGCATGACGTACTGAAAACCATTGATCTGTTTCAACAGATTTTCCCTTTCTTTCATGAAGATTGTTTGGACACTTTCAGTTTTATTCTCACTATCAGGTCTTTTTCACTCCGATAATAAATATATGTATTTTAGTAGCGTGTGTGTGTGCATGCTAGGAATAATCACATGGAAAACACTAATTACAACTTTTAAACTGCCTAATACTGTATTTGCAATTGACATACATTCATTTTTACTGATAAAATGGAATAATAAAGCACTGGTGTAAAGATCTTCAAGAAAGCATGAAGAAAAAAACCCACCATCTTCCATGACAATCTGAACAGCTCTTACCATTCAGAGGTTTCTTCAGATCTTTAGCTAGCATCTATTCCACTGCAAATTCTGTTCGGGAGTTCTAGTCCTGCTTTCTGGAGGAACAGAGAACAACTTTTCCAAGTTTTCTGCCTGATAAGAAATTTCAGATGTTTGAGAACTGCTACCTTCTCTTATTCAAGCCAGGCATGCCCAGATTTTATTTCCTGATTGCTCAGTGTCTTGTTCAGAGCCTCTCAGTGCACTGCAGTTTGTTGATATAATTATTAAGATGTGGGTACCCAGAAACCCAGATGTGGGTACCCAATATTCAGGGTGGAGCCTGCTCAATGCAGGACGGCAGAATGATTAATTCATGTAATCAGCATAGTATAGTGCCTAAGGTTGCACTAGCTTTTCATGCATTCTCATTGTACCATTCTGTTGTGATCTGTTAAGGTTCCCAGATCCTTTTCACATGTACTGGTGCATAAAAAATAAAAAACAACCTATTTGCTTATTTCACTGCAGTTTGCCCTGACCTTTGTGACTTGTATATGGATCCTCGGAGGACTCTTTTGAGTTCATCAGAGGCCTGCTTGGCTTTAATAGCTGAACTGGAACACATTCATTCAATCAATTTGCTTCTTCATAAAGTCAGTATCTACAGTCAAATAAAACTTTTCTGCAAGTATGTATCAATGTACAAAAACTGGGGGATTTTAAAAAGCAATTTTCATAAAGAGCTCATTAAAATAAAAAAATAAAAATCAAGAATAAATGTATTATGTCAGTGAGGATAAATGTACACTATTGGGTCTTCATGTGTGATATTGTTGCTTTTTAACAACATAAAAATGCTATTGGGATAAAAACCATTTTAAGTAGTTTGTTCACCAATGAAATCAGTACCTCTTTCCTTTACATTAAATCATTTTGAATTCATACAATTGGTGTTATTTTCAGTCCATTGTGTCTACTTCCTCTTGGTCAAAGGTTATTAGAATAGG
The DNA here is from genome assembly GCF_004798865.1 of Varanus komodoensis. Classification (NCBI taxonomy): domain Eukaryota; kingdom Metazoa; phylum Chordata; class Lepidosauria; order Squamata; family Varanidae; genus Varanus; species Varanus komodoensis. The sequence continues at coordinate 5,402,919 of NW_025335589.1, forward strand.
GTGGTGTATAGGGAGATGTAAAGCCAACAGGAAAACTAACACTGCGCTTATTTGTGGATAGACATAACTACTGGAATGGTGTGGAGTTTGTAGCAGTGCTGCAAACAAAACAAGGTACTTTTCATTATCCTTTCAAAATCCTCTGTCTTCTGTCTTTAATCTGTTTCAATTAAAATGGAGTTAATTAATAACAATGTATTTAAAAATGTAAATAACTTTTCCTAGCAAACCATTTTTTTCTAATGGATATATGTTAAATATTTTTGCTGCTCAGACTGAAAACAATTTTTGGATCATTTTGGATCATTTAGGTAGTATTGGAACACTTAATATATTTTCAAATACCGCAGTCTTCAGGCGAATGATGAATAGGGAAAGGTCTATTGAACTCTATTGTCTTGAGAAATAGTTGTTTGCATAAGACACTTTTTTGAGAAATAGTTGTTTGCATAAGACATTTTAAATATGGAAAGTGAATAGTGAATTCTTGTAATTTGCCAAAGGTAATGCTGTATGTAGTGGTGCTCATTGATCCAAAGAAGGTCATTAATGTCTTAGGGCTTGCTGTGATGAGCTATCTATTCTTAAGGCCTCTAATGATGCAGTCCTGAACTCATAGATAACAATTATGGCTGTGCAACAAATGTGTATACTTGTAAAGTTTGATTCATTGTACTGAAAGACAGCATGAAGGAAATACAAAAGTGGCAGAATAATACTAGAAAGTCTGAACTCCAGAACACAGCTCTGTTATTGTTGTTATTTATGGTTTATGAAGTGTGTAAAGCTGCTTGAAGCTGCACAAAAAATTAAAATGACATATGCCCTCTCTGGAGGCTTAGTATCTAAAATGAGGCTGTGTAGAAGGCATTGTTCAATTAAAAGTAAGAGGTGCTGAAAATATTATTAAATCTGGAAAAGCAGAAATGTATAAACCAAATAAAACTTTTAAACAGTAATGCTGGGTAGCATTTCCAAACTCTGGAAAATTGGATGATTCTCTAATGGTTGCTATTCTCAAAATTAAAACCTGACCATACTGGTTGTGGTGCATTTGTTCTGCATACATTCCCTTCTGTATGTAAGGGAAGGAGTATTTTAATTAGTCCTATTTAAAGAAAAGACAAATTGATTTATTAGAGCTCCAAAGAATGCAGATTTCACTTAAGCCCATATATATTTGAATGTATTTTATTCAATGAGAGTGGGGTTGAACTTGAAGGAAAATGCTATAAAAGGAATGGGGCAGATAAAAATTGGCTTTGTATACTGAGGCCAGTATAGTGATCAGTTCTCTTCCACAGTAGTAAGAGGCAGTTGTGTCATTAATGAAAGCATTTGAAAGAAGGACCAGAAAGCATGGGCTTTATATTTTAAAAGAGTAGCATTGGACAGATAACGGATATCTGGTAGCATCTGAACTACCAAAATGGTTTTGGAAGTAAAGGTAATGGTGGAAGGATCATGATGTAAAAGCAGCTTTACAAATATTGCACAAAGGAATTCCTTGAAAAACACATCTTGCTAAAATTATCATTAGGGGAAAAGAAACAGAAAAGGTGGGAAAGGTGACTTGAATATGCATTCTTTGTATCACATGGAAGTGTAGCAGAGGGTGGAATCCAGCAAGATGGTTATATCCCTGCTGATTCTCTTGTGCCCCACTACTTCTTATGGATGAGCAGTGGGCCCCACTGATCCCAGTGAATGAGACAGATCCACCCCTTGCACATTAGAGATTTAGCACTTCACAGAGAAAGACTTGAATGGAATGGAAATGCTAAATTCTCAGTTGGGACAGGTCAACAGAGTTCCCTTATGTGAGCTGTGCTGATGTGCTCCGTTCTAGAAATAAACATTTGCATTAATTCCTGGTTTCCCTGCAAGCACTAAATATTCATTCTGGAAATAGTGTGCACTACTTGTAGATGGGAACTGGTGGGGTGGAAGAGAGTCAGCAAATCATCACATAGAGAGAAGCTGAAATTAGGCATTATCTAAAATGAATTACTTGAACATCCAAATAGAGATGGACTGTACTGAGTAGTAGCCTTTCCCCCTGACATCATGCATGACATATCGTCCCTTCCTCTTATCACCATATTTACAGCATGGATATGAATAGGTGGCTTCTGTCTGGACAGTTGGAGACTTTCCAAAGTGCTGGAACCCTGTTAAGTGCATGGTTCCAGCTCATGCAGAAAACTCATCATGTCATCAAAGCCCCCTCTCCCAGAAAACACTGTACACAGAAGTCAGGATAACATATGAGATATCAGCAGGCAGGGTTACTTGGCACAGCTTGTCCCTGTTCACATGTTCCAAATAAGGAATTTCAGTTAATGCCTGAATGGGATGACAGAGAGGACCCAATTAGAAATAATGGAAAATCATAGCTCCCTGTTACTTCTGAACAGTTTCAGAGATGCCTTTCCTTAGTTTTAGGATAATGGGATGGGATTACATGGAGTAGATATCCATACTATAATTCCAAAGTTCTTTTCAGGTGCCTTGAAATAGATATTCAGATGTTTTGAACTTTAGATCCCAGAATTATCGGCCATGGCAGCAGGAGTTTTTGAGAGCTGAAGTCCAAAACCTCTGGAAATTTATTTTCTGTTCCTCCTTGGATTATTTCACTTGAAAGGGTTCCCATCCTTTCTCTAATTTCCAATTCAGTTAGGAACATGTGACATGAAGATAGCTTTGCATCTTCTATTGACATTACTACCCTCCAATTTGTGAAGGGTGAACATTTGCACTTGTCCACTGCAGATATTTGTTCTTAAAATTTTGAAAAACTGTTTGTTTTGTATTAGCATGGGCTGATCTACACTAGGCATTTTTATTGGCAGTTTAATGCCTACTCATGTGTTTGTCACATGGCACTCACTGTGTGCTATTTTTGCCAATATATCCTGGATTTCTTCAGACATTTTGCATCATAGCATTTTTATACATTGTGGTTTTCTCCTGGTGTGCATAGATATCTGTGTTGAACTTGTGATACTGTTCTGGGGCCAGGAGGAATGGTTGTAATTGGTTGGCGGGCTTTAGGGGAGTAGAGAAAAGGAAGTTGCATGTTGGAGGAGCAGCAGCTAGCAACCTGCCCCATCCACCACTCTCTTCCCCTCCCATTTGTTTTGCAAATGCCCCCTCCTTGCTCCTTTTTCAAGTCTTCCAGATTGTCTCTCTCCCCTTTTTCTCAAGAAACAACTAGCTGAAATGCATGTCTACTCAGAAGTGAATCAGATTATCTTCAGTGGCTTTCAGCTAAATCACTTGGACTGGAATAGAGGGAATTCACAGGAAAGTCTGCAGAGGAGGAAGCTGCATTTGCTGACTTCTGTGTTAGGGCAAATGTTCTGCTGTTGGCCCCACTGGCTTCACCTCACTGGGTTGGGAGAACAGCAGCAGCAGCCTTTTTCCTTCCATTTGATTTCTTGTAAGGGGGAAGGAGCTTTCAATTCCTCCCTTTTTTAGCACTTCTCTTTGCATAGCTAACTGAGCAAAAAACAAAAAAACAAAACAAAAACCCCTGACACATAAACAAGGTTCATTTCCCTGCATAAATCCTCGTTCCAGCTCCCTGACAATTGCATTTCTATTGTGTTTTAAAATATGCTTGTGTTTTAAAATATGCATGCTCCAACTGTATTCCTTCATAAAGTGAAGGGGCTTTAGCATACTCTCCCCATTGCTGAATGGACAGGCAGCTAGAGGACGGCACAGCTTTTGTCTCATGGCTTCCAGAGCCCATGCATCCTTCCATGGGCTAAAGAAAAGCAGAGGTAGTAACCAGAAGTCCTCCAGGTATTTTGGACTATGTCCCAAGCAGGAACTATAGGAGTTGTAGTCCAAACCATCTGGAGTATATCAAGATGGTTACTCCAGAACTAGAGGTAGAATGTACACTTTTGTTCATGATTATAATACCTATAATGTGTTAGGTATAAACAGCAGCATCCTAGCAGTGTTCTAACACAGAAAGCAAGTAAAAAGCAAAAATACCCATGGGGATGTATAGCTGGATTTCTAAACAAGTCCTTTTGCTTACAGCTAGAGGTAAATGTAAAACTGTTAATTTGTGTGTGATAGCTAAGAAGCAGAACTTACAAAGCAGTATAAAATTTTCCTGATACTTAATGTTTCTGTTTCAACTTTTCACATCTCTGAGTGTATTTTCCTTATTTTTCTCCTTGGTATAGTTCAACAAATTCCATTTCAGATGGGTAAGTGATAGAATAAATGCTCCAGCACTGTAGGCTGTTTTCAACATTTTCTTTGTTTGTATAAGCAAGCTAAAGTTAGAACTGACCAACACAAGTCTTGCAAATGGTGACAATAGACTGAAAACAGGAAATTTTGGCCGTGTGTATTCTGAACAGATTATCAGGATGATAGCTGGTGCAGTGGAAACTTCCACTGAGACTGTTTTTTCCTTATTTTTCTCTGGGAGCGAAGATGATGCTCCCTGGAAAACAAGTTTAAAGAGTGAGTGCAATTTGGAGAGGAGATAACAGTACATAAAGGTGCACTTACTGTTTTCCACAAGTTAGGCTTATTAAGGAAAACTTTGCAAAGGGATTTAAAAGCCATACCTGCACATAAATAAATACCTCTTATTGAAGTATGCTTTGAGTTGTCCATTCATTAGAAGAAACCTTCTAACTTTCTGCCTTCCAGATGTGTTGGACTATAACTCCCAGCATCTCCCAGCCAACAGGAGGATGCTGGAAGATGTATTTTAACATATCTTGAGATAACTCAGTTTCAGAAGTTTGCTCTAGGGCTGCCCAGTACCCTTAGAAATGTACTCCTGTTTACAGCAGGATTTCTAAAGCTAAAATTGCAAGATTAACACCTGGATAGAAGTGAGAGAGGGCTGCTCCAATCTCCAGTGACCATATATTGTTAATTTGTTTTATATTTTTAATGTATTATATTTTAATTTATGTTGTGAGCTGCCCTGAGGCTTCGGCGAATGGGGCGGCATAGAAATGTTTTAAATATATATACACACACACACACACACACACACACACTGGAGATAACATCTGCAGTGGGTCCCTGCATGATTATGGTTCAATGTCACAGGAAGGGGTCTTTGTGGGTGGGTGGGTGAGGGGGACACATTTCCCCTACTCTTCTGCTGCATGTAATTATTACTCATGTTGTTGAACATTCCCTATAGGGCTTACATCATTAGTGTCTGATACCAGCAATGCAGTCAGGTCGCAATACAACAATGTAAAATATCATAGATATTTAAACAAAAGTATAGGAAGTATTTTATGATGACATCAAATAACACTTGTAATTATTTGGAAAATAAAAACACCACCAATTGCTTGTCAAAAGACAGCTATGGTTGAATGAGAATTTGAGGCTGAAATCTTATGCATCCACACACTCTTTGGGAGTAAGGCTCATCGAACTCATTGGAACTTATTAACTTTGGTTCAGATTGAGCTATTTGCATTATTGTTTTGGCAAAAATTACTGAAAAGTCAGCACTTTTAAAGTGGGGTAACTATTCTGTAGCAAAGACCTGCTTAGCCTTTTGAGTATACTCTTGTAGGTGTTGACATTGGGCGTCCCAGCTGCAGGCTGTAATGACAATGTCAGCGAGGATGAAAGAAAGAATACATTTTGTTTCAGTTCTGTTTTTATGCATACCAAATGTCTTGGATACTGGAGCAGCACTCATCTTTTTGCCATGTAGTTAGTACAGTCTCCTAATGCACTTCTTAGTAAGGCAATGTACAGTTTCCACCATGCAGCCAATACTAAAATGTTAAAAATAGAACAAGCTTCAAGAATCTCAGATATTTTCAGATAACAAAGAGTGATTTATGTGGGCTCCCTTTTCAGTTTGACAAAACATAGAGAGGCCTTTGTACTATGATTAGCACGCGTGCTGATGTCAGTTCTCTTGTCTAGTTTCAAGCTTTTATTCTGTTGCTAAATTGTGCTTTTGTGCTATAATCCAGAGAACCTTTGTGTCTGCCTTATTAGTGTGTAGTTTATGGAATTGCTTTTGTTTTTGAGGATAGTCCGTGCCAGTTCTAGTGAGAGTGACTCATTATGCAACTAAAATAAAACATTCTTATTTTCACTATGTAGAGGAAAAACTCTTCTGGGGAGATAAGGGGGGTACAGTGGCAGGTGTTAGTAGTCTGACTGTTCTTCAAATACTTAGTATTTTGTGACATGCAAGGCTATAAACAAGTTCTGTTTAGATTATCAGTTTACAAAACTGGCTGCACTGAGAGCAGTATTTCACTTGGAATGTTGAATAGGGTATCTGTTAGCTTTGAAATACAGAGATGATTTCAAGTCATGAATGCACAAGATTAGGAAGTGAACTTCCAAGTCTGCATTTGGTGCATCTCAACCATGTTATCTCACAGAATCACACCAAAGTGTTGCTCTGCGTTATACTTTGCTGCAGTTGGTTTATTTTCCTCTATTCCTTTTGTGGAGTTTAATATTTTTGGAAGCTTCTAATGTAGAGGTTTGAGAATCTTTGGCTTTCTGTGTATTGTTGTACAATTCTGCTTATCCCTGATAACTGCTGTGGTGGCTGGGGCTGATAGGTGTGTTGTACAAAATATGTGTAGGGTACCCTCAGTGTGGATAATACTGGTGCTAGTATTGATAATACTGAGGTAGTGCAGCTAATACTCCATACAAGTGACTCCATATAAGTGGTTCCTCCACTGACTCCTCCAGTGTTCCTTAGGAGGCATATTAGTAAAGCTTACAAGTTTCAGGAAACTGGAATAGGAATGTTTCTCCCTCCCCATTTCCTCCTCTGTTTTGCACTTTCTCACATCTAGCAAAAGAAATATCTGATGTCAGAAAAAAACAAATAGATACTTTTCATCAAGTGAAAATACTGAGCATAGTCTATTATGGGTTTTAAAAAAAACATTTTTTGTGATTTATTTTAGTTGTTTTAGCCATAGGCTATTGAAGGAAAAACTAACAAAATGTGCCAGAAATGAATAAAATGCATTATTAGAAAAAACTCCAGTCCAGCTTTTAAAAAAGATGATACTGAATGGGAAGTACAGCATGAGCAATCCATATAGAAATGGGTGGAAACATTGAAATATTTCAGTTGAAATTATTATCAACAGTGATATGAGAAGCAATGCTTTTATTTTCTGTGCTCTTATCAGGAAGAGGGCTGGTCTACTAGTAAAAAACCTAATCTTTATTCTGCAATAGATAGTTGATTGAATGGTTGTTTGTTTTGAACTCCCTTCTCCAAGCTAGCATACTGCTAAATCTCCAAGTTCACCAGCCTGGTGGCAATAATGGTGAAGACAGATGCAGCAGCTTTACATGTGGTAGATATTAATGGAAAGAATCCCACCCTGCATGAATCTGAATTAGTCTTGGCCAACTAACCTAACTCTGCCAGCCTGGTTAATCAACATCCAGTTCATGTCATTGGTTACAGTCCAGATTTTGCTAAAAGAGCAGGAGGTCAGCTGCCCAAGCCTCTTACCTGGCTGTGGCCCTCCCTGGTGCTTGGAAAACTGAGCAGCAGCATCCCAGTCACCAGAGACACCAAAGAAGCCCTGTGGAAACTGATAGGGAGTGGAGAAAGAAGAGGGAAAGGGCTTTGCTTTGTTGTCACAGTTTCTGTAGGTAGGTCAGTGAGTAGTTAGAGATGAAAAGGGAAAAGGAAACTATTCTGCAGCACCTGATTATGGTCTGGAGCTGTGTTCATCGTGTGTTGGGAAGACTGGCATGCTTTATTAAGGTTTTAGCTCACCCGGTACATTCCAGATTATTTCCAGATATTTATGTACTGGGACTATATTTCCCAGTATTCCTGCCCTTTGGCCGTGCTGGTTCAGACAGAGAACGATTGAATGGATACAATTACATTGTAGATCCACTATGTCCATCCCTTGCTTTCTTAATCACTGTATCTAAGTTCAATGAATTGAATAATATATCATGATATTTAAAATGTCAAGAAAGTCAATCAAGAATGTAATTTTAGATCTTTGAATATTGACCATAACTAGCTGTAGTGCTCAGTGCTTGTTCAGTGATAGAATAGTATAGAATATGCACTACCTAAATATTTTCTGCCTTTCCTTTTTAGGCATGGAAGAGGAGATGGTTTGTACTCCGCAGCGGTCGACTGACAGGGGATCCAGATGTCTTAGAGTACTACAAAAATGACCATGCCAAGAAACCAATTCGTATCATTGACTTGAACTTGTGTCAACAAGTGGATGCTGGATTGACATTTAACAAAAAAGAATTTGAGAACAGCTATATTTTTGACATCAACACAATAGACAGAGTCTTCTACTTGGTTGCTGACAGTGAAGAGGAGATGAATAAGTGGGTTCGATGTATTTGTGACATCTGTGGGTTCAATCCTACTGAAGACGGTAAGGTTCTCTCCCTTTTTTAGCTTTTAGTTGTATTCTGGTTCCCAACCAGTTTTATGGACAATCATAGGCCAGAATAAATACTGTGCCATCATATGCAGGCATTAAATAACTACAAAGTTCTATCTTAAATTGTATGGGCAAATCTCAAAACCTTTGTATAAAGTTTTAAGTTTGGTACATTTCTGCAGAAAGGATTCCCTTTTTGGAGGCAAACATAAAACAAAGGTTTTTTAATTTAACATTTATAAGAGGGTTTAAAAAAAAAACTTCTGGCTGTGGACTTAAATATTTGTTGTATATATATTTGACTGAATAGTTAAAGCTTGATCACAGCTTGCACAGTGGGATAGATGTGCTATGTGGCTGATCAATCCTCCTCTATCACAGAAGACTATCTAGCAATAAATGTGTACATAATGGAACTTGGTTTAATACTTGTGCCTCATCTTGCTATTTTTTCCTAGAATCTCAATATCTATTCTATGTTAATTTTCATTAAGATGCGACTTAATCTGTTTATTGACTATCCCAATTTTTGTCATGACTGTTTGAAATATTCCTAGCATTTCCTGTCTAATGTAATAGCGCTTCAAATGTGAATATGCCATGCACTTTTACTTGCATTAACTTATTACAACTTTGCGCAATATATTATCATCTGTATTTTACTAATAAGACTTGGAAACTGAATTGTCCAATGCTTTGCAATGATCCATTAGCAAAGGTGAGATTTCAATCCTAGTCTCTTTAGCTCAGATTGCACTGGTTTATTACATAAAATTATGCATGGAATTGATAGAATGATCCATGGGTGGTAAAGCGATTGGCTACTAGTCATCAATATGGCTATGTATTCTCTACAGTATCAGAGACCACATATCTCTGTATACCAATTTCTGGTAATGCACCCTGAATGTTGTTGTTGCACTCATGTCCTACTTGTAGGTATCATATGGGCATCTGGTAACTACCATAGGAGCATAATGCTGGGCTAGATGGACCTTTAGACTCACCCTGCAGGGATCATCTTAGGAATGCCTCTTAAGGCTAAAAACTCTTTGCAAATAGAACACCAGAACAACCGTCATAGGACTGGGCAGCAACCTGTTAACAGGGAATAGAGATCTGAAGCCTGGGAAGTGAAGGAGTTCTGTCTCTGAGGAGAAAAATATACATTTTGGAGATGGATAGGTAGAGGGGGAAAAACAAACCTTTGAAATACTCACTTTTAAAGTAGTATTTAAAAAAGTAAATGCTTTTTTAAACAAGATTTTATTCACTAAAATGTGTAGGCTGAAAATTGTTTTATTTGAAAATTTCTGTGTACTATGTTGTTACAGAATTGAACTTTATATTCAAATATGCTGAAGTCCTTAATGCAAGGACCATGAAATATTTGGGTTTTATTTACAACTCTTTTGTTTTCTTACTTTTCAGATGTCAGTAACTAAGAGTGCAGTCCTGTAGCCAGTAAAACCTCCGGGAATTCCCAAAATGCTATATCTAGTATTATTCTCCAAGGCATTAATACTTTTGAGCTTCATCCCTATATCCATATTCCTGGGAGTAAGCTCTTTTAAAGTCCTGAATATATACATAAAGCTAGTTGCTGTAAGGTGCCTTGGTAGGATTTTCACTCAAAAAAGATGGCCAAGGAAAATATTTGAATAAATAAATGCATTGTAAATTGTATAAATATTCCAAATAATATAATGCTATTTGCTAAGTTATAAATGATGTATTTTGCTGTTTTAAAGCAGTGAACAAAATTTAGATTTGATTTAAAAATACACATTGCATATGTTGCAATTCCTCCCATTCCCCCCCCCCGCCCCGAGGGGGGTGTGATGCAGCACATCTGGTGAAAACTCTGTGTGGTTACTATTTTTTTCAATTTGGGAGAAGATTCTGAAGTAGTATCACCACATCTGTGTTGATGTGGCATGGTCTGTTTTTCACCTTGTTTTACCATATGTAAAATATTCTCTCATTCTGGAAGATCATGAGTTTTTAAAATGGAGTCTTTATTACATTTGCTTTTTTATTGTTGCACTTCTGTTTCTGTGAGAACACCTCACTGGGACTAAGTCTGTATGCACACTTCGGTTGCAGGGCTGAAGTGTGCATGGATACATGGATATTTTCAATATCTGATAGATATCACACTCAGTTTAAACCAGAGTAGCCACTGAAGTGCCAGCATTGATCAAAACAAGAAAGAGAAGCTATTCTAGTCCATAGAACTGTGAATGCTTCTGTAATTCTATTTAACCCTGAATAATGACAAGATCTCCAATATACTCAATATTATAAGTTGATTCACCTTTTAATAACCACTTATGAAAATACATGCAAACAAGATGTGCAATGGAATTATAATTACAATTAAATGGAGAAACAGCTGAAAGAAAGCTTTGGATTTAGGTGTATAACCCTTAAATGTGTGCCACTAATTATGAACTGCCAGTGACTATCCATGATTGTGTAAAGCTTGCAATTTTCTGTTGTTAGGCCAAATGATTTGTTCTGACTGAATTCTGGATTCCATCTCATTTTGTTCAATTTTATTTAAATAGAACAAATGGGGACAGCACTGTCCTTGCTTTCAGTGGAATATTAAATGATATTGAACATGGCATAGAAGAAACATATGACTTTGGCTATAAGAATGCCATAACATAATATGGCTTTTAATAAAGTAATAGTATATGTTGCTTATGTATCCTGTACATTTGATTATTGGCTCATCATTGCACTCTTGCACCATTTGAGAATTACTTTCCATGTTCCTTTTCAGGTTAATTAGTCAATGTTCATTGGCATCATGCCTTTAGATTATCTTCCTAGGTATCAATTTGTAGTCAACCCAGTTTGCTTCTGTACAGCTCCTTTAAGTGACTTTTTCTTTGTGGCAGATTCATCCTCTTCCATGGCCTCTATCCCATAGACTGTAAAGTCTCAATCTAGCATTGGTTTAGGTCTTACTGTCGGAGCAGGTATGGAGAAGAAAAGGTTCCCAAATATTTTCATATTTCATAAAAGGATTTATAAAAGTGTGATTTCTTACGAGCTTCCCAATATCCAGGTTTCTGCTTGTATATATAACCCTGAATATCGAGGAAAGGTAATGTGTATGCATTACGCCCGCATAGGAGTTGTCTTGGTTGCGCACAGATACTATGTTGTTGTTGATGATGACCTTGACTAAATTCGGGGAAAGAAATTGCCTTTGGTTCTTGCAAAATATCTTTTCCAGAGCTATCTGCTGTGTCTTTCTGCTTATAAAACTTAGTAGGCCAATGAACATAGTGACAGATTTGAAACAGGAAGAAATCTCTAGGCCTTGGTCCAGAAATAGTCAAGTGCAGTATGGTGACAGACACAACTGCTGACCCAGGATGTTGGCTGCAAGCAGATAAGAATATGTATGCCCATCTGTATAGCACAAGGTTATTGAGACTGTATTTGAGTTTCCTTTGCTGGACCCAGTACACTTGGCTTCTCTTAACAAGCTGCTTTACTGAGGCGGCTGCTTCTGTTTTCTTCGTGGGACGAAGAGCATGTTCTTTTTACTTCGATTTTTCCTTTCTTTGCCATCCTATATATTTATGCCATCCTTTTCCTTTCTTTGCCATCCTGTTTATGTAAGCCATCCTGAGGCTCTGCGGAAGGATGGCATATAAATATTCTAAATAAAATAAAAATATATTCTGTTTCCTAACTAGAAGGTGGCATTGTGATGTCCCGCAATTGTGAAATCTACATTGTTGTTTTGTGACATTCCCTACCTTGATAGGTAGTAATAGTGGTTTTTCCTCACTCTCTAAGCCAAAGCCACACATAGATTGAAAACACAGGAAAAAAACAGAGTATGATGATGATAATGTATAAAGGACCTGCACAATTCATGAGCATGCAGTAAAAGCCTCATGCAGAGAAACCAACTGTTGTCCAGGGATTTTAGTGATGCACCCTAAATTTAGTGTCACCGAGATTTCTATCCCTTCCCCCAAGATCAGAACTAGATGATAGGGAGAAGCTTGCTTTGATTTTGTGCTTACCGGGCACTTGGACTGCCCATCCAGGTGCAGAGGCAGATCATCCTGTTTTTCCTCATTTTTCATCTCTTCATGTGCAGATGAAGGACAGAGAGACTACTTAGGGTTCTGCACTTGCACTTGGCTAGAAGTCCCCTGCCTGGAGGTATCTTTAGCCATAATTAGAGTAGTACTATTGAAATCAGTGGCACTTAAATGTATATGAAGTGAAGTTCTTCTTTGTGGTCTCTATGCTTTACACATATGGGCTCTGCACGTGCATGGAGCCTGTTCGGGAAGATTCCATAGCTAAGATTTGCTTAGTGGGAAGACATTCCCTGGCCCCACCAAGACAAAAGGGAGGGATTTCCACTCAGTTCTCAGTTCTTCTTCAACTGCAATTTTGGATGCATTAGGAAGTTCCTCCTCTGCTCTCCATAGCTATTTATCTGCCCTCTGTGCCCCCTTTTCCCTACCCTTCTCTTCGTCTAGCCTTTGCTAATGCTTCTCAACTCCTTTCCTAGGCCCAGTTTTCTTCCTCCCTACCAAAACAAAAAACAAAACGAAGTTTCAAATGTGTATCCTCCCACTTTCTGTCTCCCCCTTATCCTTTCTCTCTTTCTTCCCCACAATAGCACTCAAAGCTCTGTTTAAAAGCTGTTCCAGCAAGCTGCTCCTGACTGATGGCCATCCCCTGTGCCTTTTCTACTTGGGGGGGATCCATGAGGTGGAGGCTTGCTGCCATTGCCAAACAAAACAAACAAATAAACAAACACTGGGCCAGTCACCTGAAGGCCAAACTGTAGAGCAGGGCCTTTTTCAGGGTGGGCTTTCTACAGCCAGCCAAGCACACCTTCACCTCAGAAGGCCTGACTCCAGCTCCACACCACTGACAAGAATGACAGACCTTTCCGTGTAGCCCCCACCAACTCCAGGTCATGCCTCAAAAATCGCCAAGGGAAGAAACAGGCTGAAAAGGCCAAATCCCCCAAGATGGCAAAGGATCCAAGGCAAAGGACCACAATAAGCATTCCAAGACCAAGCACCATGAAAAGACATCCCCTGCTGGCACCTTACACATCATCAATGCAGAGTTGTGGTGTGACACTGAGCACCATCCTTCACTGGCACTGAGATGACCCAGTGATACCTTGCCCTTGATGCCCAAACATGCTTTCTTTATTGTCCTGGAACTGAGATGTGCTGGACTTCCATAGTTGATACCACACAAAGCTGTGCTTGAGTGCTGCAGATACTGGTCCTGTTCACCTCTGTCTGAATGGAACCAAAGGGCTGACTAGCCACTACTTCCTCACACAGGAAGGAATAAATGCAAGAACCTTCTGCCAAGAGTGCTGGGCCTCCTATGACTCTAGATACATTGAACAGCCCTACTCAAGCCCACCAAGCTCTGGCCAAAAATGGCCTGCAGGGAGATCCCCAAAGCATCGTGCTCCCTGGGACCAAAGTCTGCCACTTCCATGCCCAACTGGGACACCTGAGCTCTGTTCCTGCCACTTTTGGACAAAAAGACATCTAGTGGTTTCATAGGCTAGGGAGATAGTCCTCATGACAACAACTTCCATAAGTACTCCAAGTTGGCATTTCCGTGTCTGACCACTGCAAGGCTGTCACATGGTTGGACCCATTGACCTTCATGGGGCACTGCCATCATGATGTCTGAGCCAGAGCTGATTGTGCCCTTGGTGAAGTGGTTCTCTCATCAGTTCTTCAGTAGTGACATTGCTTACATCCATGAAGTAAGCTCACCATTTGCCCATATTGTGCATGGAGAACATGAAGAAGAAAATAAGGTTGCTTACCTGTAACTGTTGTTCTTTGAGAGCTCACCTGTGCATTCACACAACCCAGCCTTCCATCCCCTCTTTCGTGTTAGCCTAGGATGGCAAAACGCTCCATACTGTGGTTCAAGTGCCCACAACTGACCACAGTGGAGTCCCATGTCTTCCAAATTAAAGACTGAATGGGAAGCCCTCTCTCACAGAAGAGTTTCTCTGAGCAAATTTTAGCTGTTCTTCCCAAACAGATTCTATGCATGCTCAGAGCCTGTATGTGTGAATGAACAGATGACCACTTGAAGAACAACAGTTACAGGTAAGCAACCTTACTTTGTTGATTTTGATGGATCTTTTCTAAGTAGGATGGCATCTGGGTCCATTCCAATATCTATTAATTGAAGGAAATGATTAAGTTCCCTAAATCCAACCTTAGTTTTAACTTGCATGTTGTTTTATAACAACTTGGGTCAGAAGAAAGGGGCAATAACTGGGTAAAGGTATTGACAAAACATGCACAAGCTAGAGGAGCCTCTAAGACCCACTGATGCTTTTTTATTTAAACTTGCTTGTGTTGAAAGTCTTTTATTGTCTCAGGGCTAGACATGTTCATTAAAAGGTCTTGGGGCTGTACTGCTTCAGACTATAGGTACATTGTAGGAATGAACAACTCCCCAGGTTCAAACTTTGCTGGTGGAAAGTTAGTACATCAGGAAGAAAGCTACCAGCCAAGCTATTCCTTGATGTACTACATGCCTGTGCAGGAAGAGAGCAAACACCCACCTGTGGTGCTTGTGTGGGAACCTACCATTACATCTTGGCAGGCCCACCTGATTACTAGATTTAGGGTTTTCCCCACAGGCAAGCAGCTTACTAACCCATTGTTTCAAATCAGAATCAAATAGGAGGCACATTTTCAAAGAAATTATAATAATAAAACAATGAAAATAATCATATATGTAGCTTTTCCACATTCTGTAACATCCATTGATTTTAAGGTAGGCCCATGAAGTTAATTGATTAACTGATCTCATGGTCTGATTTTAAAAGGTGTGACTAAAATAAGTTCCCTGACTCAGTGGCCCTGCCCTGTCCCATTGACAGCTGGTATTGACTCCTGGGGGCCATTTCCCCCGAAGTGGCAAGAAAGTGGGAGAAATCCCCCAAACCAGCTGCCTCCTTAGCGCATGCAAGAAGAAAAGTGGGGAGGGGAAGCTGCAGTTGCCTGATCAAGTGGGCAAGACAAGAGTGAGCTGATGCACTTTTCCCAACTGACCTGATTTTTTGTAAGAAAATAACTGAGGATGGAGCGCTTTCCACACCGACTTTGGACTGAAGAGCAGCACACAGATCTTTTGGTAGAGCAAGCATGGGGAATTTCTCTTCGTTGTAGGCTGAATGTATTTTTGGAGAATCTCTCTGGGGTTGCACATGAGTGCTTGGCAGGGCTGGAAATTCCAAGAAACCCATTTTAACCTAAAACTTTAAAATGTAGCATTTATTCATATGCAGAATCAGCCAGCAATTTAATTGTCTCTAATCTCACTATTCAATGGATCTAACAGGGGTTTACACCCTAAAGGCGTTAAGGGTGCTGTGTCCTACGCAGAAGCATTACTCTCAGCTATGGTGGCTAGGACTTAGAAGAAATGTTTCTGTCTAAATATGTAAAGGATTATACTCTAAAAGGATAATGCATAGATTGATTCTGATGCACACTTCTGCTTTTTTAGATACTGTGAAGCCATCCGGTATTTCTCTGCAGGCACCTGCCGAATTACCCTTAGCTGTCAGCACTTCTCTGCCATCTGTACAAGCTGAACCATCACTACCTCCTCCATATCAGTTAATTAACATCCCACCATTAGAGTCTGCCTCTAGCCAAGATGATCTACAAGATTACCTGTTATTGGTCAACTGTCAGAGCAAGAAGCCTGAACCAGCAAGGTAAATATTTTATATTTTATATAAAGGGATTTTAGCAAAAAGTCTAGTGCTAGAAGTCTAACTCTCCCCCCTCCCCCAACACACACATTTTTACAGGGGGATTTCAGTTTGAACAGTTTTTGTTGTAAAACCCTTCAGTGCATCTTGGAGTGGGAAGGGCTCTCCCTCCCTTTGCAATGACATTTGATGCTCTATCAATCCTGGACAGCCATTATGTTGTGCTACTATATTATTTTCCCTTCAAGGTCACAATCCAGTAAATGGATGTGCTTATAAACCAATTCATTTCAAGGGGCTTAAGTGCATGCCACTCTGTGGATTGTGAACCATATGGTATGGTCAAGGTGCTGGTACAATATGAAAATGCAAACTATTTGTTGATCTTATTTTAAAAACAACATTTTTAATCAGTGATTTTATCAAGAGGGGTCTAAGTTTTCCTGCAAAGACTTTATATTCACAGAAAAATGTAAGCTGTACAGAGTTTTAATACTGGGATGGCATATAAAAACTTTAAATAAATAAAATAAAAATAATGTATATTACTAATCTTTCTCAATTTTCATCATGTACTTTAAAACCAGTTCTTACATTATCTCAGAAGAAGGGGAGGAGTATTTACTGCTGGAGGATTTTGAAAGTAAAAAAGTTCCATTGCAGTGAGTTTAATGAGAAAGGTTTGGGATCTGTGTTCAGCTTTTCACTTCAAAACTCTAACTTGTGTGAAACAATCTCTCCCTCTGTGTGTGTGTGTGTATGTGTGTGTGCAGCATGTTGTGTTGTGGATTTTAATAAGCAATGCAAAATAATTACTACTTGATGTATCCAAATATATAATGAAGGTGTGGTTTGAATCATGGAGTTGCCTGTTGACTTTTGCGGGGGTAGCTGTATTTTATGATTTAAAAGGAACCAATGAACAGTTTTGCTATTTTCTACAACTGAAGGCTGCAATCAGTGCCCATCCTTTGTTGTTTGTGTTTGAACGTTTTGCTTCTTCCCAAAGAAAAACTCAAGAGTTGGTCATCCCCAGTCAAACAACAGAACACCATGCTATTCATATTATGTTAAAAGACGAGGGTTTCACCTTTCAAGCTTCATTAAATATAGAGATATTTTCACTTTTTGTTGCATTCTAACTGCATGTTGTGTGAGGCAAATAGGGCTGCTATTTAAAAAATAAACACATTCTCTCCATCTAGAACATACCAGTTTTATAGATAGTTAGCCTCCCAAATTCAAATTAATACTCATGTAGCAAAGTTAGGGATAATCTACTTTGGAGATGAATTTGAAGAAAATTTGTTGCTCCTGCCAATGAGGGCTTCTCTTTTCAACACAAAAATAATTGATGAAATGGCTAATGAGTGTATTATATTTTTTAAAAGCTCTATTAGTAATTTTGGGTTAAAAAAACAAAAATGTTTTATGAACATTTAGTCATACTAGCATGTTCCAAATTGTTGCTAGCCTATCAGAAGAATGAATTAATTCACATGTTCACTATTAGAAAAACTTGCAAATATTAATTCAGGAGGTGGTCATCTGCTTCATCTTCCACCTGGTTGACTTTGACCCACCAAGTTCATTGCCCCTGTAGAACCTTGAAATGTTTAAGAGTGGAGGCAACACCTTAGCAGTGCAATGCAGAAGTACAGCATATCACTAAGGTAACAATTCTTTGGATCCTAAAATGAGAAAAAGCTGCCCTACACACTCACTCTCTCACTCCTATAATGCTGTGCTTTATAACACAGGAATCCCTACTTCTAGGCCAAGAGTCTATTTCATATCTTACAGCTTCATGACAGTAATTCACCTAAAATGAAAACCATTGTACCACAGTGTTTTGAGTCACTATTTTCTGCTTCTTATTTTGCAGATTATGTATTCTGTAAGAGCTTGGACATGCTAATTTTTCTTTTCTTTTCCATTCTCACGTTTAGGTCACAGGCTGATGCAGCCAAAAATGCCTCCTCTGAAACAGACTGCAATGATAACGTGCCTTCTCATAAAACTTCTGCGCAATCACTGAACAAGCATGCAGTGAATGGATTTTTTCAACAGCAAAGCATATATGACTCTCCCCCACCAAGGGCTGCCTCAGTGTCAGTAGATGGAAGCCTTTATAATTTACCAAGAAGTTATTCACAGGATGTTTTACCGAAGGCATCTCCTTCTGGGATGGATGCAGATGGAGAGCAACACATTTTCAGTACCCCATCTGCTACATCTCTGGATGCACAGATGAGGCATTTCTCAATTAGTTACGACATTCCCCCAACGCCAGGAAGTACATACCAGATTCCACGAACTTTTCCAGAAGGATCATTGGCTCAAAGTTCAAAACTAGAGATAATCCCAGATATTCCTCCACCTCGGCCACCCAAACCTCATTATTCTTCAGACCGCTCCCCTGTGGAGGGCTGTAGCATCTCCCGCACTGCCTCAGACACTGATGGTAGTTATTGCATCCCTACAGGGGGCATGCCCCCATCACGCAGCAACACAATTTCCACCATGGATCTGAATATTTTTCGTAAAGGTTGGTATTCTTTTATCTTAACACAGATTTCATTTTAACTTAATTGCAACTAAGGCTGGCTTGCTGGCACCCTTCAGGTGTGTGGAAGTATAGTTCTCATAATTCCTGACTGTTAGCTTAACTGGCTAGGGCTGGTGGCGGTGATTGTCAAGTGTGGTCATAAGGTTCCCACTTCATTTACTCATAAGAAGCTATCTCAACTTCTTAATAGGAGATTTTTAGTAGCTCAAGATTTCATAGTTTAGGGGAAAAACTCTTTCAGATAGGCCAGTTTCTCTTCTTCATTGTTAAGAACTGAAGACTTTCCATATAGGAGGTGCTTTGTTTGCTTATTATATTTATATCCTACCTTTTATTCCTACAAGGGAAAAACATCTTTTCCTCCCACAGAGCAGCACTAGGCTCTGATTTGATGCATGTGCTCCTGCTATAAACACACATTATAAAACATACATGATCTTTTACACTCCTGTACATTTTTCCCAATTACAATGCTATGTACTGGTGTGCAGTGGTGGATTGTGCTATAACCGCAGCAGATGTCATGTTACATTCATTAATGTGTGCTCTCAGAGCCACAGTTGTGTTTTTTAAAAATACTAGTACAACACTGCCTCACTGAAATAGGAGCTCCACCTTAAAAACTGCATATTTTGAAAGTCTACATTGTGCAGTGAAAAGTTGCATCTTTATACTTTTTCTAAAGGTCAAGAGAATGGGAACCAATTTAAGTTCTTGAGGGACTTATTTCCATAGTTTGTGAGCAACACACAAGAAATTGTTTTTGTGTATGTCTGATGAATGGACCTCTGCAGCTTAATGACTTCTAGAAAGGGGCCTCTTCTGTAGATACTAGTATTTGGGCTTGTTAATAGGATGGCAGGTGGTCCCTTAGATTAGTTGTAAGTTTTAAGGTTCAAGAGTGGCCTACTGACATATTCAGAGTTAGCATAGAAGACATTTTCCATTTTGTCTAGTTGCATATAATTGTGTATTCTTCTGCCACTGGCATGGTTGGAAGTTAGGAAAACAATGCTTGCTTTCTTCCCCTTTAGATATTGGCTCTCAAGACTGCTATTTTATTCCACGAACGTTTCTAAATGACAGATCAAGCTCACTAGAAGGCTTTCATAACCACTTTGTAAGTATGATTTTGATTTTCAGCATTAGCATCATAGTGACGCAAAATATTTATTCTTTATTTCTTTATCTATGGAACTAGAGCAAAGACTGTGAAATAGATTGGCACAGAATTGCTTTCCCAACTCGGTGCCTATTGCTCAACTATTGCCCCCATCATCTCCCATCAGCACAGCAATTGGCTATGCTGGCTAGGGATGATGAAAATTATAGTCCACATCTGGAAGGCACCAGGTTGGGAAAGGCTGCTCTAAGATAAGAAGTGGGTTAGCTCACTCTTTCTCATAAAGGGTAGTCAAGATAGAAGGCTTGGGTGTGAGTAGAGTGATGGGATAGGCCTGAGGATATAGTATGCTGCCAAATTCCTATCATACCACCTACCTGCTTAAAAGATGTATATATTTTGCAGTCGGTTACTACATTTAGGAAAGAATATAGGGGGCACAAGAATATTCTGGTTGTGCAGATGAAATGCCAAGTGGGATGGAGCTTTCTCTCTAAAGCAGGGGTAGAGGAGATGCACAGATGTATTAGAACTAATCTGATGCCTTGCAAAAAGAAATGCATGTTAAGTCTACTTGGGAAGGAAACAATGGTTGGTGGCCTTCTATTTAGAATTTTCAGTTTGCATTTTAAAAAATGTTTTTCTGTTTCTAGAAAAACAAAAGCTTGTTGACTGTGGGAAGTGTTTCAAGTGAAGAACTGGATGAAAATTATGTACCCATGAACCCAAACTCTCCCCCTCGGCAGCATTCTAGCAGTTTTACTGAACCTATCCAAGAAATGAACTATGTACCTATGACTCCTGGTACTTTTGACTTTTCCCTGTTTGGAATGCAAGTCCCTCCACCAGCACACATGGGCTTTAGGTCTAGTCCAAAGACTCCTCCCAGAAGACCAGTCCCTGTTGCAGAATGTGAACCACCACCTGTGGATAGGAATCTTAAGCCAGACAGGAAAGGTAAGCAGTGATGATGCTCTGCTACTTGCTGAGTGTTTGGTGATCTATAGTACATTTGTTCCCTCCATGTTAGCAATTAAAGAACTAATGTGAATCATCTACAGTTACCTTAAAAATGCATGTATAGATGCACACGTATGACCATGTTGGATAGTGAAGATGGTTGTCATGCAGGGAATTCCAAAGTAATTCAAAGATTATGCTGCTACCAAAACAGGCAGAATAATTGTGAATGGTTTAGAAACTGTGTTCTTACTCCTGTACAGAACACAGTCTAGAAACACAAGTTTTCATTATTTTTTTCTACACTACCCAATAGCTGAAGCCCTCAGGGTACGTCATAACAATAAAAACCATATCCTGCCCTTTTCTTCTTGTGAGGGACCCAAGGCAGCTTACACAGTCCTCCTGAGTGATAAAGTACAATATAAAAGTTTAAAACTACAGTATAAAATAAAAACAAAAACCTGTTCTAACAAATTTTGGTAAGAATAGCAAAAGTGAACCTTCAAAAATTATGTATCTGTGATACCCAAGCCCCTTACATTCCTTAATTTTTAACTTAGAAGATGCTAATGCTGTAAATATTTCATTAACTAGAAAAAATGTAGTTTTACTTTTTCTAGCAGATCACTCTTTCCCATTTTCCATTATCTAAAATTTTGCAGATATAAACAACCTTTTGACAACTGACAGTAGTGCCTTCCAGGTGTTGTTCTACAACTCCCACCTTCCTTGGTAGTAGGACCCTGTTACCTGGGTGGAGGTTGTCATCAAACACCTTTGAGAGGTACCAGGTTGGAGAAGACTATTTGTCTGCTCTGTCTGTTTAATATAGCTATTCATATGTTCATGTCTCTTTTGGGGGCCAAATAGTTTGCTTTTATAATGCGCTTGGTGCTATGTACCTTCCTTTCCCCATAAATGTGGAAGCACACACAACCCTTTCAAAGCTTTGAACATAATGGAATTTGCATGGGTCAGCATAATACACTGTTGAATTTTTGGGTTGGATCCAGTCTTGTGCTCAGTTGAGTTCTGCTAGGCTGCAGAAAGAGGGCAGGACAACAGTTCTTTGTATTTTTCCCTGGAAATCTGCTGCAGAGGTGGGCTCCCCAGAATAGCACAGGAGGAGGCCCTTGGGGGTGCTTGAAAAGGGAATACTGGAGAAAGTTGCTGACCTACCCCATTTCTCCAGCAGGAAACTGCTGCTGGATTCTGGATCCCTTTGTGAATGGAAGGAAGCCTTCCGTTCATGGAGGGACAACTCTGGATCCAACCTATTGTTTATAAATACTGAGACAGGTTAGGAGTTTTTTTCGTTCAGAAAAGACACCAAATACTTGAACATGTTCTGTATACATATCAGAAATGAATATCATTTCAATAATGTTTTTGAAAGCATTCTGCAATGAATTATGTATTTGTAGCAATTGTGCTTTGTTGCTGTTCTAATCTTTTCAAAGCTTGCATGTGTTGGTGATGGTACCTTGGAAGCAGCATTGCTAGCAAACTGGGATTCAGCGTGGGAAATGCCTGTCTTTTTTTCAATGCTACTTGGTCCTATTTGTATAAATAAAAAGAGCTTTCATCCATTCAAATTATTATATAAATCCTGATAGTTAACCTGCCCTATTTTCCCATTGGCTTGTCTGTTGGGAATGAAGAAAAAGAAATGAATTGTAATCACAGGTAGAGTGTGGCCTCAGAGATGATGTTTGAAGTAAAGATCTCCTATATTTTTGAGCATCAGGGCAATTTGTTAGTTTCTAATCTGGTGCCTTCCTGATGAGTTGGACTACGACTTCATCACCCCAAGCCTCTATGGTCAATGTGAATGCTGTCTGGGGATGCTGCAAGTTGTAGTTTAATGAATGTGAAGGACATGAGGAAGGCTGCTTCATATTGTTGCCCTTTTTCTTCAATACAGCTGTGGTGTTAGGCTGCAGAAACCAATACTAAGGTGTAGGCCACTAATACAGAAAACTAACAGATGGCAAAATATAATTGGAAAATCATGTCTAAGAAAATCTAATGTATTCCAAAATCAAATTGTAATTTCTAAGGATCCTGAGTTTTCTAGCACATAGGGAATGATTGCAAATGATGCAAAGTTTGACAGAACTCTGCACTTAGAAAAGAACCTACTGGAGAAAAACAGTTAGTGCAATGTCATATAAAATGTACACAACTCAAAAAGCCAATGAAAAGCTATTTTCAGAGTTGTTATTTGCATTTGCCTTGTGTGCCTCTCTTTGAGGTTGTGTTAAACAAGGATGCAGCAAGTGCTTTTGTTAATATACCTGTTCCTATCAAGGTAATAGCTTGCCATTTCAAAAGCAGTGATAAATTATGTCACTGTGACACTATTAAGTTCTTTTATTCGCAGTAGCTGTCTGTTATTATGACTTGGTTCTCTCCACATGTCTCAGACTATAACTCCCATCATCCCTGGCTCCAGGCTGGCTGTGTCTGGTGGAAGTTGCAGTTCAAAGGATCAGAGGAGCACTGGGTTGGGCATGCTGCCCTAAAGTTATAAAACACATTTCGAATCATAAGAGAAGTTAACTTAAGGAAATTGATGGAAGGGAAACATCTTGTACTGCCACCAGCCATCTGTACTCCTGGTCACCAAAGCTTTCTCTAGAAGGTTGGGGTCCCTCCTTATGTGGGATGTGGCAGAATGGCTGTTAGAGCCATGGTAAATTGCCCAAAATGGAGAACACTCTTTCTGTGAACTGGCTTAAGGGTGCAGTCCTGTGCAGTATAGCCAGCTTGGGAATGTGTGAAGTTATAATCTTTTTTTTTTTTTTGGCTGTCTAATATAGGATTGCACCCTAAGTTATCTCATTTTAGAATCAAAGTCTATAACTTTTTAAATAGGAGAAGTTGTTTAGAATTATTATAGTATTGTTGCTATAGATTTGGGAAGGGCCTGTTGTAAGTGGGTGAATTCCTGACTTAACAGTAGTTTACACTGTGTTTGTTACAGTCAATCCTATCTGTAACTACTCAGAAGTAATTCTCATTGTGTTTAATGGGACTTACTCTCAGGTGGGGAGGTAAAAGATTGCAGGTTTTATAGGAATCAAGTTTTTCCTGTGGCTGCAAATGATGTTGCTCTTCCTGTGTTAAATAGCCAGCACTTGCTTGGTAATCAATAGGATGTTGTTTATTTATGTAACATTTATATTCTGTTCCCTAGTCCCCAATAGGCCTTCAAGGCAGCTCATATTTTAGACTACTGAAACTGAATAAACTAGCCATTCCCACTAGCCAACTAGCCATTTTTGAGGTCAACAGAGACTGGGAGAGGTTTACCCCCACCAGTAGTATTTACACATTTACTCTGCCGTACCACATAAGATAGTGACAACCATCCATTGCTGCAGGTCAACATTAACTAATGCTCACTGTTGGTACATTTCCAGATAGGAAACAGTTTGTTAGGGATTCCACAGAGGGACAATATGTGTCCATGCTCAAAGCATGTAGATTGCACTCACCTGGGGTACCCACCACCATCCACCAAGCGCAACCTTCTAGTAATAATGCATGCAACATAATACACAAGGATCTCTATATTATTTTTGTGTTGTTTTCTTCAAGGAGGTGTGATTCATGAAGTGGCTCTAAGCTTAGCATGCCAAGGAAATGGCCCACAGTCCACAAGACTGCAAGCACATTGGCTTCTATGGGAAAGAACAGCCTGTATTGCTCTCAGGGATTCATGTAACCAGGAAGTGACCATAGTGTGTTTATGTAACCATCACTCTTGTACAGAACAGTGGAAATAGCTACCCCAGTATACTTTAGTTATTACAATATTTATAGACCACCCTATAATAGATTTTTGGGACAGGTCAAAAATAAATGCATAGAATTCGAATAGCAATAAATATAGAACTCATAGCATGAAAAAGTACCTTTAAAAGTCCTAGAATAAAGCAGAAACACACATCTTACAACTTAAAGCTAAAATGGAAATAAAAGGTTGGGAAAATAAAAGGCCTTCATCTGGCACAAAAATGAGATCAGATTAGTTGTTTGGTAAGCCTCTTTTAGTCTATGTTGTAAGCTCTATGTTGTAAGCCGCCCCGAGGCTTCGGCGAATGGGGCGGCATAAAAATGTTTTAATAAATAAATAGATAGATAGATAGATAGATAGATAGATAGATAGATAGATAGTCAGCCTTCAGGCAGAACTCTGTTATTGAACGGCCCTTTTCCATAGCCATGCACTGCATTCACTTGGTACATATGGAGAACAGTCCTGAGCCATGAAGAGCTTTAAAGATTAAAAAACAGCACCTTGAATATAGATTTGGCTGCTTAAATGCAAACATTAGCTGCAAAGATTCGAGACTCACTGTTGAGCATTTCACGACCCAACAGATCTCTTTTCTGGAGGATGGAAGGGTATGAATTCAGTCTGTACTTTTCAGTGTCAGAGGGTAAGAAGGTTTACCTAAAATAAATAAAAGAAGATTTCCAAAATAGAAAAAGAAAAAAGAAAAGAAAAATAAGCATAGACTACAGGCAACTTAAAAACCAATAGTATTAAAATAAAGTTTTATATTTATATTTATTTATACGTGTATTTATAGGCTACCTATAACTGCCGAAGCCTTCCTGGGAGGAGAGTAGAGAGTAGAGGTGGCTAGTTTAGTAGAGATATTATCATGTAAGCAAGTTTTTACATAGACTAGATACAAGTATCCTATGCCCATTCTTTTCATTCTATAATCCATCGCTCCACAGCTTTTAATACACGGGAGACATATTTCTCTGGACTAGAATTGCAAACAATCACTAAAATAATTTGCTTAGTCAAGCTGCTGGAACAGTGGACAGGTATTCTTCTCACTGCTAAAGAATAATATTTACTATGTCTAGATTGTGTCCTTTATGTCAAATTCTCCCTTTTGCCCAATCATTCAGGATTTGTACCAGGTTTTTGGAGTGGTGATACTTCTGGAGCCCTCTGCAGTTGTTAGCTATAGTGCAGGCTCCACTGGGGAATTCTCATGCATCTATTTACTCTTGCAGCATTTTGTTCCTATCCACATATTAACAGAGAAGGGAGATCAGTGTATCAGGCCTCTTTCCCATTCTTATTGGCTTAAGGTGGTGGATGCATCCAAAAAGTCACTTAACTTTTCAGGGTACACTTTAACCCCACCTAGCGTGCACCAGTTCAGTCACTTTGAAAATAACTACAGTATTCCTCTTGTCCATATTGTAAGTAGCAAGATTATTTTGACAAATAACCAATGGTACCCAGCAGTGTCCCAGCACTAGTGCTAATAATGTTGCATTAGTACAAACTAACACTTGTACAACATAACTTTTGCAGTGTGAAAAAGTGGTAATTTGCTGCTTTCTCCAGTTGTGCTAGTTGCACAAGTATTGTTTTATGTTAGTGCAATGTTATTAGCATGAGCACTTGGACACCATTGGGTTCTACCCTACATTATGTTTGTTGATGGCAATCCCTCCATTATACCCATGTCGCTTTCTTCAAGCCAGGTCCTGCATGCCTTCTGAGCACTATGCTTACATCTTAGCATGAGCTTTAGCTACACTGCAAACTTTTCTGCCGGTTGCTTGCTTTTGCTTCTAAATGTCATCTTTCTGTAAGGGGCTTAGCAACTGGCTTATAGGCTTCCATTTTTTCCAATTATATAAATACTTTCAACCTTTATTAAGAAAGATTCTTCTTTTTACCAATCAGGTCAGAGCCCTAAAATTTTAAGACCTAAGCCACATGGTTTAGAGCGAACAGATTCACAAACCATAGGTGACTTTACTACAAGAAGAAAGGGTATGTACATCAGCACTGCATGTTCCATGAGGCTCTGTGTGAAAACATTTTCTAGAAGTGAAATCTTTGTAAGACATCATCATTGCTACTGTTATCTTCTTGGTTCACGTTACTTGCTAGAACAGTATGCTTGCTGTAGAAAAAACTTGTCTGAACTGCCATGTATCCAGTCAACTATTATCTCTCCTTATTACATAATTATATGTATAATGGTTTGCATTCAGGTGTATTTTACCTGCCTACAAATTATTTTGTCCATTATCCTCATACAGAAGGCTTGAAAACGTATGCCTTTTGATACAACAGACTGCTCTTCATGAGACATTTATTTCATGGATTTATAAAGGGTTCTTCTATTTTCATTTTTGGAAGAACATGCATTTCTCATGGGTTTTTTTCCTGGAGTTTTAAATTTCTCTCCCTTTCCTTATGTTTTATTTTTTTCCTCAGTTCTTCTATGGTGTAGTGGAATTGCAAAACCACATAACCATTTTCTACTCCTTCTTAGCACTCTTGGAAAGAACTCTGTACTCTCCTCATTTTATAAAATGCCATGAAAGTGGCTGGAAAACACAGGAGAAGCCCTGGAGGAAGAGGAGGAGATCATGAAAAGGCTCTCCAGACTTCCATGAGTGAAGGACCACAAGCACACAATAAATGCATCATGTAGATAAAGAAGGAAAAGACTGATACTTAGAAGAAATTTTAAATATTAGAATAGGTTTTTAAAAAAGGAAAGAAAGCAGTTTATGTTAAGCCTTTAGAAGCTGGTGAATCCTGCACTATTACAGGAAACTGAAGCGTATCTTTAGTTAGAAATATTCTATGGCAATGTCTACAAACACTAATTTAAAAAAAATCAGACCCAGGAAAAGGTAACCTTTAATTTTTTTTTCTTTGCGATGTCCCACTACCATCTTTAGGTTCCATCTTAATAGTAGTGTATTCTATGAATTTTCATTTATCACAAATGAGTGTTTACAATTTCTGTGTAGTTCATCTTTGTTTAAAAACACACATTGTACATTTATATACACAATTGATTCACTGGCCTTCTTAAGCCATTTACATGTGATTTCAAAATAATTTTAAAGTATTTCTGTTCTAGATCATCTGCTGATCTAGAATTACTGTGAATAACTTAAATGCGTTTAAATGGGCATCCTGGGAAGATCTGCCATTTCAGGCTGTTTTGAACACCAAGTACCTTGAGGCAATGATTGGGTTGGTATCATCAGGAAACGAAGAGAGGCCATGCTAGTTTTTCTTCCCACCCTGTGAGTGCCAGTTGCATGCCACCTAATTTCCATAATTACCTGTGCAGAGCACAGGTTGCCATGTCCTCTGAACTTGGCATATCAAAATGTGACTAATACCACTGAGAATGTGGTTACAGAACTAGAAATCCCAGTTGCAGAAAATAGATACATACAGCCTAATGAGTTTGGTTTCTGGGGTATCTTGACTGGTAGTGAAATGTCATTCTAGATGCAAAGTTTCAACACTGGAATTGCTCCTTGAGAAACTGAAGTGGTTACTAAAAAACTGATTTGGATACTGCCCAAAAGGCCTTCTTCATTCAAAAGAACTTAACAATGAAATACAAGCTGGAGTGGTTAATATATTCTCCAACAACTAGTTGTATTTACTGCTTTGTTGCAAGCTCTTTTCAACATTGTCCATGATAACATTTTCTAATAATGGGTTGGATCACTACTGTGGAACACCCCCCCCCACCCCGCCGAAATCCAAAAGGAAGAGAACTGGGAAGATCATAGAACAGCTTTGCTTACAAATTTCTTGATGCAGTAAGATTTAACATTGGATTTACACCTGGAGGTACAGATAAAAAAGAGCCAGAGTACTGGAGGCATGCTGTTGCAGTTGAGGGCATACTGGGAGAATGTGGAGTGGCTTTCAAGGAAGGCAAGGAAATGTTTGGTTCACCACATAATAGGAATTTTCTTAGCTTATAGAACTCATTGCCAAGTTTGATCCATTTCTTGCCAACTGTATAAAACATTATAGAAATAGTGATCTAGGAAGCCTGCAAACTGTCTGCAACAATAGGTGATTAAGTCATTGGGCTTATGGCTAAACAGTAAATCTGTTTTGAATAATTTGAGACAAGCAGGGAAAATCATATTATGATATAAGATTTATAATAACCTGAAGATGGTTTTCCCATTAAATGCTTTCTATCTTTCCTTGAATTAGAATAATGTATTGGTGAAGAAAGTATGACTAACAAAGTGTTGGATTATCTGAACAATGACTTCAGTACTGACTTCAGCAAATGCAGAGATTAGTCATATGATAGTAGAACTAACGCAGCAGGTAGATATAATGGCATGCAGCAGAAATTTCTACAAAAATAAGTATGCTGTATATATTCCATACACTGACCATTTTGCTAAATCTTCTTGGTCATGTTACACCTGATTGCTTTCAAAAATACTATTTAATATTGCAGAACAAATGCACACTTTCTTCTCAATGTCTACTAAATCCTGGGCATTATTCAAACTATTCTTAGGTTCACAGTACCAAAAAGTTTGTCTGACACTAGGTGGGAAGCACTTGCAAAGACTACTGCAATAGCTATGAATTATAATTCAGTTATTGATGCTTCTAGTCATAGT
Source organism: Varanus komodoensis (assembly GCF_004798865.1). Classification (NCBI taxonomy): domain Eukaryota; kingdom Metazoa; phylum Chordata; class Lepidosauria; order Squamata; family Varanidae; genus Varanus; species Varanus komodoensis. The sequence goes on from NW_025335589.1 coordinate 5,432,237, forward strand.
CACACTAGTAACAGTGAAGAAGATTATACAAGAATAGAAAATCCATCTTCTGGAGAAACTAGAAGAATTGGAGTTTGAGCTCCTGTAAGAATTTTGGAATTGTTTGGTAAATCAGTTCCACAAAACCAGTAAGACCCTAGTTATTCACAGATTTGCCTTAGCACATGTGCAGAGTGTTACACATCACACTCTGTCCCTTTGTGAAAAAACCAGAGGTTTAATAAAATAAAACTCAAAGTGAAAGGCAACTGTCTGATGTAGACTACCAAGTGTGTATTAAAAAAAAAAACAGAATGAAAAGCAAGCAACTTAATGATGGTGGTGTACCTTATGCTGGTGTACCTTAAAAAGGTTTCCCTGGGAGACAAATTCCACATAAAATCCTTTATTCCACCTGAAGTCAACTTGAAGAAAAGAGCCAACCTGTATGATAATGGTGCACAAAGCTTTACTTTTTTATTGGTTTAGAAGCCTAAGAACAGTTGTATGAAGTTGTAATTCTTCTGATAAAGGTCTAGCCTGATGACATTTATTTCTTTATACACATGGAATAAAGAACTTCCATGTGTATATATAGCAAAATTATTCAGATAAAGGTCTAGATAGGACTAGAATCTATATCAGCTCATCCTCCACGATAAGATGCAGTGGACTTTCCCTAATATAAAAGTAATATTGTAGCAATTTTTGAGTCTAAGTGTAACAAACTGCTTAGCATTTTCACAGCTGTACTGGATGACTGTGGGCATCAGTGCTGTAAGAAAAGCAGTCTGCACTAAGCATTATGCCCCCCCCCCAAAAAGCTTCATAGTGCATTTTTTAATGTCCTCATCTATGACTTTATTAAAATTAGCTGATCTGTATAATAGCCTATCCTTCACATTAAAGTGTTTAATTTCATACATGCTGCTAAGTAGGAAATCATAAAATAATCTTCATTTAGAAGAATACAGTCATAGGATTACCATAAAAGCAAATGGTATTTTATAATGCAAATAAAGCTTTTTGCAAGAAGTATGTTTTATATAGCCTTTTAATTGCATCTTCGCCTATACATATAGGCAAATGGAATTGTTTACCATTTATTTTTTCATTATACTTTCTATTAAAATGTAATACAGCTTTTTTCTCTTTATTATTGTACAAGGCCTTGGAATCTTGACACGACTTAGGGCCTCAGTGTGTCTCGATTTGGTTCTAGTTATTGCTAGATTAAATAATTACACCTTTGATCCCCAAGTGTTTAATAACCTAACTATGAAATTAAAGTATTGTCACTTGAAGCGGCTTTCAGTGTAGAGCCATTTCCCTAGGCAACAGATCTGATGCAATAATCAGGGATTGGGCATAAATTCTTTCCATTTCTTCAGGGGAGGTGCCCCACAAAACCAGTGCAGCTTCTTAGAACAGAAAAGGCTTTAAGCTGTGCTCTTTCTTTAGCATACATGGAAAGACACTTAAAATAATTGGACTCTACATTTGTAACAGAAGACAAATTAATCTGAAGAGTCAATATTGGTACAAATTCTACCCCTTTTCTTCCTCCTACGTCAGTCTTCACTATTTTAATGTCCTGAAGTTATGTTCAACTACAAGTCCCATCTTCACTGGCAAGTATCATTGGCAGTGTTGGGCAGGGAGATAAAAATATGGAGGAGATTCCAGGTGTACTTATACATTGGATAAATCAACTGAAATCAATATGGTCAAGCTATGACTATCTTGTGTTCCATTTATTTCAATAGGTTTGCTGAAAGGTTGACTAATACTGCCTTCTTATACATGACTACTCAGGCAAACCCTATTGAGTTGGTGGAGGTTTGAGCCAAGTTAAGTGTGTATAGAATTATAGCCTAAAATTGGGACCAACCCATGGTCTTAAGTAAGTTCTCTATTTAAAAAAAATAAATGTCCTGTGTGAAATTATTTCTTCATTGAACTATAATAGGAATTACACTTGTATTGTAACAGCTTCTTTTGAATAAGTGTAGCCTCCTTTCAAATCTTACTTCTTTTTTTATATAGTAAAACCAGCTCCGCTAGAAATAAAACCTTTACCTGAATGGGAAGAACTGCCAGCTCCAGTTAGATCTCCCATCACCAGAAGTTTTACACGAGAGTAAGTCTTTAGTCCTTCTGTATTCATACTATATTCATGTCCATTTCAATATTGGCTGTTGTGAATGTGTAAGAGTGCACCAGTAGACATATCTACTTAGACGTTTTATGCTTTGTTCAGTTTTAAATTATTTTATGGATTGTACTCCATTTGGGGAGCTTCCACTAAGAATGGTATATAAAGTTTTAAATAAAGAAATATTGTGATTTTTTTAAATTTTAGTTTATTTTATGGTTCCTGCTTGTGAGCTGCTTTGAGCTTGTATAAGGAAAGGTGCTGTAGAAATATTTTAATTAAACTTGAGTAACATTGCTCCAGTTTCATGTTTTAAAAAGAATTTATCTCAACTCAGTTCCTCCAGGTTTCCTTTGTCTCCCCGACCAGATTCAGTTCATAGCACAACTTCAAGCAGTGACTCACATGACAGTGATGAGAATTATGTACCCATGAATCCAAATCAGTCCAGTGATGATCTGGTATGTTGTTTTGCATGTTAAATATTATTTCATGTGTTACTCTCCTAAAAACCATGTCACACTGAGTTCTCTAGACTGTGAGATAATTACCTGGTTTGCACATAACAGTAATGCTGAATTCTAAGTTGCTATGATGTGTGAAGCAGACCTTGCTACCAAAGCATGTGTTGTTGCTATGTGTGAACTGGAACTGCTGCATTGGATTTATGGGTGGTTCTGCCAGATAACAGGCAAGATTGTGTGTATTTCTTTTAAAAGAGCCACTCTTAAGTGCCAATACTACAGTGCTGCAAAGGTATTTTGATTGGAGGAAGGGAGTAGATGAAGGAGGAGGGAATCAGGCAACTTAGGATTTATGAAAACAAACCATGGTATGTTTGATTATTTGACAATCTCTTGGTGAGACAACAAACCATGGCTTAAATATGTGTGAACATGGTCAATGATGGCCATACTGATTTATTTTCTACAATTTTCAAGGCTATTTCTACAATAAGGACACTTAGTTAAGTAAAATTTAAAGCTTGGGACAGTGTCTAGCACTGCTCATGTATTAGCAAAATGCACCTGTACTGCAACAGGAAGGTAGTGGATCCTTAAGGAAATTCAGACAAACTGAAACATTGATTTTTGTTTGGTTTTATTGTTTTTAGTGTATTACTGTAAGCAGCAGCCTAGAATATCCACCGGGATTAGCGGGCAGCATACAAAATAAAAAATAAAAAAAAAATAAAAATATTTTTTCCAGAATAGTCCTTTTTTTCAGAAAGGAGTTTTGCTTATCAATCTTTTCTGGAAAGCTTGTTTCCAGGGCTGTAGGAAGTGATAGCTTTGCAGTATGCTAGAGGTGGGTCCCACTAGTACAACAGAAATAGGGGGAATACAGTGGCAATGTAGAATATTGCCCTTGTAAATGATGGGATTATGTTGTATGTTCCTGGTATATCTATGTTGCCCTTTTCGTACTTTATTTAAACGTAAAACTAGGTATACTTTATCATACCAATGGTCTTGGTAGTCCTCAGGTGTTCCACATAGTGGCTACAAAGTTGCATATGGCAAGGACAAGGACGGAGCATCAGTGTTTTTGGACTACAACTTTTATTGTCCCTGACCACTGGTCATGCTGGCTAGAGCTGATGGAAAGTGCATTCCAACATTTGGAAGACCAGTTTCCTCAAACATGGCCTGTGGAAAGACCACAGGAAGGACATGAAGTCAATAGCCCTCTTCCATTATTCTGCCATTATTTCTCAGTAATTGGTGTACAGAGGCATACGGACTCAATTTTGGAGATAGCTTATCTGCCAGTCTGATAGTATTAGTCTCTGTGAAGTCATCTACGTACTTCCCTTTAAAGCTTCCTGTGTTGGTGGCAATCACCACTTCTTGTAGAAGTGAATTTCACTGTTTAAGTCCATGGTGTTTCAAGAAATACTTAAATTTGTGTGTCTTGGATATCTCACTATTAGCTTCTTTAGTAACTCCAGGTTCTAGTTCTACAAGAAAAGAAGAAAACGTTTCCCTTTTAATTTCCTGTACACCGTTCATATTTGTATAAACCTGTCATGTCCCCACATTATATACTTTGTTTTTTAAATTGTAAAATTTTTGTGAAAATGTATATCAAATTTGAGCTTGACCTCAAATGCCCCCCATATTTTAAGCCTTAATGCTAATTAAAGGCAGAGCTGACTTGAAAATATTACTTGCTTTTTCAGGGCGTATTACAAAATGAGATCACTAGATCAGTTTCTAGTGCAGTGTTCAAGAATACATTACATTAAAGTTGTTGCTCTGTGGGTTTTTAACTGTTCCCTACTACAATTTTAGGTTTTGTTTGGCAGCAGCAGTCTTGATGGAGGAAGCAGCCCAATGGTAAAACCTAAAGGTGATAAACAAGTGGAGTATTTAGATCTGGATTTAGATTCTGGAAAATCTACCCCTCCTCGGAAGGTAAATAAAATTACGCTGCTATGCACTCATGGTATACATGGTACTCAAAAGATAATTTTTAATAATGAACCATGCCAGTATTTTTATGAGTTGAGAAAAAGGAGAGTTAATAAAACATACACAACTTAGCCAAAATTTGTGTATGTCTTTTATGTTTATAAAAATGAAATTACAAAATGTGGTGGTGGGATGACCTTTTTTCACAGTTAATTGTTACGAGAAGTCACATGTGTTCTAAAACTGTGAGTTCAATCGAAATAGCCACACATGAAAGGATCCTCTCATAGTTGGGTGGTGAACCTGTCATACATAGGTAGTTGCACTCCTGTCCTGCTCATGAGCTGGGACTTGTTAAGGAAATGTGTCCCTTAATAGTTTTTGAATGCCGCACTACTGTGGCACATCATAACTAAAGTAGCCTTAAAAGCTAAATGCCCTTTGGCTCCTGCCAATGAATCAAAGTGTTATCTCATTCATACACCAGTTAAAACTTGCAGCCAGTGATCTAGAGTATCAACAAAATAGAGAACGATGAACTGTCAATGTCACCTTGTCCAGTGTTGTCCATTTTGGTAGTAAATATGTGTGTATTTGTTTATTTAATATCCCATTGTTCTGCCGCATATAATGTTCAAGGCAGCAAATAATAATACAATGCAAGATAAATAATGAATATAATTCAAACAGAAAAGCAAATCAATTACAATGCTCACCAGTAGAAGGAAGGAAGGAAGGAAGGAAGGAAGGAAGGAAGGAAGGAAGGAAGGAACAGCATCCAGTGGTTACTACCTGATTCAGCAAGTATCAATTCAAAACAATAAAAAGACACATTACTTGATTATCCATGGCGCTTAGGCTACAATCCAGTACCCACATACCTGGAAATAAGTCCCATTGAACTCATAGACTTGTATTGCTCTACCTCATTATTACATCTTTTCTTTTCCAGAAAAAGAGCAGTGGTTCAGGCAGCAGTGTGGCTGATGAGAGAGTTGATTATGTTGTGGTTGACCAACAAAAAACACTAGCACTGAAAAGTACACGGGAAGCTTGGACTGATGGGAGACAATCTACAGAATCTGAAACACCAACAAAAAGTGTAAAATGAAAAAAAGAATCCAATCATCATCATCCTGTTTCAATTATTATAAAAAGAGCTGCATTTACAATAGCAGTTGATTGAAGAGTTCTGGACAATTCTTCAGTGATTCCCCCCACCATACCTTCTCCTTCAAATATATAAAAATCAGATGAGGAAAAAAAAAAGACATCCTTGGCATTTGGGTGATTCATACCATGTAAAATTATGTGTAAAATAATATTGCTTAGGTCCCAGAAAACATTTTGAAGTGAGGTTAATACATCTGTAGTATTACAATATTTTATGCACTTTTGTCATATTAAAATGTTGGTTCAGCTCTCCCCAGCTAATGTACTTTTAACACCTGTCCTCCCTCACACACCCCGACACTACTATATAACTTTCAAGGAAGTAAGCTACTTGTATAATATTAAAATTAAGGTCTGAAGTGCATTTTACTAGCTCAAACATAAATTAGCAAGGAGTAGTTTCACAAAGTTAATCTACTTGAAATGTCAAGAGATGATTTGTTAAATACTTATGTTTTATATTTAATACATGCGAAGAATATTTGGAATTCTACAGGTTACTTTCCTAACATAAATGGCTGTGAGTTAGTAATAATATACATTAATGGTTTTAGGATCTACCCTTCTGTCTTATACAATAGCACACTAATAGAGGAGACTCGTTATTGTATTTTCATTGACGATCATATTTGTTGTTCTGTGAACAAAGATTCTGCAGGGAAGGATCTTTGTGCTAAAGAATGAAACACCATGTAATCTCCATATCACTGTTGCTGTGTAGTAATGAGTGATCTTACACTTAATTTGCAAACCATAATTTTTACATTAGTTACAGAAGGTAGAGTCTTTAACATCAGGTACGTATCCTAGCACTGTGGTGCTAACACACTTATCAGGTTTAAACAATGCATTTTTAGTTTTCTACTGCTACCAAGCTTCAGTATTGGTTTTTAGTATGAAAATTAATAAGACAGTTTGACAGTCACTGTTTGTAGTACTAGAAGATACTGTGATTTTTAAAAAAATAGATTACAATTCAAATGGAAATACTATGTCTTGATGTCATAGTGCTCTTCTAATAATTCTTATGCCTAGTTTCCTGCTTGGCCTTATATTTAAATTCCTATGCAACAGATATCTTTTAACATCTTTTTTTAAAGGAAGATCTATACTGAAGTGAGTTTATGTGGTTTTTAAGTACTTCCCCAGGTACAGAATTCATATTGAGTACTTTGATATATTGATTCACGATCCCAAATAGTAGATTTACCTAAATTGAAAACCAAATTTAGTAGGAAGGAAAAAATGTAGTTTTCTTTCAAGTACACCTGAATAAATGTATTAGTTGTCTAATGATGGAAAAATCTATTATTTCATTCTTACAAGGTTATACTAAAGTGAACTTACTGTCCTTCATACTTCCTAAATATTGAATAAATTTAGAAAAGCTGGCCTTAATATTGTGCCTAATTTACTGTTTTCCCACTCCTTCCTTCCTCAACAGTATGTAAATTGTCTTTATTCCTAACAAGGTTTCTTTTTAAATTAGAAATATTTTGATGTTTTGAATTTTTTTTAAAAAACTAAACATGTTGCATTTTGAGAAGAATTTTAAATAAATTCAAGTTCTGTTTTTGATGTGTGCAAGTTGTTGATTGAAAACAGCAAAGCTCTTGAATTTCCAAACTCTGATGTAATTTTTATGTAGGTTCTTATGGTTGGCTATCTCAAAAGCATGGGTCCTGGGTGATTTGTTAACCACCCCATACATTCACTGTGTTCTCATATTATCACAATTCAGGGAAATGAGCCAACATGCATGGGAGTAATTAACACACCACCATGGTTTATTAACCCCCTTCATGCTGTGTGAACCCCGTCTCTGTGAGTACATGACTACTGTGGCAACATGATAAGCCACACTCGAGAGGTAAGGATGGATTGTCATTGAACTGTGGGTTGCTGTTGAAATGTGGGTTATTGAGTTATCTGAACCCAGACAAAATAACAAATGATTCCTACCCAAAACGTTGTATCCTGTTTTATTGCCCTACTTTAACATTATCCACTCTGCTTTTAATTCCCAACAATAGCATACTTTCATGTATTTAAAATGAGAAAATATTTTTCCCCATTATATGCTCCTCATAAGTACACAAGCACATCTGCATGTGCAATGGAGCTTCCCCCCTTTTTCTGAAAGCAGCTTCTGTTTTCAACCTTCCCTTTTCATGCAGTTTCAAAGGTAGCCTTGTGGGTATGGAGTGGAGATGTTGCTATTCCATGGGTGGGGAAAACCTAGTTATAGATGTGCCATCTGGTGTGTATACCACTGCTTCATTTTTTTACCCAGTTAGAGGTGGGTATGATAATAAAGGGAGAAGCAAAGTATTTATATATGCAAATAAACCACACTAATGTTTTTCTGCCATATTTTAAAAGCAGTGGTTTGCATCCAGAGAGCCAGTATGGTGTAGTAGAGTGTTGAGATTCAGGAAATCCAGTTCTAGTTCCTTCGCTTGGTCATGGCGTTCACTGTATGACTTTGGACCAGCCACTGACTCTCAGTCTAACCTACCAAACCGGATCATTGTGAGGATAACATGGAGAGAAGGAAGACCATGTAAGCCACCTTGGATGCCTTGCAAGAGGGGAAAAGGCCAAGGTATAAATATAGCGTGATGGTGATGGTGATGATGACTGTTGACTTTTTATAAAAGAAATAGCAGAGGAATGCAACAGAGATTCACTGCTGGAGGAAGAGGGCTATGGTGATTTTCACTGATACCTCATGCACATTTCAGTTCCAATTTTCCTTTATATTGTCAGTACAAACAGAAGAGGTTGAGTTTTCATAATAGAAGCAGGAACATTATGTACATAATCTTGAATGTGTGACTATTACAATAGGAATATAAGTAGCAGCTAGCTCTTATCATGCTTTGTTTTGCCTTTTCATCCACTTTTAAATGTAACAATTAAAAATTGCTGCAAACTGTATATAGCTCTAATACTGAACAAAGGCCTTGTATAATTCGAATCCTTATGAGTGCTTTGTTGATGACTTCATGGCGAGTGATAAAAATTTTATGTAGAACAGAATATATTGAATATTTTTTATAACAACTGGATACATGCTTAATCATTCACAAGGCTGACACAACACCCAGTTAATTCTGTCACCATGCTAAAATAAATGATGGTGTGGCACCTTACTCCTCTTTTCTCATAGCATACACTCAGCCAAACTGGTTTCTATAACTTAATGCCCAGATGCTTATTCCAATGGGCCAGATAAGCCTTTTCATTGTTCAAACACCTAATAAAGACAACTGTGAACTCCTAAAGGTGAAAAGGAAGCAACATACCCATTTGTTATACTTCCACTTAATAGTTTTATACCTTTGCATGCTATTTTAATGTTGACACAAACTATTGATATAGTTCCATATAAATAGCTACTGAGATGAATTTTCTTGCCCCTTTAAAGATGTGATTGGATTTTAATAGTCCATTTAGCTGAGTAAATCAAGACCTGCAAGATTAGCAGAAGGTTTCTTGCTGCATTATGAGATTTATCTCATTAAACTTTCAAACCTAGCTATTACTTAAGTATATGCACAGTTCTTACTCCTTCATGTTACTGTACATCTTCAGAAATCTGACCAAACCAACTGTTGGAATTTAGGTCCTGTCATTAGGGACCAGGAGGTCCTCACAGACCTACAATGTTAAGATTTGCTTCTATATGTATTTAGTTAAAACCTGCTAAATATTATATGCATTATATGAATCTGTTATGTAGCTATTTCTTGTTTTCACTTATCTCAAACATAGGAAACTGATTTTCAGATTAGTTTATCTGGATGGTATATTTCTTCAGTTATTCATCTTTCCAGGGAAATCTTTAACAGTTTAAAGTTGACTGAGCTAGAATTATTTTTGTAATGCCTCAAAAATAGTTCCAAAATGCCACAAACATGGAAAGAGAAGATGTTGCTAAAAACCTATTTCCCCCCCTTGCTGGGAAACGTACCCCTTCCTGAGGGGTACGTTTCTAAGCTCTCCCCCCCCCCCCCCGGCTCTTTGCGAATGGGGCGGCATAGAAATGTTTTAAATAAAATATACTACAAGTGCCAAATAACTATTTGCTAGTAATGGAAATGCAGCATTTAAAAATGACACAGAACAAGATGAAAAGACAAGGCTTACTTTTTCATCTCTAAAAATGGCTCTGTGGGTGTTACGGTTGACCTGGAGTAGCCTATTCAGCCAGACCATACCAATTCCATCTCATCCAAGAGGAAAAAGCATCCCTTCTGCAATTAGTTCAGTATCTCTGCTAAAGCTAAAGGCCAGATCATCTTGAGGTTGGCATTGCAATGCAGATCCCTCCAAGTTGGCAAACTGTTGACTAGTAAATTGTCCAAGTGCCTAAGCAGTGCGGAATCATCTCAAGTTCATTTCAAAGCTAAGGATGAATTATTACCAGACAGTCAAAAAACAAGGGATTATTCTGGTCTCTCTACTAGGCAAAGGGAAAGGGGTCAAAAGAGATATACTCTGCTGGGAAAGGATGTTGGGTGTCTTTCTCTCTTGGCACTGGTGCTAACAGCAGCTTTCCTGGGAAGCAGGGGAGCTTGCAGTCACTAGAGATGACAGTACAGGTATTGGTTTCTCTAGGGAGGGAAGATCTGGCACAGACGAGATTGTCACCACAGAAACTGAATCTTCCGCTAGCTAGACTGTTTGCTGTTTATCATTTGCCATTTAATTGTCCCTTTAAACTGCTTATTCTTTTGTGCTCTGAATGTCAATACGTTTTTCCACATTGTGTTTTTTTTCATGAATTCCTTAGAAAACATTTACCCTGCTGTAATGTGTTTTCACTAAAACCAGGATGGTATACTTAGGAGGAGAAAGGGGAGAAGCTCATAAGGGGGCACATGACAGTACTGGTCCTGCTAACACTGGTTTGACAAGCATGTTGGTTGCATACAACATGCTGAGCAAAACAAATGCTCTCCTAAGGACACAAGGAGGTTGCAAACAGTGGCTATGCAAGAGACTAGTGGAATCCTTGGTCAGTCATTCCCAAGGAACTGAGAATACCTGGGACTAAGGCAGGTTTGTTTTACTTTTGGTGGTGGCAGCTAGCATCAGTTGGCTCTGCAGCCCTAGGCTTTGCACCTGTACCCGGGATATCTGCAGGTGCCAGGTCACCACAGTTAGATCTTGACTGGAAAGTCCTTCCACTTGTGTTTGGAAATGGTATCATCCATTCTGTTTGACTTAATGTCATGCATTTATTTAGTAAGTTTAACAAGTATGTTACTTTTTAAATTACATCTCTTTTATAGAATACATGTGCTTCAAAGAGAGTGACTTTTTGGCACTAGTGACTTTTGACACTAAACAGAAACTTTGCAGGCAACTGTTTCTTCCTCTCTCCTTCCTTTAACATAACATAAAAGTAGTAACATGACAAGGCCTGTACCTGATTAAGACACCTACTTCTAGGGTTGCCATCCTTATGAGCCAGACTTTTGACCTTCCTGAGCCTATGAGACAAAGGCTCTCCAGAACTCTCTGCCAGAATGACTGTGCATTATCATCAGTTTATGGGTCATCATCTTCACCAACCATCATTCTTTCATCTTCTCAGATAAGGGAGCTCTCATCTGAGTCTGGACAAACACATAGCTAAATCAGGCATTGTCTTCATTCTAAGGGCTTCATTCTAAGCCCATAAATACTGGGCTACTGGAGATGTGAACATGTTCCTTAAATTCCCACAACTTTGGGATTACCTGAGTTTGCTGAAATTTTCCTTCGGGGTGGTGCAATTGTGGCTACATTTGTCCAACAGCAGAAAGCATGCTTTGATAGCAGAGGGGATGGTATTAAATTATACGTTTTATTGGGCAACTAGCTGTTTATTTGAATGGAAATTTAGCTGGGCTGGTGGACTGATTTCACATTGCTGTGAAAGCAAAGCAAATGGGAAGCAGATTATGCACTTAGCTCAAAAGGAACAATCTTTATATGTACGGCATATTTTGATTCACTACATTGCTAATTAAATTGGAGAACCTACTTATTTCTTTTGGCAAATCATAGCAACCTACAATTTAGTACTTATTCCAGTCAGTTAAGAACCATTCTAATGCTCATATGTACCTTAGCAAGAGATAGGGAGAGAGGGAGATGTTCACAAGACCATTATTGATAATGAGCTCCCTCTTGTGTATGTAGATAGAAGGGCTTTTCAAGTATCATGTTGCACAACAGATTTTAATGAAAACAGTCTAAAAGCATCATGCTCACATCTTCTTTCTGAATATTATTTTAGATGAAAATGTAAAATGTTGTTTTTCTGATCTACGTAAGTTTGCCTCTGGGAAGCTGAATATTAAGATTTTGATTTTAAAACAGTGCTGTGTAGATGATTAGCCCATGGTATGGAATAAATGTTTCCCTTACAGTTCTCTTCCACATGCATTTTTCTCTACTGCCCCATCTACATACAATGCTAAGTTTCTTTACACAATGTGCTTTATTACATAGAGATGGTTGATGGTTTATGAGCTAGATATTTGGACCTAATCCAGCAAAAGAGAAAGAAGACAAAATGACAAGATATCTCTCTCTATAGCTTCTTCAGTGAAAAGTTCAGTAAACTTGTGTATAGTTTTGATAATTCAGACCACAGGTACATTGTGTTTGATTTCTTTGTATACTGGCAGTTGAGGGATTAGGATGTAAAGACATTGGTGCTTCTCTACAGAGTACAGCATGGGTGCAGCTTCCCTTCCATAGAACTAAGATGTGCATATGTACAAAGGAAGCCAATGGATACAACTGAATTTCAATTAAACTGGATGACTATTAGAATATGACTACTAGAACTGGGTGGTGATTCACACAGCTTAACACTGGATCAGATTCAAGATCCATCTCATCCAGCATTCTGTTCACACAGTGGCCAATCAGTTGCCCACAGGATCCTGCAAGCAGGACAAGAATACAACACCCTCCTGCCCATGTTCCCCAGCAACTAGTGCATGTAGACATACTAGAGGTAGCATATAGCTAATAAGAATTAGTAGCCATTGATAACCTTCTCCTCTATGAATTTATCTGGTATTTAAAGCCTTCAACTTGTGGAAGTACTTCTGTTTATCTTTCCTAAATTTTCCACTACTCAGCTTCATAGGATAATTCTGGGTTCTGGTGTTACGAGGGAGAAAAATATCCTCCTATCCCCTTCCAGCACACCATGCATAATTTTTTTATGTCTCTGTTGTGCCTCTCCTTACCCGTTTTTCTAAGCTAAACACTCTCAGCTGTTGTAACCTTTCTTCATAGGGGAGTTGCTTCAACACTTGATCATTTGAGTTGCCCTTCAGAGGCATCAAACAAACCCTTCATGCCTGGAATTTAAATACACATTAAAACAGACCAGAAACTATCTGCTTTGTGTAAAAAGCTGGTGAGATGGGTCTGTAAACTCTTAGAATCTTTTAGAACTACATTTCCCAACAGCAATTCCTGTGATCTTCTGTCTGAGGGTTTTCCTGCTGGTGGTGAAGGGGGATCAGAAGCAAAAAAGAGAGAGTGGATGGAATTACAACCTGTAATGTACAGGTATATTGTACATTACATTCTTCCAAGTGGTCCACTCCAAGAAAATTCTCAATGTGTTTGAGAATGAATTAAGACCAGGGTACAGATAACCTGAAAAGGAAACAAACTACATTCATTTTCTTTTCATTTTTTACATTTTTTTACCACCCAATAGCCAGTATTCTGGGTAGTTTACGCCAACTTTCCTGTATTTGGTTATACTTATTGATATTGGTATAATGAAAGAATGCATAAATTAGACTACTTTGGCATTTAAAAACCTCAACTACAATAACCCTCATCATGAGAAGGCAAGAATCACTAGAGAAAACAATGCTGGGGAACATTGAAGGCAGAAGAAGAGGGAGCCCAAATATGAGATGGATTGAGCCCATAACAGGAGGCCACAGCTTGAGGTTACAAGAGCTGAGCAAGCCTGTCAAGAGCAGGACATTTTCAAGGGCCTTCTTTCATAGAATTGCCAGAAGTCAGAGATGACCTGACAGCATGCAGCAACATTTTTTGATATCTGCTATGAATTCAAAGGGAAATAGAAAGAACCTTTCCAGTGTTATTGTTAGAATCCTCGTTCCTAAAAGCTTCACATCTAAGATAACAATATGCCAGAAGCTTGAAAACTGCACTTATCAGATGTTTTGATAAAGCAAAAGTTTTAGAAAACTACTTAAATGAGATTTGGAGTAGATTGCCTTACTGTACACACAGAGCTGGATGTAGATCTGGGTCCAGTGTAATTATTGACAGCTTCCTCCGCTATCCTATGATGCTGCCAATTGGTATCTTGATAATGCATCCACATTTTGCAAGCTGCTTATTAAGTTTTGCTTCTGAGACTTCAGTTTCTGTCAAGGCCATTTCCTGATTTCCCATGACTTTTTGAATGTAATTATAATTACTTAACTTGGAAATACTGTTTAATGAGTTTGGCAAAAACAATTACTTTATAAACAGATATAGTATAATGAACGTCTTTCCCATGGGCTACAGCTTATAGCAACGAATAATCTTACTTCATCACACCATTGAATTGCCACCAAGTAGGACACTGGAGCTTTTTTGAGTGGTTAGAAGTTTACTGCATCTAAAGGGAAGCAGAGAGAAGGAACACATGAAGGTCCACTGTGCTCAACTTGCAAAACATTTCATGGATAAAGTTGCTCACTTCTGCTTTGACCTAGAATCTACATTTAGAGCAGGATCAGTGGTTGTGTCCACAGCATCTGCTTGTCCTATTTTAATGGACAGAATTCAGTTTATTCAGCCTGAACGTGTGGACAACTTGCTTGGAGAATTGAAACTGAATACATTTTGTTCAACCCTTGCCCATCTTTGCTAATGAAATTCTCCAAAGGTGGCTTATCTTGATTAGGGATCACATATGCCTTTCTTGTACATGGCGTAGCATCAATCAAGAAAGCAGTAATGGGACCTCTGCTAAAAACAAACAAAATACTTCCTTGGCTCTTCTTATCCTCAGCCAATTTCTAATTTGCTATTTCTTAGCAAAGTGCTCTGGTGAGTGATGGTGATTCAGCTCCAGGCATTCTTGTATGAAACTGATTATCTTTATCTTTTCCATCTGGCTTAAGCCCTGATTTTAGCACTGAGAGTGCTTGCTTGCCTTGGTCAACAGGGGGACTTGAGTCTCTATTGGTTGTTCTGGACCTCTCAGCAGCTTTCCATATTATTCATTGCTTTGCTTTGTACCCTGCTTTTCTTCCAAAAATTGGCATTCATGGTGCCCTACAAAGTTAAACCATCCCTTTCAGATGGCTGTCCAGTTGCATCTTGAATGCCTCTAGTGTGGGAGAACCTACAATCTCCCTAGGCAATTGGTTCCATTGTTGTACTGCTCTCACAGTCAGGACATTTGTCCTGATATCTGGCCAGAATCTGGTTTGGTGTAACTTGAACCAATTATTCTGTGTCCTGAACACTTGGATGATCAAAAAAAGATCTATCCTTCCTCTTTTCGACAGCCTTTCAAGTACTTGTATAGTGCTATCTTATCTCTCCTCTTCTATTCTTCCTGAGACTAAACTTGCTCAGTTCTTTCAGTGTCTCCGCATAAGGCTTTGTTTCCAGTCCCTGGATTATCCTTGTCGCTCTGCTCTAAACCCTTTCCAGCATGTTTGCACCTTAAACTGTGGTGCCTAGGACTAGACACAGTACTCCAGATGAGGCCTAAGCTGTGCTGAATAAAGAGGAACTAGTATTTCACGTGACTTGGAAGTCTCACTAATTCTATTAATGCAGCCTAAAATTGCACTTGCCCTTTTTGCAGCCACATCACATTGTTGACTCATATTCAGCTTGTGATCTACAACAATTCTAAGATCCTTCTCACTTGCAGTATTGTTGAGCTAGGTATTCCCCATCTTGTAACCATGCATTTGGCTTCTTTATCCAGGGTGCAGAACCTGGCATTTGTCCCTAATGAATTTTATTCTGTTCTTTTCAGCCCAGTGCTCCAACCTATCAAGATCACCTTGAATCTTGTGTCTTCCAGGGTATTAGCTATCCCACCTAGTTTTGTCTCATCTGCAAATCTGATAATCATTCCTTGCACTTCCTCATCCAACTCATTGATAAAAATGTTGAAGAGCATCAGGCCTATTGATTATTCTATTTCAATATATTTTATATTATTTTTAAAGAGTTATTTCTACACATGACCAGGTATGTGCAGAAAGTGGGCACAGAAGGCAGTGCCTGACTAGACGCTATCTTTAGAAAGCATGCTAGAATTATCCTTAGAGCAAAAGCTGAAGCTGTCATATATTGGACACATTATGAGTAGGCTAGAATTACTGGAGATTACAATCATGCTAGGCAAGGAAGACCAAATAAGAGGTGGCTTGACTCTGTAAAGGCAGCCAGAGACTTGAATTTAGAACAACTAAGCAGGGCTACTGTGGGTAGGACATTATGGAGGGCTTTCATTCATAGGGTCACTTTAAGTTGGAGATGCCTTGATGGCAGGTAACAACTATAAAGAATTGTGGACCATCAAAAAAGTTATGAAATTACCATTTTATTTCATTTCTATAGCTGAAGTTAACAAAATGTATTCACAAGTGCCTTGAAAAATCAGGGTTATTTTTTAAATTTCATTACTTTTCCACTAGCCTTAAGAACAAATGAAACTGCCTTATACCTATTTAGACTATTACATCACTCACTAGCTGCCATTCGCCAGTATTGCAGGCGAGGAACTTTCTCAGCTCTACAAGAAGATCAAGGCTGGGAAACTGAAAGCATGGGCCCAACAAATAAGCTACAGTCTTCACCTTTGTTCTCCAAAGCCAGGCTTCTTCCCTGAAAGGTGTGAGTCGTTGTATGTGAAGGGGTGGAGTGGGAAGTGCTGGGCTGGTTTAAACATTACATCTCTACTGTAATAATCTTGGAAGATTAATACTGTACTTTAGCCTAGACACTTCTCTTCACAGGTTCAACAAACAATGCTCAAAGGTTGAAATATAAATTCATCCCTTGGATCATAATGACCAGTAGCTGTGATGGCTACTTATTACCTTTAGTATTAGAAGGCTATCTCTATACCAGTTGCTGCGTTAAATTAATAGGATAGTGCTTCTGTGTTTATGAACTGCCATTGGGCTCCCCATACACATTATGTTTGTCACGGTGCTGGGCCAGATGATATCGGTCAGTTCCAGTGCTTTTTTTGTAAAAAAAAAGTGCCGGAACTCCCATCTTGGGGTCACACTTTTACACTAAGAAAGACATAAAGCCAGTCACTCTACACATACATAAACATAATGGTCGCCGCTGGCAGTAAGCACTCACTATCTGCACGGACCCAAAAGCAACCGCAGGCACTATGTTAATGATCTTTGCTGCTGATCTGCTACGCCTGACAGGCGATTCAAAATCACTTCGTAAAATCCATGGGGAAAAAAGGTGCCGTTCCGGTGCGTTCAATGACAAAAAAGCCCTCGTCAGTTCTACCATAGATACCGTGTTCTAAGTGAATCCATTTAAAGCAGCGACTGCTGAGACAAACAACTGGTACACACCAGAACTCTGAATTGTTGGCATCATTTAACTAGGGCCCTTAATATGTGCTGAATTTTTTGTTTTTGTTTTCAAAACATACATAGTTCTGAGCTGTGATGATTTTATGGCAGGGGTGAAGAACCACTTTTAGTCCAAAGGCCAAATTCCATTTGGGAGGAAATTTAAGGGGGTATGTTCGAATGGCAGCCAGGATCAACAGCAGTATTTTGATGGGGCCTGAAATATCAGTATTTTGTAGATTAAAGCTCTTACTGCAGGTAACTAAGCCTTAGGAAAGGCTCAACCTTTTAGAATATGGGAAAATTTACAAAAGCTGTAAAACACCAAACGATAAATGGCTTGATAGGAACTACCTAGTGGTGTGGGAAAGTGGACATGGCAGGCCAGGTCTGCATTCCAGGAACACCAAATCTTGCTTCCAGGCCTTAAGTTCTGCAACCCATTTTTCAAATATTCTGTTTGCATATTGTTTAGTCAGTTTAATGCAAAGAGCAGGAACCTCAGGTCCAACAGCTTCCCCTTTCTAAAGGTCAAAATGCCTCCCCACCAAAAAAGCTTAATTACTTGCAATAGTATTATATGCTGGCAGTGTGGCCTTTTTCCTTCAGACCCCAGCTACCACTGTAACACCATCCTGGTTCTTCTCTAAAATTAGACTCCCTTCAGCCCAAGGCTGAATCCCAACACCCGATTATTGGCCCCCTTGGAAACCCTTAGTCAAAGGGTGCTTTGTGAGTATTGTACATGAATTAACTACAAGCACCCAAACGGCACCAGAGATTCCTGAGCTATCTTCCTTCCTGAAAACGTCCAGAGACTTCAGTACTATTTATATGTTGTTGCTGTTCGGTACCATCAAAGCGTCTTCCACTTATGGCAACTCTATGAACGAAAGCCCTCCAAAATGTCCCAGTCATGACAGCCCTGTTTAGCTGCTCTAAATTTCAGGCGGTGGCTTCCTATACGGACTCAATCCATCTCATAGTTGGTCTTCCTTTTCTTCTTCTGCCTTCAGCTCCACCTTGTATGATGGTCTTGTCCAGGGAGTTATGCTTTCTCACGATAGACGCTGTTTATATATCAAGCGACTGTTCTGGAGCGGCTGGAAGAATAAGGGAAGACTCCTACGCATGTTTAGACAGAAAAAGCCTTACACCTTCTAGCCGGGCATACTAGGTGTCCGAAGGCTTTTTTACACTAAACACGGAAAGGCTCGCACCTAAAGCCCCTTATCTGTCGGGCGTTCTAGCCCAGCCAACGCGGGAAAAGAGCATTAGCCCCGCCTCTTTCGACTCAATTACGCAATTTCTCTCTCTCTTCCTCCCGCTGTCCCCTCCCTCGAGTAGCTCTAACCGCGCGCGCCAGCTCCGCCCCTTTTCCAAAGTGCCCGCGGAAGCAGCTGGCATTGGCAGCAAACGGCCCCGCCTACTCCCTTCCTAGCGGCCGATCAGATGTCGCGTTCTGTGAACGCAGGACGGCTCTCTTCGCCCTGTTCTCCCCAGCCCGCGAGGGTTAGTCTCGCGAGACTCGAGAGCCGGCTCGGTTCCTGGTTGGTGGGATCGCGCTGAGAAAGCCGGGGCGGCAGCGGCGAGGGGCCTGAAAGGAGACGAAGAGGAGGAGCAGGGAGAAGAAAAAGAAAAGAGACCGCTCCGAGCCACGCGGAGGGAAGCGGCCGACGGACCGAGAGCTCTGCCCATTCGTTTTTATTTATTTTCCTTTAAAGCAGGGGGTCGCGAGCCAGGCGCCGCCGTTCGTTCCCCCGTTCGGACCGGTATCCCACGATGTCTGCGGTGGGGCAGGAGGACGAGAGCGCCCTTCCTGCCAGTGCCTCAGTTCCCGGCACGGAGAACGCGGGGGCGGCCTCTGTTCTGGCTGAGGGTGAACCCGGAGGAGACGCCGAAGGAGCGGTAAGGAAAGGCAACGTTGCCCGGATGGGGCGGCGAGGCTTCTCATCATCTCCGGCTTTGCCAATAAGACCGGGACGCTCTCCGGCAGTTGTGAAATGGGCAGGGCCTTGGTGCGCCCCCACCCTCCCTGAAGCGTCTGTAGAGACGGTTATAACCGCCCGGTCTCTTGGGGCTGGCGGCTCGGTCCCTCGTGGAGCCGCGTGGGTCTGAGACAATAGCGACAGGAACTGGCGATAGAACTGCTCCTCTCGCCCAGCGCGTCAGGTATCCCCGCCACCGTGCGTCGGTTGTATGCATAAATCAGCCGTGAGCTCGGGTATCTTGCACTCCTACGGATGCGGCTTTGGGGCGACAGGCGGGCGCGTCTCGTCGATTGGTCCCTCCAGGGACGAGACTCCTTCATGGCTCTCTTCCGCAGCGCTCCCCCCAGCCATATCTTCCTCGCAGCGGCTGGGAACTCTGCCTTTTTAACTGCCGAGTACGGGGTGGCAGCTGCGCCTCAAGCAGGGTTGAGAAGGGCTTACATAGATCTTCCCGCAAGAAATAACTCCTGTCTTTTTGGTCCGTCTCAAGCGACCAGGTCCTAAACGGGTCAGTTCGGAAGTTCCAAAGAAATACAACTAGGCTGACAGCATGCAAGTTTCCGTGCTGGTGCATTGTTCCGCCAAACGCTGTAGAACCCCTAAATAATGCGCACGCAGATTTCAGGGCTCTGTCATGCAGTGTGACAGGATATAAACGTCCTGCCTGCTTATCAGATTCTCGTCCTATCTACTCTAATCGACATTAATAGACGTCAAGGATGAGGCTCTTGAATGTGATAACTCATTTCTGTATAATGTGTATTCATTCCCCCCCACACCAATTATATTGTTGCATGCATTTTTAGGATAGGCAAAAATTTTGTACTGTATAAGGTTTACCCTGTCTTTATCACTTCATCCCGTAGTTAGGATGATAGAGTTGAAGTCAACTTCTGTTAGGTCACAGTTTGACATCCTTGTCATAGACAATGGGAATGGTTTTTTAGGTATGTTGTATAATTCAGCTTTTAAATTCTGTATCATATAATTACCTGACAGCTATAGCTAGAATAATTGTAAATAAAAGTTTTACTCAGTTATGCACATATAAACAAGGTCATCCAGCTAAAGAAGAATGTTATCTACATTAATGTGACCATTTCAAAATATCATTTTGATATGCTTATCTTAATGTTTTGTTGCAATTTGTTAGCACCTATTATAAGTAGGGCAGAAGAATGAAAATAGACGGTGCTTTGCATGCTTCCACATGCCCTTTTGCACAGCCAAAGGATGGCAATGGTAATTGCAGTGAGAAAATTTTTAAAAAGGATGCACTTCCCTCAACCCCCCCCCCCCAGGCGGATTATGGCATGTCTGTTCCTCAAACTCCCACATTTAATCTGTCTAACTTTAAATGCTTTTGGCTAGTGTTGATTCTTCCTAATTTAGGAATGAGATTGGAATGTGTACAGTAGCTATCTGGCTCCATAATTTATGGATCATTCTGATTATTTAGTAAGTAACCTGCTAGCTCTATAGGTCTCAGCCAATACGGCCAATCAAGGATTAGCCCAAAATATCTAGAGGACACATTTTTCAGTCTTGCTTTTAACCCATTCAAATGCCTTGAGTTTCCTGTACTGGGAAATGGACTCATATTATCCTTTTCATTTAATCCTGAAACAGTAATTGATGCTGTAATGGACAAGATGATGCTGAACAAACTGAAGCTTAGTGCTTTTGTTTTGCAGTCTGATTCTTGCACTGCTATACAGTCTGTGTTAGATGGAATTGCACTTGCCCCCCTACATAAATTTCTTGGTTTGGGTGTGCCCTTGGGCTTGTTTCTCAGGGATGCCAAGAGCCAAGAGTATCTTTCCTGTCTCTATTACAAACTGATAAACATTCTAGACACATCTTTTTCTCACAAAAGTAATTCATGCTTTGGGGCAACCTGATCAAACTGTCATAATATTTTAATGTAGATTTACCTTTGAAGAGTTCTTCAAAATTGTAATCAATCTAGAATGTAGCTTCTCAGATGCTGAATGGGGTTAATCACAGGGAGTAAATGAGGTCAATTTTGAAGCAAGTTTGTTGTTTCCTAGGAATCATTAATTGCTTGGTTTTGACTCAAATTTCTCCTGTGATAAGAAGCTTTTTTCTTAAAGTGCTTTGTCTTTCCTGGCATACTGGGTCTATTGTTTGTTTTCATTTCTCTATAATCTTCTTTCACATTGGAGACCACAAGAAACAAAGCATTTGTAGTAAAAATTCTGATTGCTTACATAATCAGCTTCACATTGTCCCAGAAATTCTTCCTCATAACGCTCCCTTGTTCCATTCTTGTATATTATACTTATTGCAGTGTTACTGTAGTACCAATGTTCGGGAGAGAATTAAATGTTATAATAGAAATGTAATAATAATAATAATAATAATAATAATAATAATAATAATA
>NW_025335589.1:5454076-5689076 GCF_004798865.1 Varanus komodoensis
TAATAATAATAATAATAATAATAATAATAATAATAATAATATGTTCTGAAGCTGCTACCTTAAGTTCCAAAATGGGCACTGAAAGAAAATCAATTTTTGCCAAAATTGATACTAGCATGAGGGTATAGTCTTCTGTTAACAACTCTATAAAAATCACATTATGATCAGGAGCTGGATGATAATAGATTTCTAAATGAATTCATTTAAAGATTGGGGAAAGGCAATGCATAATGGTTAGTCAAAATTATAAAAGGTGAATAAGACTAAGGCAAATCATGTTGATTTAATATGGTTTGCTACTGTTCTGCCATTTTATAGTAAATTGAGTAGGCTATGGAAAATTGAGAATGACATCTTAATTCTCTAATATTCATCAAGGCAAAATTGTTTAGTACAGCAACCCTTAATGTGTTCAACTGGTTTGGGTTACCTGTTTCTTAAAAATACGTGATAGATTTGTGAAATTATAAGGCATGAGAAGAAAATAAAAGCTGTTTATTTTTAATTGCTCTTTTCCTGTTAGGAGGTAGTTGATGATGACTCTCCAGGAAAACAAAAAGAGAACCAAGAACCAGATCCTACATATGAAGAAAAAATGGTTTGTATTTTATACTAAAGAACACTGTAGTTCAGCTGGTTGCTTTAGATGCATAAAGCATAGAAGGTTGTTAGAGAAGATAGTCTCTTGCTGCTGTCTCATATTTCCTCTTAAATTTGTTCATTTCATCAATGTAATTAAGGTTGCAGGAAATGGTTGCTTAAAAACGCAAACCTGGATTGTGTGTTATAGCTCCCTCCCTCTTCCTGTTTCCCTCCCTAACTGAGTTCTCTGCCTTAGCCAACCATGTCTTAGTTGTCATTAAGAAATACAGGTTATTACAGTATTTATTGATAATATTCATTAATTTATATAGTGCCATATATGTACATGGTGGTTTTTAAGGAAAGGAAAGACATGGTCCTGCCCGAAAGGGCTTTTAATTTAACTGGACAAAAGGCATGGATCGGTAGCAGAAGAATATGTGATTATTTCAATAGCAGGTAGTTTGGTTTAATTACAATAAGGTATAGGATATTAGCGAAGGAATTGAACATAAAATTTATTTATTTATTTCATTCTACTTCAATGCCATCCCATAACCCAAGGGTTCTCTGGGTGGTATTTATTTGCCAGTATTTCCAGATAATGCTTTCATAAAAATCTGTGGTGACTGTTCTTTGACTACTGTGTACAGTTTTGGTCACTGTACCTATAAAAGGATATTGTGTGGCTGGCAAGTTACAGAAAGGTCAACCAAAACGATCAAGGGAGTCCACGAAGATTACAAAGTTTGGAAGTTTTAGAGGAAAAGCCAGTTGTTAAGATTATGACTGAAATATATAAATTATGCATGGCAGAAGATGGATAGGAACTCTTTCTCAACCTGATGAGCTCCAGATGTGTTGGGTTCCCATTAGCCCCTGGCCAGTGGTCATGCTGGCTGTGGATAATGGGAGTTGTAACTGAACATACATGGAAGGCTGGGATAGGGAGATGTTTTTCTTTCTCTTCTATAATACTAGCACTCTGAGTTCTGAATGCTGGAAGATTCAAACATGATAAAAGGAATAATTTTTTCCGTTTACACATTTCATGGGCAAACAGGGCTTCTCTGCTGCAAAATACAATGATGGCCACCAACTTGTATGAATTTAAAAGGGGACACATTCATGGAAGATAAGGCTATCAATAGAGAGTGTTCAGTGAGTTGCTTTTGTCCCTGCCCAGTGATATTCCTATTTTCCCTGAATTTTCCTCCACCCTGCTGATTTCATTGTGCAAGCAGTAAATTCTACCAGTTGCGTTCAGCAAGTAGGACCCACTGTTTACAAAACATTTAGCAGTTCCTAGGGGAATCCCTGACATGAGCAAAAATGCTCATTTCTGGAAGGCAGCAAGTCAGTGGAGCTCTCTTACATAGCTTTTTTCCCCCCAGAAATGAGTATTTCTGCTCATTTCAGGTTGTCCAGGAAGCACTAAAGTGCTATCACACAAGAAGCGGAGGCTACTTTTCTTCTGTAGATTGGAAGAGATTTGAGTTGGGTCTGATCAGTGTCTACTAGTTGCAATGGCAAAGAATTACTTCTAGTAACAGAAAGTATGTCTCTCAGTGCCAGTAGCTGGTGAACCTGAGTAGGTAGTGTTATTGCCTTTACATCCTGCATGTAAAATTCCCGCAGGCTTATGACTGACCACTGTGAGAACAGAATACTTTTCAAGATTGATCCTTTGTCTCATTCACTGTGGACTATGATCACTGTGTGTATGAGTAAGCAAAAATTTCTGAAGGAAGAGGGGAAGCGAGGCAGCAGTGTCAGTTGAGAGGAAGAGGCAAAGCAAAGAAGTAAAACCTAGAGAGTATGACTGGGTACTGTAACCTTAGGAACAGGCATCCTGCATTCAGGGCAAATACAGGTTCTTCAAGGAATTCTAGTATTACTGGAGTTCCTTAAGCTCGAAGAGGTTAGGGTTAGGATTAGGCAGGCACCTGGGCAATAGCACTGTCCACTCCCAAGCAGTCCTCTTCCACGTAGGCACACATAGGTTTATAGAAACATAAGGTAAGGTTTTGATATATGCACAAGAACTGCACACTCAAGAGAACTGCAATAGCAACTTGGTCCCATTCCTTAGAAGCCACTGTAGCTTCCTGTCTGGGAAGAGGTAAAGGTTAGTGAGTAGCATCTGCCCTGGCATGTGGTTATAGTTTCCCAAGAGCAGAGGTGTTGTGGCCTTATTTTGTACTTCTAGATTATCAATAGATAATCTAAAAGTCTGGCTGTGTCCAGATGAGACATCCTCTCGTCTTGCATACTCTCCATATACGTAGACTCTGCTCTTCTCTCTACTCCTGCCCCACACAGTCTGTCCTCGAGAGGGAATAAAATCTTTGTTGGAGATTTTAGGCAGCTACTACTTTCTTTCTGTCTCTCTCAGTACAAAGGAGGTAGCAATGAAACAGTTGAGCTCACTATCATACATCCTAACTTGCAAATAAGTGCCATTTTCCTCTTTTCCCAGTAGATGATGCAAAAGAAGAAGGGTTGGCTAGATGTTGTGCACTAGGTTGCTTCTTCCTTTCTGCCCTAGTTTTAAGGCTGGCAGGGAAGTCTTGTGTAAACCTTCAGGTGTAGTTTTTGATACAAGCTGTTTGAAGACCCCTGGGAACAATAGATGATTGGGGAATGTTGTGTTTGGTAGGGGAAAACTTCTTCCTTCTATGATTGCTAGCCTTATTTCTATGCAATGGCAACCTGCTGTTAACCCAGACAAGCTGGCCTAGAAAGTAGTATGATTTTCACATTAATAGAAGCATGGTGTAACTTTGGGGCTTTGGTCTGGATAGCCAAGCATTCTGCAGAGTCCTGGTTGCATTAGGATGTGGATGAGATTTCCTTCACACATCCAAGAATTCCATAGCCCAAGCACAGAAATTGAGAAACATTTACACTTTTATGGAGCTTGGTCCAGTAATTATCTGAGGTTCCCAGCCCTTGCAAGCTTAGCTGCCATTTACAAGATAAAACCCAATTGGCAAAATGGAATCTTAGGGCAGTTAAAGATGATCTGGCAGCAAGGTTGTGTTTGGAAGGCTAAGCTCAGAGATCTTAATTCTTCCAACCTAAAATAAAGGGTATGTTCCTGATACATGCTCTTCTAGATCTAGCTAGTTGCTGTTTAATTCAAGCAGGAAAAATAAGGAACTAATTTGCTTGTCTGAGTGCAGTTCTAACCTGGCCTGTAGTTGCTTGGGCCAATATCTGCTCCATATAATGAACTGGGCAGTATTTAACTACTAGCTGATCCCTACCTCCTTATCTTGGAAAGAAGAATTTTATTTGCTCTTTAATAAATGTATTGTAATGATTTGATTTTAAATGTTTATATGATGTGGTGGTTGTCATTTTTTCATTTAAAAAATACAATAGATTCACATTTTTCAGATAATGTTTTATGTTACTCATACATAATTATAGATTTTGCAGTACAGAGGCATACACTGGTGCATGTGTGTACACACACAAGTTTTTAGCAGCTCTTTTGATTAAAAGCAATCCTGTGGATGTGGGAAGAACATTCAGAATATCGGAAAGGGTATTCTTGAATTCTGATCCTTCATCTCCTTGCAACCATCACATATAGAACCATGCCAGTTTATTTTCTAAGTTTGCAAATGTGGCCCTGGAGGCAAGAAAAATGGTTGTTCTATTAGATGAGCAGAGGAGAGGCTAGGATCCTTGAAATCCTATGATCTCTCTAGCTCCTGCCAGTGCAACCTCTCTAAAGGAAGTCAAAGGACTTTCCAAGAGGGAAAAATGAAAAAGTACAGAGATGTGAAAATAACTTCTGTTGCTCCTCCACCCTGTTAATGGCAGCCTAGTAGGGTGTTTGATATGTGGATGTCTCTGAGGTTGGAGGCTTCCTTTAAAAGGAAGAGAAATCCATGGGACCTCACTCTAAATATTCTTTTCTATTTTAACAGTGCATATTGGGAATTAGTAGTTATTCACTTTTTACTTATGAATTTGCCCCTCTCTCTCTCTGAATTTGGGTTGGTCAGCTTTAGGGTACCTTTAAGTGTGAAGTTCAAACTTGGAGCTGCTTTTTTCCTTATGGAAACACATAAAACCTGATTTTTCTGGTAAGGCAATTGGTAGATTACACAATAATTATCTTCAATACTAGTTTTGCATGTTGGCAAAGTGTTCATTTTTAAATAATCTTAGCCTAAATTGGAGGTGTATTTTTAATTTGACCTAGTATGTGGTTGATTCTGAAATGTTGAAAATAACTGTAATTCTAGAATTCAAGAATTCTCTGAGTTCTTTATATAAATTTGCTTGTGTTTTTCCTTATTTTTTGTATCCTTTCTATAGCAAACAGACCGAGCAAACAGATTTGAGTATCTGTTGAAGCAGACAGAACTGTTCGCTCATTTCATTCAGCCTGCTGCTCAAAAGACTCCAACTTCACCCTTGAAAATGAAACCAGGACGACCACGAATAAAAAAGGATGAAAAACAGAATTTGCTATCAGTTGGAGAGTGAGTATTACTTGTTCAGCTGGTTATCACTGGAATTTTCTTAATATGCGGATGAATGTGAATTTAGAACAACTTGACTTTAAAGTGTAGCTTGTTTCTACATGTACAAGCAGGATTGCAAAACTGAATAAACAATGTAATGAATAACATCAATAGAAGTTTAATATAGGGAGCAGTAATACAACATCCATATGTGTGGTGTACAAAAGTTCCTAAAACAACTAGACAAGCTTGGGATTCTGATGGTGGTGATATTATCTGTGAGAAACTGACTTTCTAGCATGAGTTAGGTTGATAGTTTTTAAATGGTTATGTTAGGCTTCTTACATATTGTGGACATCAATCAGCTGCTTTGGGTGGGGAACTAATTCCAAGAAACTTTAGTGATTGAAGATCTTTCTGATGAAAGCAGATTCCATGCAAACAATGTGATTTTCCTTAAGCCTTTTTTTGGAGTGGGGAGGCTGTGCACAATTGAACAAAAAGAGAACATTTCTTAACCTCAATCTCGGTGAAAATTCTCACAGGGACTTATTCTCACTTTAGATAAAGTAGAATAAATGTCCACAGATTTCTGGCAGGCCTTATTGCCAACCCAGTATTTTTGGTTGTTGGGATCCTGCCCTTGGGTGAGGGATAGGGTTTTGGCCCTGACTTCATAGTTGGGCCTCCATGTATGTTCTGAAGCAATCCCTTCCCAGTTTGGTGAGGGGACTGTAAGGGAGGTTGTGAATGTAGTATGAAAAGACATATCAAAACAAGGTTATCTCAGACTCATCAAAAAGTCTAGATTTTAAAAATCTGGTTTAAAAGCTTTTTGAACCAAAGTGTTACTTTTATTCAGCCCACCAGATCAAGGCAGGCTTAATTTGAAAAAGGGGGAATTGATGGGAACAGGCTGTAAGGCCCTTTGGATGATCACTCTTGTAATTTGCCCTTTTGCTCTAGCTCTTCTCTGCATATTGGATTTAGAAACATGGGCACCCTTTTCACCTGGAATAGCGCTGCTATTCCATGGTGTGCTCAACATTCGCAGAGTGCACAGTCAATCCATTCATAATTTCCATTCCTTCCACAACTCCAGAGTTGAGAGAATGGCTGAGGGGTGCATATGCTCTCTTAGCCTGATGACCTGGTTCTATTTTGGAGAAACTATTTGGGCCTCACTTCAGTGGTGAGTGTGGCTGAAGGAAAAATGAACAGGTCCAAAACAGCAAGCTTTTTTAACTGAAAACTTTTTCTGTCCCTGTCAAAAGCTTAAAAAATGGATTTCCACTTTTTAGAATGGGGGAGAACTGCATAAAGGCTAGGAGACCACTAAATAGTCAGTGGTTAGGACCCAGCTATGGAGCCAGGATAGCAGGGGCAGTGCCTTCCTGGCCACACTTGAACTCTGGGCCCAAACTTCTGTATACCTTCTATGAACCCTAGATGATCATTCACCACGGCAGCTGTAGCATCACCTGCTGGGTAATCATGGGAAGAAATTAAGCAATTCATATTAAGTTCAGCTGTATTTTCAAATGTGTACAGTAGCAGTTACTCAATACTGACACTTGCTTTTAGTTACCGCCATCGTAGAACTGAACAGGAAGAGGACGAGGAGCTGTTAACAGAAAGTTCAAAAACCACTAATGTATGCACACGATTTGAAGACTCTCCATCATGTATGTAATTTCTTATGCTCCTCATGGTATGATCTGTGTGATTTGACTTTAAACTAAAACGGAAACTTTCAAATACGCCTTTCCAACATCTTGTCTTTTCCTCCTCCTTTCACTTTCTTTTCTTTACTTTATTTATGATATCTATATTCCATCTTTTTTCCTTCCAAAGAATTCAGGCAGCTTATATAATTCTCCTTCTCTCAATCCTATTGTCACAACAAGAACCCTGTAAGGTAGGTTGGCATAAGAGTCTGTGACTCAAAGTCACCCAGTGATTAGAACCCAGATTTCCTGAGTCCCAGTCCCACTCTGTTAACTACTGTACCACACTGACTGACATCACAAGGAAAACTCTCCTCCATGACTATGAGTTCCCCTCTACCCCAAGTGCTCCATTGTCTTACATGATGGTGTGAGTACACAGCCAGAACTGTTTTGACCTTTTTGTAGCTGTTCTGGTTCCTAAAGAACACAATAGGTAATATATGGAGGAGGGACAGAGATGAAAATCCTGTAACATACATGAAACAATAGCAGTTAATAAATGATGCGCTCTGTATGTGTTTATATGTAGCACCCGCCCTGCCAGTCTGTTCATTCTCTAGTGGAGTCCCTTTTGGTGGCCTGAACAGAAAACTGGCTTGAGAGTGTTTCTGGTACTTTATCCCCTTTTCATATGCCATGCTCATCTTTCAAGAAAGTTCATTGTCATCAAGATGAACAGTATGCCCATATTGCTACAGTATAACTGTACACCCTCTCACCTGTGGTTATGGTATTTATAACATGGGAATTGGATAGTGTTCCCATTTGTTGAAATAGCTTGAGGCTCATTTGGCAAATTAAAATGAAGGTAGAATTGAAAGAAACTCTTCTGCGTAACCTTGATTCTCATAGCCTGTTATTAGGATAGTCTCTCTTTTTAGTGACATTGGACATATTTATGAAGAAAATGTATGGTGAATTCAGAGATTTTTGTAACGGCATCTTTGTTGCAGATGTAAAATGGGGAAAACTACGTGATTATCAAGTCCGAGGGCTGAACTGGCTAATTTCTTTGTATGAAAATGGCATCAATGGTATCCTAGCAGATGAAATGGTATGTGAAACAGCTGAGCTTTTTTGAAATTACTATTTTAAGTAAAATTTAAGTTCACAGAATTGCTATATACTGGTCATACTTGTACTGCATTGCATCTGGTTACAATTAGGTGTACAACATGCAATACAAATAAGAAAAATTCACTTTGCAATGCAAAAGAGCTTTCATATACTGATTTTCCTGAAGAAAATTGAACTAGAGAATATCCTTTTTGTACTATTGATCAGTGTAGGAATTTTCCTGCTGGAGTGTTAAGCATTTAGGCAGATAAAGATACTGAGATGATATAAAGAAGTTTCTAGGTGTTGGATAATTAACATTCAGGGAGCTTGGAAGACTCATGCTAAAGATCATCTTTAACTGAAACTTGCCTCTGGATTTGAGTTACTTAGTTGGAGAATGTGATTAAGACAAATGGACACCCCAGAAATTGCTCATGTTATTTTTGTCTGTTTAATTGTACCTTGGTTTGACATGAAATTTTGTAAATTACCGAGAAGACTATGTCAAGCATTGAAAATCAATATATCTATCTTTCTGAGTTGACACGAAGGCAAAAGGTACCCTTGTGCACTGATTCTAGTATTTTCCAACAGTGAAAGCTTCATAGACAACAGGCCTATGTTGTTTCACACAGTGTTACTGTCTTAATCTGTTATTGGATGTTATTAGATGTTTTAAATTGTTCTTTTAAATTGCTGTAAGCTGTCCTGAGATATTTATATAAAGGACGGCATACAAAAGTTTTTAATAAATGATAATAAATAAATAGATGAGAAGTAAATGTCTTTTGATATCTTCTTGAATGTATATGTGTTATCTGTTATCAAGACCCCAACTGTAGTTCTCAGGTGGGTGTGAGCCCATGGAGCAGTATCTTAATCGGCTCATCAAGAATTTATACCACACACATTTGTGGAATCCTAAGCTTGATGTCTTTAGCAGCATATATGTTCAGCAAAGAGTCATACAAGACATAGGCCTGTTGTCTTCCCCTATAATATAGCCTTGTTGGAAGGCTGTGGGATCTAGAATATATTCTGTAATTTTTGGAATTATCTTAATTTCAATTTTTGGCATATTATTTGATCAACTTGATTAGTATTATTGGCATTTAATTAAGCAGACATAACTCCAGATCCTTAATGTTGATATAGAAGTACCATCCATCAAGATAGTAGTAAAAGTATACTATAAGTATAAAGTATACAATAAAAAAGTAAATTATTGGTGGTCAAAACTAGTGACAGCTTGATATTTGAAATGAAGGTTCTCTTCTATAAGAAATATGATATGGAGTATTGTTGATGCAAAAGCTCTTACCTAACTGGTTAAAATGGGCAGAAGCTAAGACAGGCTTAATTCTTAATAATATGGTCACCTTTTTCTGAATATTTAGTGATTCCTAATAATCCTAGGCCTCCAAATAAGAAATAATTCTTATTTGTATGTCCTTATTTCAATGTGTTTCAAGTGCTGCTGATGTTCTTCACATACAAGATTTAAAATAGGGTGCAATTCTGTGGATGTTTAGAGAGGAAAAAGTTCCAACATCTCCCAGCTAAGGATGTGCAAAAAATCTGTCTGGGAGTGGGAATCTGTCCAATTCCCTCGGCTTGGCTCCCTGGCTTCTGGTTGCTTTGCAGTGTCCCTGAGTCCAGGTTCCTGATGAGCACATCCTGCATTCATGGGGCATTTGCCAGGACTCAATTCCCATGAGCTGAGCAAGCTGCACCCCTCTTCTGGACCTGCCATCAGCAGCAAGCAAGGAAGAAGGTTGGTTGCTGGGAATGCTGCCTGGCGTGCCCACTTGCAGCATCCTTCTTCTGTGTCCTGCAGCTGCTCTTGAAGGGGAAGGTTGTTAGTTGCACAACAAGGAGCTGTGAGTGTTCATGGACTTTCCCTTGTCTCAGCTCACTTTGTAGGATTGGACCAAGCACTAGAGGAAGTCCACAAATGCTAGAGGGGTGACTTTCAGAAGGATTCTGAAAGGATTCATTTCAAATGTATTCCTAGCTTTAGTCAGCCAGCATAGTCTTTAAGGGATTAAATCTTATCTCCCTCTTTACCCTTATGCAAAACTTTGACTTGAAAAATACTGGGCTAATTCTCTGCATCTATGAAAACTCCTGTTTTCATCTATGTCTTCGCACCTTTCTTTTCTTCTCATATCTTCATTAATATGTATTTATAGCATTGTGGCTACTTTGATATCACTAGTAACTTTGTGATTTTAACTGAAAAGAGAGGTATTTTTAAAAGTATTTAAACAAGTCCCCATAATCTCACTGAAACAGGCATATATCTGGGATCCTAGTTTCTAAATCTTGTAAATCACTGTACTTTTGTGGAAGTGATTAGGTTGAAATGACAGTCATGCCTGCTTTGTTTCCTTTCTAAAGCTTTTTACCTAACTGATAATTGTCTTAGTGTTGCAGATAGCAACCTACACCCCATTCCTATATGTCATGTATGTTATCACATAGGATATGGTATATGATTATGTATGTATATATGAAAACTTAGTTTGTAAATAAATATATACAGTGGGGCTATTCACATATGGCCTCAAATGGCCATGTCCAACAAGGCTGCTTTGTCTTTTCTGGGTCTTTTGCTGTTTACGAGTAACTACTAGAACAGTGGATTTCTATTTGTTAAAAACAACCTTGGAAACAGCTGCAAACACTGTTCCAGATGTGGACAGGTCAGCAGAGTGCCAGTTGGCAAACCTTGCTGACCTGCCCATTCCAGAAATTATCCTTTCTGGTTATTTTTAGAAGCGAGAGAGGCTGTTGCAGGAGTAACAAGTGCAGAGGTATAATAGGATATTACCCACTGTATGTGAAGGGTTGCTGGTTGGTTAATGTGTGAAATACCCTTTAGATGTTGTCCACTTTAAGACTTACTTTAAATTACCACACTCTTGGTTATGACAGCGTTTGTATATAATCTCTGTAAATTAAACCTAAAAGAGGCCTTAACTTACCACTATAATGATAAACAGCTGCACTAAACAGCTGCTTAGTGAATTTCAGAGGATGACAATGGATAATGATCAGTTGGACATTACAAGAACTTTTAACAAAGATCTTGTAGTGCTTGAGTTTGCATGTTTCTCTGCTTTCCTTTTCTGTTGTATTTTTTAGATTCTGAAAGCAGAGAATGCCTTATTATTAATTCTTGTAAGCCACTTTTATGTCTCAACTTTTTATGAGGGTAAAAATGTTTCAAATAAACAGAAATATAAAGTATTTACTTTATCCTACTTATTGATAGAAGCAGCCTGGATGCTTCTCAAATTTAACTTTATATATGTCCTGTTAACAGGGTCTGGGAAAGACACTTCAAACTATTTCTCTTCTTGGATACATGAAACACTACAGAAATATTCCTGGGCCTCACATGGTATTGGTTCCTAAATCAACTTTACATAACTGGATGAATGAGTTCAAGAGATGGGTACCAACTCTTCGTGCAGTGTGCCTGATTGGTGACAAAGACCAGCGGGTGAGTGAACCATCTATTGTGTTTCCTGTGCATGCTGTTTTGCCAAGCGATTAGCGCCATATAGTACCTTTAGTAGGATTCTTCATCATTGATTTGCACATGGGCTTTACAGAGATTTTGGAATGTGTATCATATACATCAGTTATAAGATTCAAGTTCAGACAGGTTGGGTAGCTTTAGGAAAATGCCATCCAGATTCCCATTCTTTCCCACTGCCCAGAACTGGTGAACAATTTTGTGTATATAATCCTGAGACTACTTCTAAATGGCTTAAGAAGCTTTCAGCTCTGTGCCGTAAATGCTTGGCTGTGATAGGCAAGAACTTTATTTAAGTATTGTCCTCCTTACGTACTTACTGATTTGGAGGATCTCTTAATATTTTTACTCACTAATTTTGTGGAGAAATTCATCTAAATCAGGAGAAAAATCATTTTACAATAGGATATGGTATAAAAATGACAATATTGTGAATTGCTAATGTGAAGAAATTGAGAAGCATTAAAACAGTTTCAGTCTCATAACATTTTCACAGTTGGAATAAAATAAATCCTTATTTTTCTTATTCGTAGGCTGCTTTTGTACGAGATGTTTTGTTGCCAGGTGAATGGGATGTCTGTGTAACATCATATGAAATGCTCATTAAGGAAAAGTCTGTGTTCAAAAAATTTAACTGGAGATATCTAGTTATTGATGAAGCTCACAGGATTAAAAACGAAAAATCAAAGGTATTTTAAATGTCCAGTGTTTGTAAGCATTTAAATCACACTACTATTTTCTTGAAGCTTTAAAGAAATAATAATTGTTCTTCAAGTTGTCAGAGATTGTGAGGGAATTCAAGACTACAAATAGATTGCTGTTAACTGGAACTCCACTGCAGAACAACTTACATGAACTCTGGGCGCTTCTGAACTTTTTATTGCCGGATGTCTTTAATTCAGCTGAGGTAATATTTTGTAATTTACAATTCAGTATTATGCAAACTGTCAAATAGATTCAGTTATTATTTATATTTGGTACATGTGTTTATGGGGATCTTATATAAGTTCTGTGATTTGTGTAGAGGAATCTTTTTGTCTCTAAGTGCATCTGTGACTTCAGTTCTTTGAATAAATGCAATAAAAGGCAAACCTGTAGTTCTTGACCAAGCAGCCTTACATTATATAAATATGCACGAGAATAAGTTTTTAACATATCTTAACAGAGAACTTCATAGGTGTTTTATAAATAAGGGAGACAACCTGGAAGAACATGTTGACTTGAAGAATATAAAAACCTGAAACTGTGCTAACATTTGAAAAAAGGAAAGCATTGGTTATCAAGGAAAGAATAATTTTATTCCTTTGTGCTTATTATAGCAGAAATTGATATTGGGAAGCCTGATGTATATCTTAGATGCTGGCTTTTCTCACTCTTGTACAAAGCATGGCTTGCAGATGTTGGGTTCCCGTTTTTTGTTTCCTTTTCTAGTAATAACTTGCATTTGGCAATACATGTAATTCAATTTTAACTGTTTCTTTATTAACCTGAACCTAATTATGGATTAACTTAGTTTTCAAACTATAGTCTGGGACTATGGCTTTTGTTAACCATAAACTAAGGGTGATGGGAGGGGGTGGGTATAGCACACAACTTGCAAACCATGATTTGCAAAGAACCTATATTACAGCTGCAATATATTCTAGATTCCTGCAGTTCTTCAAAATGTTACTTACAAGTAGAACATAATCTTGTGATTTCATATGGAAAACTTAAAACTTTATGACTGTTCATGATAACATTAATATTATTGGACATTTATTTTTTGACTGTTTATTTTGTTTGGCAAAGAGAGCTCAAATGAATGGTAGGCTTACTTTGAAGTACAAGTGGATTATAGCATTCTAATACTTTAATACAGGATTTCGACTCATGGTTTGATACAAACAACTGTCTAGGGGATCAAAAACTGGTGGAACGGCTCCATATGGTAAGGTTGTTTTAATCTATTTAACTTCAGAAAAACCCTATTGCACCCTATATATTTTATTAGATCTATTGCAAAAAATTATTGGAGATCACTCATTAAACTTTCTTAGGCAATGTACTTGAGACACTAATAATTATATCTGCTTGTTAGCATCAGTTGATAAGCTGTAAAATCGATGAAGAGGACAGGGCTTGGAGAAACCAGGTTCCAAGTTCCATTTGATAATTGGGTAACCCTCTAAAGCCTCAATGGGAACCAAAACTCAAAAAATATGGTTTCTGATGGTGATGATGATGATGATGCACATTAGGAACTTTGCCCACTGGACAAGATCAAATGTAATAATAACTGTATGGCTTTTGCACAGAAACCATATGCTCTTGAAAGATGAAGTCAAAGCCGTATAATTCTGAAATATCGGTAGTATAAAGACAGCTTAAGGTTTCGAGTGCTAAAATTCTGAATTGCAATTTGCAGGTGTTACGACCATTTCTCTTACGTCGTATAAAAGCCGATGTAGAGAAGAGTTTGCCTCCAAAAAAGGAAGTTAAAATCTATGTTGGTCTCAGCAAAATGCAGAGAGAATGGTAACTAAAATTATGTAAATGAGCAGAATTATTCTGTGTCACTGTTCATGTATTAAAACACTGAAATGTTCTTCTGGCATGAAGCTCAATTGTCTTTTTCTTTTAATACAGGTATACCAGGATCTTAATGAAGGACATAGATATATTGAACTCAGCTGGAAAACTGGACAAAATGAGACTACTTAACATCCTTATGCAGTTACGAAAGTGTTGCAATCATCCATACCTTTTTGATGGAGCAGAGCCTGGCCCACCTTACACAACAGATATGCATCTGGTTACTAACAGTGGCAAGATGGTGGTTTTGGACAAACTGTTGCCAAAGTTGAAAGAACAAGGTAAGAAGTTTATCTTATTGACAGACATAGCTGAACATGTGGTTTCTTTTCTTTGATATACACTTGGTATTGCTAGTCCAGTTTGGTCTTCCTTTTTCATGCTTTTGCTTTGCTTTTAAAGCACAGAGTAGTCCTTTCTGTTCTCTGATTTCAAGAAGTCATCCAGTAGTGGATTGTTGCTCTAGGGTTTGGTCCTGACAGATTCTACCGTTATGTCTTTCTTTTTTGCTGGGACAGAGTTCTTTGTACTGGTGCAGTCTCTTCCATATATCTGCTTTTCTTTCTACATTTCCCCCCTCATAAATAATGCTTGCTTATCTTGGCAGCCTTTTTTCTAAGAATCTGATCTTTTCTAACTTTTCCTTCTGCTCAAAGAAACAAA
Source organism: Varanus komodoensis (assembly GCF_004798865.1). NCBI lineage: Eukaryota > Metazoa > Chordata > Lepidosauria > Squamata > Varanidae > Varanus > Varanus komodoensis. The sequence continues at coordinate 5,468,713 of NW_025335589.1, forward strand.
ACTCAGTATTCTTTGGGTTCTCTTAGTCCTCTGTGATTTCTATAGCTTTCATGGAAATGAAGACTGTTACATGACAATTTGACAAAAGAACAAGAATCAGCCAACATATCTGCATGAAGAGAAATAAATAGAATACTGGGCAGGTCATTTTAAGGACTCTTGCCTGAGAGTACCCTTTACAAGTCATTAATTGCTACTACTATCAGTGTGCTTTCCACCTTGGAACTCCATATAGGAACTCATTCAGTGAGCTTGCCCCAGTCTTTTTAAAAGCAAAGGGAGCTCTCCCCGTGACTCTTCTTGGCAGCTATTACTGGTAGGGTCTTCCAGATGTAGAGCACCAACAGAAGAAACATGAACAAAAACCCTTTCCCCAAAACCAAAAAGTATCAAACAACCTCCACTCATCTTTGCTACCAGAACAAGGCATTGTTTGGCACCACTGAGGCAGTAGTGATAGTGCTTTTTAACAGAAGACCACCAACCCAGTTCTTGTCTCTTTGCAGAGGCACTTTCAGCCTTGCTTCTCCTCAAACATTTATTATAGCTTTTGCAGATTTGCAAGGGAATGGTAAGGGTTTTCCTCCTTTGCTGCAGTTGCGAAACCAAAGGCTGCACAACAAGTATTTGAAGATTAGTTTGTTACCAGTAAGCTTACTTAACAGCTGCTACTGTAGAACAAACGCTGCTGAGAATGCAGCAGTTTGAAGATTTCTTATCCAAACTTTTCCCCTCCTCTTACTTCAAGGCAAACAACTACTCAGGTTCATAAAGTCAAGCCCCTGCAAATTTCCAAACACTCTTTGAAACATCCCAGGCCAATTTTATCTGTTTCTTAGAGGATTTGGGCTGCAATTCTCTGGATTCTCATCTGCTTCCTTCAATCAAGCTGTTTTTTTAGGAAAAGCTGCTGCCATCAGAAGCAGGAAGCAAATACTGAGTCTGCTAGAGCATGTTTGGATTTGCTAGACAAAGCAATTAGGTCTGTACAATTCCAAAACCCTGTTCAAATACTTTCTTTCAAGTACCCCCCAAAATACAGCGGTTGCATTCACACAGAAGAGTAAGCCATGATTCCTGAGAATCCTGGCTTATCATGAGAATAATAAGATCATGGAGCTTATTTCCTCCTGATTCATTTAGTGCGCCATCTGAACTAACTCCTTTTTGTAAGGCCAATATGTAAGTTGAGAAAATTTGCAGTCCTGGCTTGTAAGGAGAACAACAAACCAAGGTCACCACTTTAGATAGCTCTCTAAACAAACTTGCCTTGGTTTCTTTAGTGGCTGTGCTAGCAAGAAGGAGAAAACTTTGCAAAGTAGGAGCACAAAGCTTCTGTAAAATCCTGGCTTACTATTCTGTACAAATTTGGCCCATCCATCATCATAATTAGCACAAGGAATATATGCTTTTGTGAAATTGAAGTATAATCTTAAACATTTTATACTGGGTGGAATCAGGATATCTCACAAATAACCAGTCATTTAGAATAGAGTTTGTTGATTATTTAAAATTGGTTGGCCAGAGATTGAAATGGTAACCAAACAGGTGTAATGGCAGAAAACTGGTTCTCAAATTATTTGCCCTGTTGGCTTAGTGCTTAAAAATGTCAGTGATGGATTATTTTAGTACTTTTTATAGTTCTGGAGCACCCTTTATAATTTTTATTGTTACTGTATTTCCTTGAAAATGTTTTAGATAATTACTAATTAGTTTGAATCTTCTTGAAATCAGGATCACGGGTCCTAATCTTCAGTCAGATGACCAGAGTGCTGGATATCTTAGAAGATTACTGCATGTGGCGAAACTATGAATATTGTAGACTTGATGGACAGACTCCTCATGATGAGCGACAAGTAGGAGAAGAATTCAACTTAACAGTATTATTATATACTTTGTCTTCAAACTACAATGACATAAAGCTGTATGAACTTACTGATTCTTTTTTATGCAGGCTTCCATTAATGCATACAATGAACCTGGCAGTTCAAAGTTTGTGTTCATGCTGAGCACACGTGCTGGTGGTTTGGGAATCAACCTGGCTACAGCAGATGTTGTAATTCTGTATGATTCTGATTGGAATCCACAAGTAGACCTGCAAGCTATGGTAAGCTTTGAAAGTGTATATTGAGAATTCACAAACTTTAAATCTAGTTTGAGTTTTGCTTTATGAAGTTTCTTTTCTGAACCCTGACAAGGTCCCTCTTATATACCGTCATCAGTACTTCTAATGTGATCAAGTTGGTCTGCAAGGATTTTGACTAGTCAATCCATTTGAACATGTAAATATATACATTAGTTGAACAAAGTTTATAGTTAAGATTTAAATATTTGTATTCACTATGGATAATTTGAGTGCTGAACATTTTTCATGTAGGATCGAGCACACAGAATTGGTCAAACAAAGACTGTTCGAGTGTTCAGATTTATTACGGACAACACTGTAGAAGAGAGAATAGTGGAAAGAGCAGAAATGAAGCTTCGTTTGGATTCTATAGTTATTCAACAAGGTAAATAGATTTTTTTCTTTAACAAGTGAACAAGCATTTCACATCGGATGTTTTAATAAGTGTGGCTCTTGTAAATCATAAAAGGGCTCAGTGGGGTTATGGACAGGACACTTTGGAGGGCATTCATAGTGTTACCATAAACGGGAGACAGCGTGATGCCATATAACAACAACAGCAGCAGCTGTTGTATTATTTTTTCCTATTCAGCCGTGGACACAAATCGGGAACATAGGCTTAGGAGAAAAATAATTTTGGTGACTAAATTTGTTCGATTGAATAAAGCTAGGTGTAACATTGACAAGAGACAGTCATTTGATTAATTGCAAATCCACAGAAGCATTATTGAAAGAGTAGTTGTAAAAAACACTCTGGCGTATCATTATGATGAACCAATTTTGAGCCATTCTAAATTGCTAGGCAGAAGAAGAAATGTGATATAAATATTTACGATGGGGAAAAATCCAGGGGTTTGTTTTTACTATAACTTGTCTGAGATGTTTGTCTTTCTGCACAAGATTATAAATTAGACTGGACTATGCAAAAATAGCATGTTTAAGATGGAGCACACATTTTATAATTTTTGTAGTTTCTAGCTTAGCATTGTTCAGCCACAGAAGGAAAGATACCTCAAATAATACTGTGTGGATAGCCCAGATTTAAGCTAACAGTTGCTTCAAAATTTCTAACAATTGCAAGCTTCAGTGTACAGATTGTAACACTGATGTCAAAAAACTGTTTTTAGAAATTGAATGTAAGCTTTACTGTGCAGAAGTGTTTGGCTTCTTCACTACAATCTCTGTTTATATTCAGGAAGACTGGTGGATCAAAATCTGAATAAGCTGGGGAAGGATGAAATGTTGCAGATGATTCGACATGGAGCTACTCATGTTTTTGCTTCAAAGGAGAGTGAAATTACAGATGAAGATATTGATGGTATTTTGGAGAGAGGTGCAAAAAAAGTGAGTTGATGCCTTACAAAACATCATTTAGCCCATGGTATGACAGCCCATGCTGAAGTTAACCATAGGCTGTCATGGAGAGCATGCTAGCTACTTCCACCTTTAACCAACAACTTAGTCCCAGCCTGTTAATCAGAAAATTCTACCTCATCACAGTTGAGTGTGATGTGCAAACCCTTGATGTGCAATGGCCTAAACAAACCATGAGTTAACCTACGGACAAACCATTGTTAACTGCTAGGTTGTTTAGTCCCTAAGAGTAGGGTTACATGTCATGTTCAGCAAACTATATAAATGAGCCCATCAGATGTTGTTGAGTAAAAGCAGAAGTGGAAGGCACTTAGGAGACAGTGTCCTTGCTTTCTCCTGCTTGTGCACAGCAACTGATGGGCTTTAACAGCATGGGCTGCTTATCTGTGTGAATACATGTGTTAATATGTATCTTGGTTGCTTATAATCTTGCGAACTTCATTCCCATCTCCAGCTTGGTGATGAAGCACATGCTTACTAAATATTAAGATTGCATTTTTTCTCTATAGACTGCAGAAATGAATGAGAAACTCTCCAAAATGGGTGAAAGTTCACTCAGAAACTTTACAGTGGATACAGAGTCTAGTGTGTATAACTTTGAAGGAGAAGATTACAGGGAAAAGCAAAAGGTAAAGATGGGCTTTCACTGACTTTAGTTTTTTTTGTGTACATTGTCATTAGGATCATAGGCTATCACGAGAGTCAGTGTGGTGTAGTAGTTAAGAGCGTGGGACTGGGACTCAGGCAAGTTGGGTTCTGAGCCCTGCTCAGCGATGGAGCCAGCTGGGTTACTTTGGGCCAGTCACGGACTCTCAGCCCAACCTACCTCACAGGGCTGTTGTTCTGGGGATAAGTTTGAGAGCAGCAGGAAGAGAATGATCTCAGCTGCTTTTAGTTTTTTAGAAAAGGGGAAAAGTCAGGATAGGAAATCTAATAGATAATGACATTTCTTTATAGTTTTCCAATAAAATTGCCTATTGCAGATGGCGTTTACAGAGTGGATTGAACCACCAAAGCGTGAGAGAAAAGCAAACTATGCTGTTGATGCTTATTTCAGGGAAGCTCTTCGTGTTAGTGAACCAAAAGCACCAAAGGTGAGCTAGTTAGAAAATTGCCCTCTTCTTTCGGTCACTGTGTATGGAGGGAAGGAGGAAAAATTGCCTTTCATAGAAGTCTCTGCCATCTGGATAAAAGAGATGTGTGGGTTTGGAAGGACAATTAGATACAATCATGTATCAGCTGAGAAACTGATTTTTCCATTTCAGAATATCTTCTGTATTTCATGCTCTGAGGAAATTGAAGAGCATTTACTAATTTAATTTAATGCACTTGAGTTTGGTGTAATATAGTAGATTTCACATGTTTACATTCATCTCTTTTTCTTAATTAAAGGCTCCGCGACCTCCAAAACAGCCTAATGTTCAGGATTTCCAGTTCTTTCCTCCACGTTTGTTTGAACTGTTAGAAAAAGAGATTCTTTATTATAGAAAAACTATTGGGTACAAGGTAATAAAATTATGATCCATTCTTGGTTTTATTTTGAAAGTAAAAATTGCTATTTTTGGTGCTACCTCAATATTGGTTTAATAGTTGTGAGTCTGAAATGCCAAAAGAGGTTTATGTTAAAAAAAACTCTACTTTGTTTCGATTATATGTACAAGTTTTGACTGGTAGTCTAAAATTCTTAGGTTCCTCGTAATCCTGATCTTCCAAATGCAACTCAGGCACAGAAGGAAGAGCAAATCAAAATTGATGAAGCTGATCCCCTTAATGAGGAAGAGTTAGAAGAAAAGGAAAAGTTACTTACTCAGGTATGGTCAGCATTCTAGGGCAATTTCTGGCTAAAATTATTCTTTTTCTTTCTTTCTTACATACTACTGAGGAAAAAAAAACTCATAGATAAGAAATGTACATTTTATCCTGCTGGCTTATTTGTTTTAATTTGTTGTTAGTTTATCAGCTTGCTGTAAGCTACAATGAAAGTATTTCACATTGAAGGATAATATACAAAATTATGACATAGAACCCAAGCTGGTTCATTTAAAAATGTTTTAATTTGTCAGTGCAAAATATATCAAGGCAATAGTCAAACTCAGTAAACTATGCCTTTTTACATATCTTTCTCTTTACTAACTTTTTAAGGGATTTACAAACTGGAATAAGAGAGACTTCAATCAGTTCATCAAAGCAAATGAAAAATGGGGTCGTGATGATATTGAAAATATAGCTCGGGAAGTAGAAGGAAAAACTCCAGAAGAGGTCATTGAATATTCTGGTAATGTTATTTTTCTTTTGAGAAGTTCTCATTATAGCTTTGTTAAAGTCACAGTGCTATGCATGTCTATTCAGAAGTAAAACTCACTGGGTTGAATTCAGAGTTACTTGCATAATAGAGCTGGCAGAAGCAGACTTGGTTGTAGATAGCAGCCCCCTGAAAATGTATAAAGAAGCACACTATTTCCTCTACCCCCAGTGTCCCACTGCCCCCCGAGCCCCTGGTAATACTGAGCCCTGGAGAGCCTTCTGAATATGGTGCCCTATGACCTAGAGAAAGCTGAGGGGAAGTTCCTGAATTTTGGAGGAACCTCCTCTTTCTTAGTCACTGTGTGCACCATTCAGCAGAGTCTCCTGAACCCCTCTAGCACCTTTGATAGCTGGGCTGACAGGAGGAAGAGGAGAAAGGTGAGCTGACAAAAATCACACATGTCCAATCCATGTAAGCGTTGCTCCAGCCCATTGAGTACAATGAGATTTTTTTCCTAGATAAATGAGTTTAGGAGGGTATGGCAATTTTAATAATATAGTTAATACTTTTTTTAAAAAAAAGAAAACACTTGTTGAGAAGGTAGTCTTAGATGGTGGTCCTTTTTTCTACTTGCGGATGAATTTTAGGATAATTATTTAGGTGTGTCAGTAATTTTGTTGAAAGCAACATCGTTTACTGCTTAAGAGTGAAGAAAAATATAAATCTGGGCATTAACCATAGCTCTTGCCTTTTAGTCATTTCAGACCTAGATCCCCCATAGTGTTGTCTGGTCCGAATGTTGCTAAAACAGAAGTACTGTATGGTAACATCTAAAGTTAATGACTTCAGACTTGATACCTTCCTAAGCAGTTTTTACCATCAGGCATCTTGATCAAGAATATTAACAGGTTGCTAATAAACTGTTAAATGCAGATGTTTGCAAATGTATGATACCAACTTAAAAATGTTTCTCTTCAGCTGTTTTCTGGGAGCGATGTAATGAACTCCAGGATATAGAAAAGATCATGGCACAGATTGAAAGAGGTGAAGCTCGGATTCAGAGAAGGATTAGTATTAAAAAAGCACTTGACACAAAAGTAAGTCCACATTTTTAGTTAGCCCTGAATCATTTCAAGAATACTGCTAATGTATGTTAGAATGGTACTGTTTATATTTCATTTAGAGATTGTCTTAAGTTTTCCTTGTTTTCCATATTTCAGAGTTTAATGTCACATAATTCAGAATATCGAAAGTCATGGTTTAAGATGCTAAACCTCTTTCAGATGCAATGTGATTTTTCATCATTGATAGTAGTTTAATAATTTTCATGTTTCTCTGTAGAAAAGAAAATTTACCCTGTTCAAAAGCATCATTTTAATTCTTTGGTTTTCTATAAATAAGAAGCTATTTATATTGCTAGATATGTATAGCTATATATTAAGGCATAGGTCAATAGGATCTTCAGTGATTTTTACTATGCTTCGGGTTTTTGAGGGTGCAGTGAACTATTCTGTGTCCAGTCACTTCTCTGTGTTAAATGCTTGATTTGCTTAGATTGGCAGATACAAAGCACCTTTTCACCAATTGAGAATATCATATGGTACTAACAAAGGAAAGAATTATACAGAAGAGGAAGATAGGTTTTTGATCTGTATGCTTCACAAGCTAGGATTTGATAAAGAAAATGTTTATGATGAGTTAAGACAGTGTATCCGCAACTCACCACAATTCAGATTTGACTGGTTCCTCAAGTCTAGAACTGCAATGGTATGTATATTTTAAAATTTATATCTTTGTTTTTAAAGAGTGTTATAATTCTTAGGAAAGTCAGAAAAGTATGGCCTGGTTTGCACATAATAATAAACTGTGATTTGTTTTCTTAATCTCTGGGTTTTTTCACTCCTGCTGCACTCTTTCTTCTCAGTATCCAAAATATTTTTGCAGCTCTCTACAACAGGCTTGTCAAAATATTTTAAAAAATCACTCTTATCTGCTGCCACAGCAGCCTGCTGAAACAACTTAGGAGTAGTGGCTCTAGGTTCACAATCCATGTTTTAAATAATAAGTTCACAACCAAAGAACAAACCATGGGTTCTCCTTCTCGGTTGTTCATAGTTTTACAAACCATGGTTCGTTACTGTGGGTGTATTCCCACATCATGACAACTCAGAATTCAACAACCCATTACATGGAGTTAGTTTATGTATAAACCAAACATAAGTCTTAAATTGCACCTAAAGTTTTAGCTCTGCTTTAAAAAAAGTCAAACAGGGTTTTAAGAAGAACATTGGCATTAACATTTCAAAACTCTCTTCCAGTTTAAGAGTATTTTCCAGTTGCCAAATGCATACCCGTAAGCAAGGCCTTTATGGAATTCTGTGCCAATTTGGTTCACAGGACTTTTGCAGCATACCAAGAGTTTGTGGAATACCCTCTGATAGAACTTATTCAGAATCTAAGGGCTCAGTATCAAACAGCAAAGCAACTACATGCTCTTGTGGAACTATATGGTGTTGTCTTTTTTTCCCCTCTGGAGTGTCTCCAGGAGTGGCAACCGTATTTTACTTGTTCACTGTACTTTTAAACTATATAGTTCTCTGGATGGTGTACAGTATAAAACTAAAACCAATGAACTGCTGCAGGCAGGCTATTGCCCTATCCTTTGTGCTTATTTGTCTCTTCTGGGGTAAGACCACTGTGAGGGCCTTTCACACTCTTTCATCACATGCTGTGATGTAGATGTCAATAAAGAGTATATTCCAATGAAATTAAAAGTTCTCCTATATATCTTGGAGGGCATTCCACATCTAGACAAGGCTAATCTAATGTGGAATGCCCACCAGAAGACACTGAAAACCAGAATTCACAGTAAGAAACTTCCAATTTTGAAAGGTGACATAATGGCTTTGCCCTTTAATTTACATCTTACCTTTCAAAGCATGCTACCAGTCCAGGCTTCATATGTGTAAATTTTAATTAAAAGCTGTAATGAAGTGCTGTGTATCCATGCCCTCTTGAAGTGCCTGATCCTGATTAACCTTGGAAGCAAAGCAGGGTCAGGCCTGGCTGAAATCTGGAATGGTGACTTAAAATGTTGTGAACCACCCAGAGAGCTTCAACTGGTATAGAAATGTAATGTACTCACAATATTGCCTGGTTTAGACTGCTACCGGGTTTTGCTTGGGTTTTTTTTAAGTGTATGCAGGTACCTGTATGTTTAATTTCCATAGAAAAGTTACAATGAATCTGCTCCTCCAGCCCCTGGAGTGCTTACTTGACTGTCCAGTCTTAATTGCATAGTGGAGGAGGGAGATATAGGAAATAGTTGATTAAGATTCAGTTTGTATGGTGTCCACATGAACTACTACTTCGATATTCAGGAGCTGCAAAGAAGATGTAATACCTTAATTACCTTGATTGAAAGAGAAAATATGGAATTGGAAGAAAAGGAGAAGGCAGAGAAGAAGAAGCGTGGACCAAAGCCATCTTTGGTGAGATCACTTAAGAGCTTTAATGTGTTTTTAAATGCTTTATGTGAAGATAATGTGTCAATCTCTGCAATAATTTGGAAAAAAATGCTCTTCTGTATCTAAGTACACTATTATCAGTAATTTGAAAGGCCTAATGCATAGCTTGCTTCTATCACCACTACTGGAATGTTTCCAAAAATAACTCTTGCTGTGTAGTGTTCAGCAGCCATGTTCTTCCAACACTAGCCACCACCTCAACTGATTAGGTGTACTGTTGCTACTTTAATCATACCTACACTGGCATTATTTAGAGGCTTTCTTAGTGAGTGTTCATACTAGTCCAGTAGACTTATGAACAGAAAGCATAACTTGCTTTAAAATATATTTGAAATGCATTTTAAATTCAAAAACACTATTCTACATTGCTGTTCAAGTCGTGGTTTTATTTCTGTGTACATCTGTGATCACAGCCATCTGGTTTACAGGACTAAGGCTCAACTTCTCTCGCTCTCTCCCCCTTCCACCCGCAGGCACAGAAACGTAAGTTGGATGGCACGCCCGATGGTAGAGGACGGAAAAAGAAATTAAAGCTGTGAATACTGAATACTTGTAATCGCTAAATTTAAAGTAGTTCTTTAATTTTACGGGTCTTCATAAGATGTACTGTATAATGCTCAACTATGTCATTAAAGGACATTGGGTTCATGCGTTTACTTACTGAACTAGAAGAATAGTAATGTAGCTTCACTTTTTTAAATAAAACAGCTGTGCTGAACTTTTTTTTACCATTAACACTTGAAATAAAAAATAGGCTTCATGTACTAGTTTCTGTTTTTTTAATGTGTTGTCCCATTCTTTCTTTGAGTGATCTCAAGAATAGGCTGAATCTCAAGATTTGTTTATGCTATTACTTCAATAGTAGTCACAAAGTTTATCTTTGGGCAGTTTTATACAGTGGTCTGAACTGTAAAGTTGCATATGTATTGTAGAAAATTGATGGCTCTACAGTGGAAACAGTACAAGGATTGATATCTGCTTCTTTTATAACCACACTCAGAAGCAGGCTTAGTTCTTTGGGATTATATACCTTGGTTGTATAGGGACATAAAATAATCTCTGATTTATCATTATGAATGAACCTGGGCATGCTCACTGTTCCTATCTCTGGTTTAGCTGTCAGTTTAGAAAAATCTGCATCCCTTTTAAACTAATGACATTTAGCAACATTGGAAAACTGCAGTTTTGACCTTACTTCATGAGCCTTACTCACTTTATTAAACCATTTTCACTCCAACTTGATGAAATGCTGAAGCGTTCTAAGCAAAAGGGTGCTTTTTGCTTAGAACGCTTTTTACTTAGAATGGGTGTTAGACTGCATAAGCCTGTGCCTCATTCACAGAACAACTGTGTTTAATATAGCCCAACGTAGTCACTGACTCTTGCTGCTAATGCATTTCACATTTTGTGATAAGCATTCTTGGCCACTCAATTCTGCTCCAGTGAAGCACACTTGCCTACTTCACACTTTTCCTGTTGGGAAATAATCCTCTACCAAATGCTTAGCATCCATAACATGGTTACTATTGTGGATTGTGGCACAGACAGCGCAGACTCCAGGTTTACTGGCACTACTTGTTAAACTATATTGGCCATAAAAATATGTCAAAGAAACCAAGCCAGCATAAAATCATCTCAAAGGCAGGATCCCCATGATCTAGTAATGAGTGCTAAATTTTGTTTAAGCTTTTTCCTCAGTAACAGTTATATGCGTCATGGGTTACTTAATCACCATTTATAGACAGGTATCTCAACTTTAATTTGTCCACATTTGACAATATGCAAGTAAAAATATACACTCTTACTTTTGGCTTGTAGTGACAAGGTTACTATTCATCCCTAAAACATGGTGTCTGGAATCTAATGAAAAAGTGCAGATAAGTATGAAAGAGAACAGTTTTATAAAATAACTCTCAACATGTTTTGGCAATATCACAAACTACAAGGTCACAATTATCATAGAACATGATCAGTATAGTACAGTACATTTCAAAGATAACATTTCAGTGCTCAACTTGTGCTTTCAACTTCCTTTGCTTGTATTGTGAAACAAATGACATTAGCCTATTGCAGAAATATACAGCAATGTATAAAGTATGTTTTACGGCACCTCGCATTCCATAAACTGCAGGAAACAGCTCTTTAACAAGGAAAGGATCACACATTAGGAGAGGTAATAAAGGAATGCTTGTATTTAGACCCTTTTATGTCTTCAGCTACTACAAAAAGATTACTAATACATGAACTTGGTTGGTAAAGCTCACTGGATTAAAAGGCCTCGTGTTCTATGGCACTATGGGAGTAGGAGTATCCTAGTCTGGGCAGAACTTTTCTTTAAAATGCACATCATGCACATTTACTTGAAAGAAAGTCTTGCTGAGTTGCATGGGGCTTACTCCCAGGTGAGTTGATACAGAATTGCAGCCTTAACCTGGTAGCAACACCACACCCTTGTAAGTAAAAGCAGCTGCAGACTTATGTATATGTAATATTCGACAAGGGATATTCTGTCTAGGAGTACAGAACAAAAGTAAGCCAGTCCTCAACACCTACTGCCCCTTCTCTGCTTGTTGCTAACAGAAGGCTTGCCGCAGTTTTGTAGATAAATAATATACTTACAAATTACTAAAATGTGAGTATAGTTCCCACAGTAAAATAGTTGTGGGCTTGCAACTTCAGGGACTAGCTAGTAGTCCGCCATAGTGAGTGTCCCTCTTTCTGGCTAGCAGCAGGTAGATTTTTTTAATTGACAGGACTAAGCAACTGTCCCTTTTCATTGCCACACACAGATTTTTAAATCCAGCAGTAACTATGAACATTAATCAGGGCTTTCAGTTGATTAAATTAAAAATCAAGTTGAATTTGTCAAATTGCCTGAATTTTAATTCATATAGATAGTAGTTTGGTATCTCTGTGATAATATAAAGGTGTTTTCTCATGTCAGAGGAGGGAAATGATTTTTCTAAGATTATGCCTGGCAATTCTATTAAAAAACTTTAACATACAAAAACTTTGCATTGTCCAATCAGGGATACCTGTATCTGATGGTCAAAAGGTTTTCCAAAGCTTATTCTATAACCAGTTAATGACTAAGCTGCCATACTAAGAAGTAAGTCCCACTGAAATCAGAGACTGAGTAAACTGCATACAATTCTGCTAAAACAGTTAATTTGATATTTCTGTGAGAAGAAATAATTTTGTTATAATCCAAAACATATTTTAGACTGCTAGGTAGAAACAGTAAGAGATGGGAAATTACAAAAACTGCATGTAAAACAAATGTTCTGTATTTTTTTTTTCTGTATAAACAGCTACATCAGCGAAACAGCTTGATTAGCATAGATCTTGAATATGGATATAGATCTTGAACTTGAATATGGTTGCTGCTAGACAACAATTGTTTTGTACTAACTGAATGGTCAATGGACCAGGAAAGAAATCACAGGAAGTTAATGTCTTAAATTATGCACAGTATCTTAAGAATATTTGTCAAGCTCCTTTAACCAATCTGGAATAGCAGTAACTGACACTTCACAAACTTGAGGCAGACAAAAGGAAGGGCCATCTTATAATAATGACTTAGGTTTATCGTGAAAGGCACAATACAGTATTAAATACACCTCAGCTTTAGGATCTCATATTAAGGTATATTTATAATACCTGTAGATTAAAACGCTCAAGAAATACCATTTTTAAATAAGCATAGTTTTTTTCCAATGCAGTATTTCTCTCATCCACACAGACAGAACAATTCTACTTGGAGATTTAATTACAGATACTTTACCTCTACTCAATCTAGTTAAAATCTGAACCCTTCTCAATCCCACCCCCACCTTTCTATGTAAAAGAAGGGTATATAACTCTAAACACTGTACAAGTTGAACGAGAAGGAAATCAATATCCCTTTGAAGAGCACCAGGCTTTCATGATTGTAGATAAGGCACATTTATAGCTGCTAATATTTGAGCACCATTTGGAAAAAATGCTAGGTTTAATGAGCATTCTATTCTGGGAGTTTATCCTGTGTTCTAGGGATAGGAAAAGTTATAAATAAGTCACTCATACTTCTATACACTTCATCTTATTTGCCACACTTTTCATATGCTGGAATCAGAAACAACCTAGCATTAAAACTGCAGTGGCCAGTTCCAAGTCTGCATGAAAACAGCCACCAAATACTGCGGTTTACATTGACGAAATGAACAATCTTCAAAGGATAACCCTCACCTCTGTAATGCATTTAGACTTCAGAGCTGTCGCTGCTGCTGTGCTGTGTGGTGACAGTTTCCTTAGTGTTGGAATAGTTGATGCATGACTTTGTTTTCCCACCAGCAGAATGTCCTTTCCGCTTCAGAAGGAAGGCAACAATCAAAACAGTACAGATCAGAAGCAGCAGCCCTGCTGCACCTCCAACAATGGGTACAATCCTTTCTTCCACATCACTTCCAGTTATTTCCAAACTTGGCTTCTCATAAGGTTTACCAGCTACAGAGCGATCTTTTTGCTTGATAATAATTTTGTTAGACCGGTCAAGAGCTATATGCTGAATGTTGGTACCTCTATTCTTATCTGCACCAATATCTTGTGCAAGAGCTGGAGTATCTGTGATAGCTCTCCGAGTACGCTCCAAATGGGTAGCATTAGGGATTCCATTTAATGAAGATAAAACTTGGTAGTACTCAAGACTCCTCTTTCCTAGGCCCCTGTGGGCATTCTCACGTGAACGAACCATGTAAATAGCATGGATGTACCACTCTCGACCTGCTGCGACCTGTTAGATGAAAAACACAAGAAACCACTAAACAAATTCCTGTGTGAGTCGCAGTATCTCTGGGAGTCAAGGTTTCAAATATGACTATTTCCCAAGGATAATTTGGATTTCCCAAAACAATATGGACAATAGACAATAGTGCTGCCATACTGAATTATCAAACAGCAGAATGGATGAAAAAGGAACTGCACAGAACTAAACACTTAAAAATGTAAGAGGAAAGGAACATTTCAATCTGAATTTCATGATAGTCTTGATTTTAAAACTGGGCTGGTCTTTTGAGGACAGTAGGCAGAAGTTTAAAAAATACCTTTTTAGAAACAAAGCAAGCTTGCAAACAAGCCAGTTTTGAAACTCAAAATTTACCTGGAATAGTGGAGTTGACAACAGGCTGAATCCATCAGAACCAGGCTGCTTTACCAAAGGGTAACCATCAACGTGATCTGCTGCTAGCTTGGCATGGAAAGCCAAATTTCCAAACACTGTTGTCTGCGTATCTGGTTGAGCTTTATCCTAGAGAACAGTCATCGAGCACTGGTATATTACTACATTCTGGATTTTAAATTTTATATTTTTATCAGAACTGTATTTTATGGTACATACCAAAATCTTGAATCTGTACAGCAAGGAAGGAGAATCAGCTAGGCAACCATATTCTTTGTTATCCGGATTGTACTTGGGGACATACCCATCAGACCCAGTGCATAAAAACACCTTTTCAATGTTACAGAGGAAGGACTCCCCTAAATTCTGAACAGGATCCACCATGATCCGGCCATAAATTTCGGAGCCTGGAAAATAAGCACACTATTGTTTATTTAAACCATCTCTATTCTGCACCTTAGGACCTATCTACCCCAGTACTGCTGACAGTGACTAGCAGCAGCAGCTCTCCAGGTTTCTCGCCCGGCCCTGCCTGGAGATGCTGGGACTGAACTTGGTATCTTCTGCTTACAAAGCAGGTGTCCTGTCACTGAATTCTGGTGATGTCCTCAAATGCAATCACATTCCCCATGTGCTTAACAAATGTAACAACATGAAAACAAGCAAAGTAAGTAAAACTGTAAAAAGACTCCCCTGAATTCTAAACAGGATCCATCATGACACTGTCAATTGAGTACAAAAATGTAAATCTGTTCTCTACATGGATTTTAAATTTCTGAGCAATGTTATGTAAGATGATTGCCTAAATGTTTTCTGTTTCTTCTTCAGCATCTGTTGCTGGAACACAGACTTGAAAGATGGTTATGCTTCTAGTTTTTCTAAGAATTCTGATTGATACTGTTTGGTTGGTCCTGATCTGTGCTCCATCTTGCCTCAGTATTAGAGCCACACCATTTCTTCTGAGTTTGTCATTTCTGAGGTAAAATACTTTGTCTGACTGCAAACATCCCATTCCAGTCCACTTTAATCTGCTCACACCAAGTACTGTCCTTTCTTGCTTTATGGTTTTCAGTTTGCCCTGATTCATATGTCACACATTCCATGTTCCCTTATATGTGTTGTGCAGCGTCAGACTCCTTTCACCTCTGTGCTTGTCAGCCACTAGACTTCCTTTTGGCTTTGATCTAGTTGCATCATTAGTGACAGTACTATTTATACTTGTCCTTTCCTCTTGCCCATTAGCTGACTGAGTGCCTTCTGACTTGGGAGTCCCATATTCTCTTTCTTGTTTCAGTTTGGATTGTTTCATCAAAGGGTTTACAAGGCAAGAAATATTCAGAAGTGATTTAGCATTGCCTCCTTCTGCACAGTAATAACCAGAGCTGGCTGGAGTATGACTGCCATTCTCTGTGAAAGATTCTCTGCCAGTACTGTTGCTTCCCTTCAGGCATTTATCCACCTACCTCACCATTACATCTATAAATTCTCTTCTTCTGAAATGACCATTACTCCTTAAGAGAGTGGATACATCTTAGCCTGGTGTGTCAGCTTTGACTGTATTCCCTTAGATAACTCTGCTAGAAGACCAGACCAGTGAGAGTCTGGCCTCCTAGTTGCATTGCAAACGGCTTCTCTGACACTCTCAAACTCCCTCACCATGTTAAGGTGTGTATCTAAGGTGTGTGTGTGGTGTGGGGTAGCTTAGTTGTTGATTTCAATGAATGGGCTGAGAACTACAGGAGAAGGTAGTCTGACAACTATCTGGGCCCTGGGAGTGTAGAGCTTTAAATATCAAAAAGTAGCATGAGCTCACAAACATACTAGGAGGGGACACTAAGCTTGTATCAGAATGAATATGGTTTTTTTGCTCAGGTCCTATCAGCTGTCTAGCTACAGTATTATGGGATAGTGGCAGGTTTCCAACTGTCTTCAAAGGCAGCCCTTCTTAGAGTTTATTGCAAGCCTCCAGTCTAGAAGCTGCTACATCAGGATCACTGAGCTAAGACTTTTCTGTCCAGGTCAGGTCGCAGATGGCATGTCAGCATCAGCTGATAAAACATGCTCCGTACCAAGCTATCTGAATCAGGGAATCAACCAGCCTCCTTCAGGAATAGTAGCTGTCTCCACATTGTTGCACATGTGGCCACCTCTACATTTTTGCAAACCACTCAGAGAGGTTTGGCTATGGGGCAGTACAGAATTGAAACAACAACAACAAACAAACAACTGCTTGAACTCCACAGGGGCATGTAAGACTCTGCTGGAGTCCATCAGCCTTCAGAAGCAGGCCATTCTAACAGGTCCACCTTTTAGAGGAGAAGACCTGCCGCAACCCTAGTCTCACCTTGTAGTCTGACAGTAGCAAAGGAGTTACCAAGAAGTCCCACAAATCCTGAGTGGTCTTTTCTAGCTCAAGAATGTCCAGCAGCAAATTAAGACAGCCTATGGTTGTCACAGCAGTCATAAAGCTCCGAACTGCTTCCAACAAAGTTGCTGAGGTTCTGCAGAACCTCCAGCTCAAGCATGGAAACTGCTAAGCAGCAGAGTAGCTTGTCCATCGACAGCAATCTCCTTGTTTCTTGTGACAAGCAGGGAGCTTGGAAAGGGAGATGGAATTCCTATAGGCCACAGCAGCACTGCCTCCCCAGTGCTTGCTGCCTATGTCAGAGTTCCCCTAACAAAACAGGAACATACATTTGGATATTGACATTTTCAATTTCAATGTTAATTATTTGTTCTCAGTGCTGAGAAATTTCAAGACATTCTTTTCACTCTTCACTCCCTGGCCTCCACCCTCCTGGACCAAAGACCTGGGTTTAAGTCACCACTTGGATGGCAAGTACCCTGGATGACTTTGAGCCTGTCACTGATTCACAGCCTTACCTACCACATAGAAATTTTGGAAGGCTAAAATAGAAATTCTGTAAACCACCTTGTGTTCTTTGCAGGAAAAAGGTGTAATGTAATGTAATGTAATGTAAGGAATGATTCCCCACAAATATTGCCCAAACACAGAATTTGATTTGTGGTACAAAAATTAACATTATGAAAAATGGTTGTTTTAAAAATATATTTAGCCCATATGCCTATAAAGATGTGCTTGAAAGTATGCAAATGATGCCTATTAAAATGTCAGAAATCAAAGTGGAGTGGTGCTTCAAGCTACTTTTCCTCTTCATGACAAGAAGAATCAATTATAAAAATTAAAACAAATATGCTCAACTTGTATAATGTAGACCAATAGTTATCTCTTTAGCAAAGTATACACAAAGCAAACCCTAACAGTTTGAAATGAGAGTTCCAAGTATGGTATAGGCTAATGATAAAATTCCTGTTGTTCCAGCATATCTAAATAAATGTAAATAAATGCAGTGTTTCTCATTTAACCTTCTCCTTGCACTTAAGAGAAACAACTGCATTTAGGAGCTGGTGAGTGCTGTGCTATTCTCCTTCACTAGGGGGCAGCCCAAATTCAGTGATAGGAGTCAGTGGGGTTTAATTTGATGTTGCACTGGCAATAGTAAGTACTGGCCTAACAGATGATTTGTTTTCCGACTGAAGATACGAGTAAGAAATTCATAAATACTGTGAATTCAACTTTCTAATCCAAGTTTCAATCAGCAGTGACAATTCACTGAATGCACTTTTAAACTCAAAAATTGGTATTTAAATTAAATTCTGCTGTTATAGGATTGCTGGCCTGCGTAGAAGGAAAAAAATCATTTCTTTTTCCTGAAATCCATTAATAGCTTTAAACTCAAGAATCAGTATTTAAATTAAGTTTTGCTGTTATAGGATCGCTGGCTCAAATACAAAAAGGACCATTTAAATCGGCTTTGAAAAATCCCTGAATTCTGTCCACAATTTTAAAAAACGAACATTTTAGTAAGACATTTTTCCCTAAATACTATTTGCTTTCTTGCCACTTTTAATGTGACAATGTACCTGTTAGGCTGGCACCTCTTCTGCAAGAGGTCCTGTGGGAGGGGTAGCATAGTAAAATCAAGATGGATGCCTTGGAATGACTGTAGCGTCGCTGGAGCAGGTCATTGCCTTCCAGCCTGCTGCACTAAACCCCATTTCCTCTCCACTCTTTCCTCTACTCCGTTTGTTCTATATTTAAGGCGGCAGTGGGAACAGGCCCTCATTCCGTACAGGTGCATGCAAGGTGACACTTGGGCCCGAACCAGCATAACAGGAGATGCTTCTGCAATATAAGCACATGTCCCTTGTTGTGATGGCAGCCACATGAGACAGATCAAGCCCTGAATTCTTATTTTAGAACTTGAAACCTATTGAATTCAGGAATTATTCAATTCCTAGCTGGAATTATTCTGTCCTGATATGACTGGCATGTACCAAAGAATTGGCAACTGAGACCTTCATTGTAACCAAGCAATTTACACAGTGAATTCAGGAGTGATTGTTGCATGTGGCAGGTGGTCGTGTTTTTCCCCCTACTAATTCTGGAATTGTTCAGAAGATAATTTACCCCATGCTAAGCTTGGAATCATTTGTGATGAGAGAATGACTACTTAGTCATCACTGGCAGTAAAGATATAGCTACATGCAATATATAGAGAGTGAAGCTCTCTTTACCTTCTATGAATGCAACATCAGTTCCTTCTCCAAATTCCATGGAGCCATCAGACAGCCACAGGTCTTTCCTGGACAGCAGAAACATGCGGGTGTTCAAATTAAATTCTGCTGCTACAGGATCACTGACCTGTGCAGAAGAAAAAAAATCACTTCTGAATTTCATTTCATTTTTGGAAATCCAGTAATAGTTTTCTAAATTTTTGCTCTTTCTTATCTTCATTTGGCATGCCGTGGCCCCTTCAGATAAAATCAAAAGCAAAGAGTGCTGCCCAAAGAATGCCACTTGGGCATTTGGTAGCTGTCCTGTGAATCACTCCACACGCAATATAGGGACATGGAAGTCGACCATCACTATTCAATGAGGGATGCTGCTTTGAGCATTGGGCTGGAACGTGGGGGATCGTGGTTCTAGCCGCCATTCAGCTATGCCATGGAACCAACTGGATGACTTTGGGCCAGCCACAGACTCTCAGCCCAGCCTACCTCATAGGCTTATTGTGGGGACAAGATTGAGAGCAGAAGGATGAGTATGATGTAAGCCACTTTCAGTTCTTTTTAAAGAAGAGTAAGGCATGATATACAGTACATCTAATAAATAAAGTTCACTGGGTGACTTTGGGCCTGTCAATGACTCTCAGCCCAACAGGGTTTTTGTATGTATAAAATAAAGAGGAGGATAACCCTGTAAGCTACCATTAGTTCATTGCAAGAGGACGAAAGGCAGGGTAGAAATATAATGCAATTGTAACAGCTATTCAACAGAACTGTCTCTTCAGGCAAGAGCAGAGTCTATGCAAATAAGCCAAAGCTATCAACTGGCTTACTGGAAGATACATTTTAATCAGAAAGACTGATTGTTCATAGTAAGGAACTGCAGTCCTGGAAGAGCAGCAGCAACTTCCGGAGGTGTCAAACAGCATTTCTTAGGAAGATAAGAAAAGCTGTGCTGGATCAGACCATTCACCCATTCTGCTCTCACAGCTGCCTGTTGGAAACCCACAAGCCAGACATGGAAGTAAGTAATAACTCTCCCACATGTTGCCCAGCAGCTGCTACTCAGAGGCATTCCGCCTGCTGCTGGGACATTCTACAGTCACTGTGCCTAGGAATCATTCAGAACTGCATTTTTCATCCCTTGCTTTCCCAGTGCCTTTACCTGGAAATATTAGGGGCTGGACTCGAGACCTGGACTACATAAGGCTCTGCCATGGAGTTGCCCTCTTCTCCCTGTTCCTGAGTGTCAGTACAGCTGCTCCATTTCTGCTGATTCCCCTACTGTATTCCCAGCAAAGTGATGTGTGCTTGAAATCCACAAGCCACAAGGTGACTGTGCCAATTTTCATGTTTCTTGCAAAGGCAGACAAGGGTCCCACAGAATGAACACCCATGGAATTTCCTAAATCCATTACTGAAATGCAAATCCTTTTCACTAACTAGCATTTTTTTCTTTAAATGCCATTGTTCCTTTCTAGATATAGAGTTGGAGATGAGAAGCACTGGACTTCAAGCTGCTATCAAAAATAACAGAATTGTGTCAAATTTTCTCCCGTCTATAGTTCAGAGCCTTCCCCAATCCTTATAGGCAATGATATGGAGAGATGGTGGGGAAACACAGGAAGGTATCATGTATGGACAGTGGGGAGGAAGGAAAGAACTCAGCCCAAGACTGCAATTTTCAGAGGAAGCCTCAAGTATCACATCTAGTCCCATCCTATATTTTGTGCTATTGACCTGGTTCATGCATAGCAACACCCAGAATAGGGGCTGTGTACAGGTTACTGAATTGAAGGCTGCTGTTACACACAAACCCTAATGTGATTGTTACTCACAAATGACCCAGGAAGAAAAACAATTCTTCATTCTCATGATGGGAATTCTGAATTGTTCATGGCTAACAATCTATAGTTGAACTATAGCACAAGGTTTGTACATAACAACCAAGTGAAATTCAACAATTCATACTCAACTAGTACTCTGTGTAAACCAGAGTACTGTTCAGATTCTGTTCTCTGCTCTGACACTCCTTTACAGATAATTGAACTGTCTAGACTGACCAAGTGTTCCACACACACACAGAGTTTTCTAATTACTGGATTTTAATATATGCATGGCTGGCTCTTCCAAGGCAGTGAAAAAATGCAATATGTAAAACTAGTCTTGCCCTTGGTGCTGATGATGTTCATGAGTAAGTAATTAAGTTCAATTACCAAGGGAGTGTACATGATGTGCCAGATAAATGCAGTCAAAATACTTTCTTCATTGAAAACATTAAAATACTGAAGTGTTTTACCTGCTGGAACCTGATATCTAGATCAAAGGTGATTGGCTCCCGTGGGCTACAGATGACAGGCTGGGTATATTCTTGGCTGGGTGCGGCAATACAAGGGATAAGTTTCACAGTGTAAGTACCAGAATAGTCACGTACCTAGAAAAAGCGGCACAACATCAAAATATGTGAACAGTTTTCCCTTTAAAAATGCTTTGTTAAAAAAAGACAACAGGACATATTGGTTCAGCAAAATAGTGCTTTATACTACCCTTTTAATATATCTGCACCTGGATTCTCTCCTTTTTATGCAACAGTGCAAATGCTTCTGGGCAAACTATGCACCAAACTCTGGCTGTTTCTATTTTGCAGCTGATAAACCTGTGCATACATACACCTCTTCTTTTCTTTCTACATCTCTTAAATGCTGAATCCTCGCTGGACTCTATGGGATATCACTCCAAGTAAACATGCTTTGGATTAGACAAATTCATGATATAGGAGTTGAAGCATTTTTTCCCTTTCTGTTTTTATCCAGAGCTAGCAGATATTTTACATTTTAATTAATTAAAACTCCCATTGCTTTCCTTCTAGCATTAAAAACAGATCACCAGTTTTAATTTGAACACATGCTCTTTTAATTCTTCCACAATAGTAATAGTCATGAATTTGTTCATTTTCTAAACAGAGCATATTTTGTTTATTTATTTAACTTCTGTACTGCCCAAGGTTTACAACAATCCGACTCTATATTCCAGATTCCCTAAAGGATGAAAAACAATTTAATTCTTTCTAAGGATAAATTCCAGCTTAAGACATAAAGAACATAGAAACAGAGTGAGTCAGAAGGGGTCTCCCGGGCCATCTAGTCTGACCCCCAGCTCCAGGTGGCTCCACTCACAACATGCCCACCATGTGCATATCTTACACCAAAGAGCTATACACTCCTTTCCATATCCTCAGAAAGACTGTATGGAAGTTTTTGTGGTTAAAAATACTGATTAAAAATTTAAGCTAGTAAGCGCCAGGTAATTTATCTTATATGAATCTTTAGTGGCCACCATACCAAACTGGTTACCCTCTGGTCTCTGAGCCCATCAAGAAGTGGTAGGCACATTACACTGGATATAATTTTCTTCACAGTTAGTGCACTTTAGTGGATACTAATTTGGGTTTGAATAAGGAGGATTTAGTGGATGCTGTGCTGCATTTGAAAAAGGAAGAGCAATGTTCAAAAGCCTGATCATGTATGAAGCACACTGAATAGTCTTGACAAAACAGGCTTGCAGATGTGCTGCTCTCGGGCAACTTACAATTTCTCAGCTTAACCAAGCATAGAGTTGCAAGAATGACAGTCATAAGAGTTGTGAACCATTCTTTACACTGCTACAGAATACTGCACAGTGGCACTCACAGCAAAATCTGAGACAAATTTCCATTGTTGCATGGGCTGGTGGAAAGTTTGCTCACTTTGAGAAAGGCTCAGTGTGAATGTGAGATCAGGGTGATCAGCAGACATCACCATGGATGACAGAGAAGTACCTGCCAAAGCAAAGGCCACATGTTAAGATAGCATGAATAGGTGTCAACCAGCACCATGTGAACATGAAGGCCCAGTCCTCATTCATACACATGGAAACTAGGGAAGAGAGGGAAAAGGAAGATTGGTTTATTATATTTATATCATGCTTTTTTCTTTACACCAAACTCAAAGCAGCTTACATCATTCTTCTCTGATCTCTTATCCCCAGAACAACAACCCTGTGAGGGAGATTGGACTTGAGAGCCTGTGATTGACTCAAATCATTCAGTTGGCTCCATGGCTGAGCGGTGACTAGAACCCAGATTGCCTGAGTCCCAGTCCAGTGCTCTTAACCACTACACCACACTGGGTATTTTTTGTCACTTCCCACTTCTACCTCCAATGCCTTGCATGCTCTGAAGATCTGGAACAGCATGGAATGATGGGTTGAATAATAATCTCCCTCCATCTCCCAGAAGTAATCTCCCTTTTCCAACCAGTGGATTTCCTCTACTGCAGCCTCCCTACCTGGTTCCCTCCAGATGTTTTAGTTAACTCCCATAGCCTCTGGCCATGCTGGCTGAATCTAATGACATTTATAGTCAAATTTGTGCAGAAAACTTAGGGAAGTTCACTTAGTCATGAAGCCCCTCCATTTCCAGAAGCCAAAGTCTGTCCCCAGCTAATTACTTCCTTATTACTTCTGCAGTGAAACATTTCATTTTTTCATTCATTTAGAAATTTGTTTTGATTACATAAAACCCAAAACCTATGTTACCAAGAAAAAATACAAACTGCTGAAGTGTACTGTAAAAAAAAAATGTTGGTCTTACCTGGATGAGACATTACAAATTGCCCCCTGAATCGAATCTCTGTCCTGAAATAGACCACGAGCCGACCTTCATCATTGATCTGCATGCTGGTTGGGTAGAGGGAGCCTAGATGTACACAATGATGGTTAATATTATTCTCTCAAAAACATTTAAAAGGTTTGCTGTGTGTGACACTTTCAAATATGAGATGGAAACTCTAAACAGATTCTCTTTCACAGCAGTCTGAAGTGATAGATTTTTGGATACTCTGATTAGTTTCAGAAGAGACATTCCATGCAAAGATGAGGCAGTAATTCTCCCCCATACACCTTTCCTCCCCAAATGCTACTATAATTCTATGGAGTATTTGCTCTAAAGCAAATATCTCTGCACTACTACAAGCATGCAAAAGAGAGTTTTCTGAGCCATTATTCTCAGGCAATTTCCCTATTAAAAATATAAGATGCCTCCTCTACACCAGTGGTTTTCAACCTTTTCACAGCTGGAGACTGGCAAAAACAGGAAAACCACCTTGGGGACCTCTGAGACAGAAACAAAAAGCACCGTACACATAATACAGTATTTTTTCTATTAGTTTCCAAAAACAATACCACAAAAATGAAAATCCTTCAAAACAACCAGGAACCAAGCAAAAGCACAAAAGAACAAAACCAGTAGTGTGGCTCCCAGCCAGCTCCCACCAAGCCTTCCCTGCCCCCACCCTGGTGGCACTGGCACAGCCCCCATGAACATGATGCCAACCGAGGAAGAGGTGGCAGGGCATGGCCAGCCCCCGTGCTGGCCCACAGCGAGTGGAAAGCAGCCCCCACGTGGACCGGCAGGAAACCCCCATGGACAGGCACCGGGCCATGGAACAGTGGTTGAAAACCACTGCTCTACACCATTTATCTTATGTCAGAGTTATGTTACGTAGTTTTAAGGGCATGCAACCCTGAAAAATGTCTTAAGCACCAAAATTGTTAAAAAACAGAACATAGTAAGGCACCTTTATTTCTTCTTCACAAAAAAAAAAAAAAGGGGGGGGCCAAACCCATGTGAGCAAGTCAGATTCTACATGTGCCATTCTAGAAGTGAGGACAGACATGAGAGAGGTCATGGGGCTGGAGAGGCCCCAGGCTGTCCTGGGAAAAATGTTTAAATGGGTGATTGTGCCTGCAGACAGAGTGCAGAGGGGGCCTTCGTCTGGGCTTCCTCAGAAAGAGGCCCAGACAGATTAGCTGCCCTTGTCTGTTGCTGCCTCAGGTAGAGGAAGAGCTGGCTGCGGGCGCTTCTCCCTGTCACTGCCATCTGCACAGAGAAGCATCTTTCGTTTTCCACTTAGTGAGGAGGGGATGCTTCCACACTGGTCAGCTGCAGTGCTGCTGCTCTGAGCAACTCTATAGCTAAGCAGCAGCATGGGACCCCCACTGCTCATCAGAAATTGGGCACAGCTGGCACCTGCAGGCAACTTGAACCCAGTGCAGTTTACCAGGGTGTCCTCTGACCCTCTCCTCCGCCTGGGTTCATGCAACAGGATGCTCAGGAGCATCCTTCAAGTCCACTCCCTGACTGGGTTCACACATAAGCCACGGTGGGAGCTGCAAAAATTGTGTTTTGAGGGATGCCCCTCAGGTCCCACTTTCATGCAGAATTCCGGTGCTTTGGGTTACTGGGAAGTCCCAACTATCCCCTCAGTTTTGCCTTTTACCCTGAATAGACAGTGCACCAGGAATCTGAGAGACGTCTCTGAGGGAAACTCCAGTGGCAGAAGGAGAGCATGTGGCCTGAGATTCAAAGAGGCAGGCCCACCTCCCTGCAAAGGATTTTGCCTAAGTTTCAGAGTGCCTCCCTGCTGCTTAGAGTTATGCACACCACCTTGAGTTTCTTGATAGGAAAAAGGCTGGGTATTAATATATTAACTATCTCTTGGGGGCACCTGGACAGCAGAGCTCCTGTGAAGAAACTGGAGGATTGCACTGTCCAAAGCTGGTGCTTTCCACAAAGCAGTCTCCAGGGGTTTTGCAAGAAGCTTTCCTGTCATACTTGAACAGCACAGCTCAGTGCAAAGGGGGACAGGTGCAGGTACCTGACTCCCTGAAGTGGCTGGCTTAAGCAGCAGCTTTTGTAATCTCCCCTTCCCCAAAAAAAGGCCAAGCCTCAGCCAGTGCTAAGTGGCTCACCATGGCTCAGGGGACATTCATTGCTCCTGCAGAGTCCCCTGCATGGAAGAGGGGGAGAAGGGGACTGAGGAGGAAGCATAGAGCACCACTGAGTGATCATCTGTCAGGCATGGAGGAATTTTAGCTACAGAGCATAGATCCAAACAACCGTTGGCTGGGAATGATGGGAGTTCTAGTGCAACACAGCTGGAGGGGCATCAGGTTAGGGAAGGCTGGTCTAAGAACACAAGAAGTGCCCTGAGATCCAATCAACCATTAGCCCACAGCAGCACCTTGGGACTGAAACATCTCTTGGTCCATCTGTCAATCTGATTCCGCTTTGGAAACCCTCAACAAAATATGACAGTCAGAGCTTTCTCCCACAGTTATTCCAGAGGTGGCAGGTTCAGAAGTGGCATGAGAACATGGAAATCCTTTATACCCATGATGGCTAATGCATCTACAAGAAGATGAGGAAACCCCAAATCAGATTCCATTCCCTGAGATTATAGCTGTGTCTATGGTGTTAGCCAATCCCCACCATAGTGCAGAATAACATTGCTTTGTTAATGTTTTAAGCATAACTTTGTTATTTTAGCTGTATTTTATTACTACCTACTTGAAAACTTTTTAAATGAAGACATGGAATGTCAATTTAGTCCCCTCTGGCTTCTTCATGTAGCGCGTTTGGGGGCAATTAAAGATAAAACAGAAAGGCTGGCAAATTCACCTTGGAGCTCGGCTTCTGGTGGGCTTCCGATGCCATCCTTCCAGAGGATGGCCGTATCGTACACAAAGGTGAGCTTCAGTTCAGACTGCAAATCAAAGTGCTGCCAGCCTCCAACAGCAGCTGGCGAATGGAAGACATAGGAGACAAAGAGGGGCACTCGCAGAGTCACATACGACTGAACCAGATTTAACACCTGCAGAAGACCGTGGCATTTGGTTAGTCTACCACATATGCAGCAATGCTCTGGCTAGACCTTGTGGAGTTGATTTCACAGCCATTCTGAGACGAGTATTAAATCTCAGCCACACTCCCTCAGAAGGTTTTTCCCCACCTCAATTTGACAGACATTCTGGTCTGTTCTGTATTTATCTTTTGGGTATGTGTTGGCTCCTGAACAAACTTTACAAGCTATGATTAGAAATGCACTTTGATGCTTTATGAATGAATTACAGCTTGTGTTGAAGTGTGAAAGAATGAAACACAAGCCAAACCCAAGAAGGCAGGCAGGCGGGCAGGCACTCTTGCTGGCTTTTAAGACATAATCCAGGCAAAAAACAAAAACTACCCTAGAACTGTCTTGACAGTCATCCCAAAGTATATAGTAATATGGGGTTACAGCAACATCTCTATTATGGGATTAAGTTGATACTAACAATCTCACATTCATCTGTGACCTCTGGTGCATTTCAACTTTCTGGTCCATTCAACTTTCTGGAAGTGAATAGGTAATGACTAAGCTCTCATTCAACAAAAGCTCCTTTCCAGGCATAATAATGCAGATAGTTCCTGGGAGATAAACTTAAGCTCCCACATTTCCCCTTTCTATTGATTTCAGAACTGATTACAAATCCCATGATGATTAATGAATAGACCAATCATAAGTTCAGATACTAAGTAACACATTTTTGACTTGGTTAGATTCCAACACTAGCCAGCACTCAAGAGTGAAAAGAGACCCTGAATTTACAAGTAGTTGAAATTAAAGCAGCAACAAAATAAAATTTCAAGATCATGAATTACTGGCTTACAATAATATAATCTACACAATATGAAAATGTAATTATTTAGTCTTCAATTCAATTGTCAACAAGAAATTTAAAGGCGCTCTCTGAAGGCAGCTGCACACTTTGACACATAAATATATTTTCCACATTAGTAAATATGTTAAACTGGTGTTACAGCATTGTTTCCTGAAGCCAACAAAATATAGAAAACATGTTTAATTCATCTTTAAACATCTGTGTACTTATGTCTGACAGTCTGGTAGTCAAGGGATGACAAGCTTCCAACTTTAAATAAACCAGAGTTTTCTATGAAGTCCAAATTACAGTTGTCTTAAATGCTGATTAGTTCTAACAAATCAAATAGAAGATCAAATAATCAAAACAATCTAGGATCAATAATAGTTAACAATCCTGGCTTGTTCACCAATAATTTTAAATGAACCAACCAGTTCATTTAAAAGGAGGTAATGTGGCTAGTTTAAAATTGGTTTGAAACTGGTTGAAGAGCTTTTTTATTCATTTATACATGCATTTTTTTGGTGCGTTCCAGAGTAGAAAAAGAGAAGAAACCAAGGACTGTCACAGCTTGAGTGAAGCTGAGTGAAGCACATCTCTGTGTGTGTGTGAAAGAGAGATAACACACACCAAGACTGCACAAGTAAGCTTTCAATTATCTTAATTTTGCACTGCCTATTACTTAAAGAACTGTTGATTTTCTAACAAGATGCAATAGTATGGCCTTGTTGAGTTAGCTGACAACTTCTACCAGTCAATGGTTGCCAAGCTTAGGCTGAAAACTAGCCTTGTTTGTACTAGTTAAGAACATATGAGATTAGGCAATCATTTGTTTTCTTTCTAGGGTTGTGCAGCTGTATTAGTGCAAATTAATGTATATACAACTGACCAACACAATCTCCTCTGGATTGTCATTTCTGCAGCTAAGCAGGTCTGTTAGCATGGCAACTGCCCATGCCACATCACCCTTGTTCAATGAATAAGGTGAGGACTGTAAGCATAAATTCAGTCAGATTGGGTTTGATTATCTGTAAATATTTGCAAAACAGAAAAGGGTCCATAAGTAAGTGGCAGACACAGGATTTGTATGCAGAAGTTGCAGGAAATTCAATTCCTCCTATCTCTAGAGGATGGTAAGGTTGGCCTTTTGTCAGGAACAGAGGGCCCACCACCATAGCAGTGTGGTCATTTCTAATTTGCACAGAGTATGCAACAAAATGCATCATAAGAGAGTTCTTGGCTAGTGAGTCCTGCTTTTATGTTATACAATCCACTGAGAGTGCCATGCCAGAAGGCTATTAAAATCATAGAGTTGGTAGCATTTCCAGGTACAAGGACTGGAAGGCTGGCCAAAAGCACTGTCTGATACCTTGGAGAAGTACTGTTATTCAGAGTTGGCAATATTTGGTGGGTGAACCACTGATGTGGGGTCAGTAGAATGCAGCTTCATGTGTTCATAGCAGTTCTGCTTAGAGCAAGTGAGAAAGGGAAACCTATTTGGCACAGGAGGATATAGTTGCTATAGGTGCAAACCAAAAAATACTGCTGTCATGAGGAGGGCAGTCTGGTTGCCTTTTTTGAAACCAATTTGAATACAGTGTAGCAACATATAAAATTAACCCTGGTTGGTTCCAGTACTCACACTAACATGTGGCTAAGGGCGACAGGTGGCTTAATAGGGAAATAAGCAGGAAAGCTTGTGCCACCAGGGTATGGCACAAAAGAACTGGATACAACAGTTCAAGAACAGACTTCCTTATCCTCAGGAATACGTTAGGCCTTTTTTCAGGGCTTTCCCCACAGGGTCAATTCACATAGCAACAATCCAGACTGTTAACAATATTCTTCTAGTGCATCTTGAATAACCTTAGTGCTCCTTCATAAGGCCCCATTGACCTGCTCTTAAGCTGTTGTTTCTTCTCCATCTGTGCCTCTGTTTCCTTCTTCCCTCTCAGGAAGTGCAACCCTGGGGAGTGTAATCCCAAGCCTTCAGAACTTTTCCAGTACAAATAAAACCGAATTGCACTATTAGAAGTACATAAAGTTACATGAACAAGAATGCAAGTGAAGTAAAGCAAAATAAAAGAAATTGTAGGGAACAAAAAGCTTCTCACTATTAACTAAGTTTCCAGATTTCCATGCTGTCCTGGAAGAAAACAATCTAAAGAAAATACTCTGTGTAGAATCAGTGTTGTGTAATGGTTAAGAGTGCAAGGACTGGGACTGACTTCTAGTCACCACTCAGCGATGCAGCGCGCTGGGTGACTTTGGGCCCTTCACAAGGTTGTTGTTATGAGAATAAGATCGAAAGGAGGAGGAAAATTATGTAAGCCAACTAGGGTTCCTTCGAAGGAAAAAAGGGAGGCTAAAACAAACAAACAAACAAACAAACAAACCTATAACCTGCCATAAGCAGTGTTAGAAAGGTAATGTTAATATACCCTTAAGGCTGCCATCCAAAATCAGTTACGTATGTAACAGCATATCTGGCAACTTGTGTATAAAATGAGGTTGATATTTTGGCCTGTTTTTCTGGTGTTTTTCATAGGACAGGTGTATAAGACTACCTCCATTTTTCATTTGCAAGGGTCATCTTCTACACAGATATATACAGTAATAATGTGTGGAACAAGTGACCAGGAAGCATGTTTCAAAAAGTATCTGTATATATTTGCATATAAGGCAACTTGCATATAAGATGAGGTCAGTATTTGGGGCTGTTTATATATCTCAGGTATATAAGCTGATGCACAATTTTTGCTTTGCTATTTTTAGTTTCAAAGGTCATCTTATATGCGATTATATAAGGTATTGGGTAGACAAGGGCTCTGCAGTGGACCACATGCTCTCTCCAGAGAAAGCCCAAGGTTGAATGTCCTGTTGTCTCTCTCGTTAAAAGGATCAGAAAGCAGATGATATGAAAGACCTCTGCCTGACATCTTTGAGGGCTACTGAAAGGAAGAACAGCCAATATCAGGTTAGACGGACAAGAAATTCAACCTTGTTTAAAGCAGCTTCCTATGTTCCTATGCCACAGACTAAAGTGTGCATGGATAAGCAAAAAATAAGAACAATTTATTTTCAATTATAAGTGCCTGCTTGTCATCTACGGAACCATACCTGTCCATCTGTGCCAATGGAACCGCTGCAGTCCGTCAGCAGTTCTGACATGTCATAGTAGCTGTAAAATTCCCACAGGCAGGCCTCCAGGTTGAGATTACGGTAGAAACGCAAGGTCTTTGCAGTCCGCACAGGGCTGCTATACTGGTAAGGTGATGTTTCTCCCATCACTTCTGGGTTCTTGATGTCATCAGTGATGAATCCATATTTTGTCTCAATCTCATTATAATCCAAGAGGTTGGAGCATTTGTGGTTGCCTACACGAGTACCATCAGGACTAAGTGTCAGTTCAAAGTTGGACAAGGGTCTGGTTGAAAGAACTGGCAGCATCCCTGGAAGGAGAAGTACACCGTCATTACAGCTTGATGCAATAACACCACCATGACCAGGCATTCATGTTCTGATTTTGAGTGTTCCAAGAATCCTTATAACAACTCACATTGTTCAGCATGGCCGAAAACAGTGCCTTGCCAAGGCAAAGGAGTAAGTTTGTGCCCGAGGCACAATTTGAAAGGAGGCCTTCCTGGCTCATGCTCTACACCACTAGAAGTTATCTTTAATGAGATATTTCAATAATTTTGCTATTGGTGGCTGCCATTTTACAGTTAATAAAGTGGGAAAAAGAATAAATGTGTGCTAAAAACTTCACTTGAAGACTCTGCTTGTATTGAAATGAGTGGATCTGGTGACAGCTGCTGCTGTTCACTGTTGAATCAAATAGACATGCCCAGTACATACCATCCATATGGGGCATTCTAACTGTCACTTTGACCAGATTGGGATAGTCAGGATCATCAGGACCTGTATAACGTAATTTGGCTGAGAAAGGCTCTGCTCCTACTGTCCCTGGAATGCGTGGCTGGCACAAGCCTGTGTGGAAAAGAGGGTCTGATTAAAGCAAAGAATGCACCATTCTCACAGGCATTTGTTTGGAAGAATCCTATGAAATGCTGGTGGCTTTTGGTAAGCCCATGATTTATAACAGCCTTCACCACTCTCAGGCATGTGAGACTGCAATGTTCATGATAGCCAGACACCATGGCCAGCACACACCAAGGATCTGGTGTGCACCAGGCTGGGGAAGGCTGATTCATGCTATACATGACTAATCTCATTCGGAAGCCAACTCTACTGGGCATGGCCTCAGTTTACTTACCACAGTAGCGGCAGGGCTAATTCCTCCCATTCAGGCAATAACTAGAGCTTTATTGCCCCTCCAACTTCCAAACATCCAACACTACAGGAATGGTGAAAAAGGAAACTTCCATCTCCCTTCTTGAGAAACATAAACTACAGAAGGCAAAGGAGCTCTCTGAAAACAGGTAGATGATTTGATATTTAACGCCTACTTAATTTTCATTCATGGAAACTTTTGCATGAACTGAGAGGGTGCTTTGTTGCAAGTCTGGCCATGTGACACCCATAAATCCACGCAGCATTCTATCAACTACATGGCTTGAGGGGGACCAGGCCAATGACCATGATGCTGTGTTCTGATCCTTTCCACTCCTTTTGCAATCCCTTCAAAGTTTAACTGCTGCCAATTAGTGTTAAAACATCCCCCACTGATACCATGGGAGTTTCCCCTTAACTCTAGTTGGTATATAGTGGCCACAATTCTTGTGGGGATTGTGGTGGGAGAAGGAAAGAGTAACCCTCACCTCCCCACACATTGTAGTCCTGATCCACAGTTCTTAAATAAAACATCAACTTTCCCAAGGTGTCCATCCACCAAACAATGGACACCATTGGGGGAATTTATTCCCCCCTTTCTCCTACAGCTCCCCACACAAACTCTGAAACTGATCTGGGGGTTGCACAGGACTATAAGAGGGGCAAAAAGTAAAGGGAAGTCTCATGTGCAGAATGGAACTCTGTTCATGTAATGCTGGATGGAACATACCATTCAACATACCACACCCTTTGCCTCAAATGTCAAGAGCTACACATGCTGTGGGGGAGCAGTCACGTAATGGCTACTGCCCTCTCCCCGACACAGACAGAACATCCATCAGTGCAATGCACTGACTTCCATACTCCTCCAACCCTTTTTCCCTTATAGACTGTGAATGTATGCTATGCTGTATACACAAACACACACTAGAAACAGCACAGTATGAACCATCTTTCAGTTCCCAAATACTTAAGATTTTCTTCACACTTGGGTAGACCCAAGTCCATCGCTACAGTTGCTTCTTATTCTGCCATATTTCTTCTTAATCAGGAAGACCAGAAACTTCATTTGAAATTATTAAATTCAGAGAGACAACCTGAGTCATATACCTGCTATATTTATCCCTCATTTGGCCTTGTTTCATTGATTTATAGATGTTCCTATTGACACAAGAGCAGAAGTCCAATTGGAAGAAATGATTCTTTTCTTTTATAATCACACCTAGTCTTTGACAGGTAAAACCACAAATCCAGCATGGTAATTATATTTCAGAATCTTATTTCATTCTGCTTTTATCATTTTATATTGTACTTTATTCTTCTAGTTCTTTTGTTCTGCTCAAAGAAGTTCTGTTATTGGACGTTTTATTAATAATAATTAATAATATCCTGTTCTAGCAGGTATAAAAGGTGAGGCTTCCAGTGGCTACTTGGAAGCAGCTGGAGAAGAAAAGGGAAGAAGAACAGCTACCTGGAACTGTTTTTGTCTCCACTGGTGCCCAAAGTCACCCAGTGAGGTCTGTGGATGACTGGAGATTAGAAATCAGATGGCCTGAATCCCAGTCCCACACTCCTAACTGGGATGAAGTCTTTGCATCCAACCAAAGTGTTAGGAACAAACAGTTAACTCAGTTTAACAACTACAGCAACAACAACAAGACTGTGTGAAGTTATCTTATTGCTTACCTTCTTCCTGGTTTATTGTATAAATAGAACTTAGCAATTCTAAACCAACATCCCCATTGGCATTGACAGCCCGAGCAGCACACTGCACCCTTGAGCCAGCCTGGAAGTAGATGGAATCCAAGGCAATTGACTTGGTGCTGGTGAAGAAAGTGTTGGAGTCCACTTCGCGCATGGGACTGGTAACACCGTCAGTGCCACTTGGGGCACTGACAAGCCAACGGTACAAGGTCAACGTGTCATTTATGTTTTCAGCAGCACAAATAGATCCAGTCTTGTCATAGTCGGAATATTTGGGGTTGCACGCCTGAAGTTCAATAGATACGCACAATAATTATATCTGTCTGCTCCAGTAAAATGAATAATATAACATTCTAAGAATAAGCATGTTCATTTTTCTTGTGCTATATTAGCATTTAACAAGTTTATTTTTCCTAGCTACTGGTTAAATCATAGCAAACACTATTTTATTTCCATGAATTAAATTAGGAAATTAAATATTAATGTATGTGACATCTAAATATAAACCTTACAATTCAGTTTATTATAACTTGGGTGAAAAGAAAATAGTTGTACGACATATGCAAATAATATTAGCTAAAATATATTAGCTAAAAATGCAGGAAAAACAACAGCAAAAACATGGCTTCACCAAAGAATTACCAGAATATACAAAGCAAATCAGAATCAGAAAGATAAACACAGTACAGTAAGAGTTTAGTCAGATCCCATCTCTGAGTGATCCTCAGAAACTCATGCTATCTTGCCTCAGTTTCCAATCTATGAAATGGGAATAAAAGCAATCTCTCTTACAGGACTATTGTGAGGTCACAAACAACAAAGATTGCAAAATGCTTTGAAAACTAAAAACAACGGCAACAACACCCCAAGCCCTATGTAACAAATGAATGCCTATTAACAAGAAAAAGGTTGCTTAATTCCAAGTAATGAAATTGAAACTTGTGGCTTAAACCTCCTGTTCACTTGAGAAACTGTTTATACATTCCCAAAATATCAGCTTTCCAGCTAAGAGCAGAGCATCAGACTGAGGAAAAGGTAAGCAAGAACAAAGCATACCGTTACACACACAATAGGGTAGCCAGTGGGAGGCTGGGGGTTCACTTTGCTTTTAGTGGTGTCATCGTACAGCAGGAGAGATACAACCTGGGGCACAGCTGGAAAAGTCACATCTGCCACACTGTCCATTTCTTCAATGTACACGATGGCTTTGCTCATCTGAATGGAAAGATAGGAAAAGTTTCCATCTGCAAGTTAAAAATGGACATAGAGGCATACTCTTTTGCAAACTAATACCCTATACAGCATTTCCCAGCCAGCATGCCTGGCTTAAGGATGTTGGGTGCTGTAATCAGGAAGGAACCAGGCTGAGGAAGGCTGCTGCACATACGTTCTCCTTTATGACTTCATTGTTTAAATCAGTTAATGCACAAACAGTATTAGGATGAAAAATCTTCCAGCCGGGTAAAAGTCCCTCACCCTTTCTTTCAGACATCAGACTATATCTGTGGACAAGTTATGGCATTTTGCTGCTTGAGGCTGATTAGCAGGTCTCCCCCTCCATCCACACACAGCTGCTCAGGTCAAGGTGCCTTGAGGCAGAAAATCCCCCAAGCTCCTCTTGCTGGCAGCAAATAATTACAGCAATAACAACTAACAACATGCTCGCCTTTCATGGCATCTGTATCAAGTGCCTGAGGCACCCTCTTCGTTTTCTAATGGTAGGTTTGGCTCTCAACATCCATATAGAGTTGGATCCAAAGGTTCCTTTCCACCAGAGAAAGCTATTTTTTGAAAAAGAGTCACACTAAGGTATAAAGATGGCTAAATCATACAGGATAATTTTTAAATCTCATGACTGAAGGCAATCCATGGCCAGTAGACTTCAGATTGTTGTTCACATGTGTGAAAATGCTCTTACCACAAAATATTCAAGCACGTTGTTTAGGCATAATATGAGTAAAAGCAGTTGTTTTTCACTGAAAGTACAACCAGATGTGGGCTACATCTAATATTAGTCTAACTTGTGCCATTTATTACAATCAATCTACTTTAAACTAAGGCTAACCTTGGATGAGTTAAACCTAACCAGGGCTCCATGTAGCCACTGTTAGTCTGAAAACACAAACCAAAGATCTGATTACAGGTTTCCTGTCTAGTTTGGGCTTCAAAAATGGCATTCCACGAATCTAGCAAACAGCAAGCCTTCCATGCTTGATGTTTCTGAATAATAATGATTTGAGTGCAAAGTGTGTCCACAGAGAAACAAAGTATATCACATGAAATCATTTATTTCTTACCAGAGTTTCAGCTATCATATTTTCATCAGGTTTCAAATGAACTGTAAATGCTTCACGCATTTCTCTCACTCCATCATACAAAACTTCAACCTCAATGAAGTGCTTTGTTTCCCCTTCTTTAAATTCAATATCTGAAATTAAGATTTATTTATAAAGAAAAAGAAAACATGAATGTCTCTTTTCAGCCATCACCAAAATTAGGCTAGGATCCAAAGAGAAGCCAGCTTGGCATGGTACCCCAAAGTACTAAATTCACATTGGCTTCTCATAGCTGAGAGGCAGTTCAACAATGCTCAAGGAAAAAACACACCTTAGCACTTTTATTTGGTATTATGCTAAACAATCTATCCAGTCTTAGGAACACAAATGAAAAGTAAATCATATAAGTTCCAGTTGTATCTGTGCAATACTAATGTTCCAGCATTCATGGTTTTATATTAATATTCATTAGAAACAGCAATATTGCTGCTTCCAGACTTGTCTGTATTCACAACTTCTCCAGTTCAGATCAAAAGCTTACCATTAGACATTGGATTATAGTCTTCTCCAGAGGTAGCTGAACCATCTTTAGTATGGATTCTCACAATGGAAACTTTGGAACTGTCCCCCAAACGTAAAACAGGGATTTTTACAACTGCAATCTCACCAGGCTCTTGAGGTTCTTGGATGCTGTATTTGATTTCAGAAAACTTTATCACTGGTTCTGCAAGAGAAGTGAAAACTGTCAATTTTTCCTATTTAAGGAGCAAGTTTTATTTCTCATGGCTGAAATAACCAGAGGGAGAACACTACAACAAATACATTAAATAATGGAAAACAACATGTTTCATTAATTTGCTGGATTTGTTTATTATACAGTAATGCAGCACTGTCATGTACTTCCAAATAATAAGGCAAGGAGAATACCAGATGTGAGCATCCATTAATCTGTTCAAGTCTTAAAAGGAAAAAAATACTGAATTCACAAGATTAAATAGTCGAAAAAAACCAACAGAAACTTCCAGTTTAGACTTTCGCCCCACGGGGAGGCACAGGACATGCTGTCATCACATGCAGCACCGCAGCTACTAGGTCTTACCACTGTGAATTGTCATCACAGCTGGCTTTCACTTTACCATAATAACGTGAACAAGTGATATATGAATTGGATATATCCATCATTAGCATTACAGTGCTAGGAAACTCATTGAACTGGTTTTCAAGAACAAAGTAAGTCATGGCAGCTTATTCAAATCACTGGGTTGCGACAGCAGCTTGTGGGGTATGATATGCATACTCTTTGTTCAGAAGTAGCTTTTTGTGTCATCCGAACCTGAGTTGCATGGCTTGTTGGAAGCAGAAACAGCGTTTCAACAACCCATGGGCCGTTGTAGAGGTCTTGGGTTTCCCACAGGCCAAAGCAACTGGCCAAAGTTCAGATGGCGTGACAAGCTGCATGCAGACAGACATTTTGGATATCAAGTTCTTCACACACCCAGCATATGCCATGATTTAAATAAGCTGTTGTGGCTTAATAAGGCATAGTGCTTACTTTTGATCAAGCAAATAACGCTCTTACTCCATGGTCCAAAAAGCACTGATGCAGCCTCCTCAACCTGGTGCCTTTCACATGTGTTGGTCTAAAAGTCCCACCAATCCTTATCATTGGCCATGCTAGATTGGGATGAGGGAAGTTGCAGCCCAAATCATCTAAAGGTACCCAGTTTCTGGACAGCTACCTTGGCCATACTTTTCCATAGTACAAAATCTCCATGTAATGAGGTCTTTCAACTAATGGTGCTTACTGCTATGGCCAAACAACTGACCATATAGATGATTGTAAGGCAATATAATAATCCCCTTCAAATTTTGAAGAATTTTCATGCAGATGAGGAAATAAATTTGCTTTATTTTACCGCAGAGTATCGGTCTTGATACAATAGGTTCCAATAAGAAGAAAATAAATTTTGACTAAATGTTAGAAAGAACTTCCATGGAGGATGCCCTGTTTAGCCATGGGACAGATTGCCTCAAAAGAGAGTAGTCTCTCTTTTGTTAGAGGTTTTTAAGCCAACTACTAGCCACTTATCCTGAATCCTAGCAGTGGATTTCCTGCCCTAACAAGGGACAGGGCTAGATGACCTTTGGGTACCTTCTATGAATCTATCACTGATGATTCCTTGCTGTGATAAATTTAAGATCAGTTATACTTCCACCCAACTTTGTGTGTGTGTGTGGTATTTCTTAATTTAAATGACTAGATTAAACTTTCTCCAAATTTGGAATCATCTTACTTTGGGGAAGGGTTGATTGGGCAAGTTTGTGGTGAGAACTATGAAAGCAAATCTATTCTTTCAAGACTGTAGTATTGAGATTTGTTGTGTCCAAACAATAACCAATACAATATTAATTTACAAACTGCACTTAGAGGCAGGACATGGAAATAAATTTATTAACGGTGCACTCCTATGAAGTTTAGAGAGAAAACCCCCCTAAAGCTTCAAGCATGACTCATGCAGCCATAGCTGCATAAGGCTGTATCTAATATTAGTCCTGCATAGAGTTGAGCCACTAAAGTGAATGAGATTTAAAGAACTTAATCTAATTTCAATAGGTCTGCTTTATGTACATAATCTGTATCGTCTCTTTTGACAATATTTGAAGTAACAATCCAGATGTGAGAATCATGTGTAATGGAAGAAGTACGAAGTGCTCTTAAACTCACTGTCTTCCTCATCTTTAATCTTCACCAAAGTTTCTTTTTGCTCCCCAATGGAGGCACCAAATGTAGAAGTGCTTTTTGGTGTTCCAAGCACTAATCTGAACTCTTCTTCCTCTTCATAGGAGGCATCATCCTTCAAAATGACCACACATGGCTTCTCAATTTCTCCTGCAGGAAACCCAAAAAGCAGAACAACTAGCTTAAATGTCTTTGGTAGCAATACCTTTTGAAAAAGCTGCCCTGGAGTAGCTTTTTCTGTACAGCTCAGCATTGCTGCTCATGCTAAACACATTCCAGCCATCAAAATCATACCAGGACACCTCGTTTTTCTAACCCTAACGCAGTGATGGTGAACCTTTTAGAGACCGAGTGCCCAAACTGCAACCCAAACCCCACTTATTTATCGCAATGTGCCAACACTGCAATAAAACCTGAAAACTGAGGTTTTAGTTTAGAAAAGCAGCCAGTCCAAGCACTGACCAGCCATGTGAAAGCTCGGACGAGTCACAGCTTGTTATGTCATTGCCTGGCGCCGCTACTCCTTTCAGAGCATACGCATGGCTCCTATTTGTGCTGTTATCTGATGCTTGGCTGCTGGGGCGGTGCTGGGGCGACTTGGATTGTGTGCCGACAGAGAGAGCTCTGTGTGCCCGCTGTGGCACGTGTGCCATAGTTTCACCACACTGTTCTAGGACATGTCCCCAAGTTTCAGTTTTTGTTTTTAATTTTCTTTCTATTGACCAAAACATGCTTAGAACACAAGACATCCCAGGAATCTACTGATTTATGCTACTGGGGTGCTTTTGTTACTGTACACGATAATTGTATCAAGGCACCAAATATTCCATACTCTTTTGAAATTAGTAGACATGTTTTGAATATCAGGAAAAACCACCAAACCTCTTCCTCACTCACAAAATGAGAACTTGAAAGCTTCTTAAAATGTGAAATCCATTGTCATGCTGATGGGAACTGATGATGGAAAGAGTCCATCTTACTTAACTTCACTAGCTGAAACCTGAAATCTATTATTATGCTGATAAGATGGAATATCAGTCATATGTGTTCCTTTCACCAAAGACAGCTTTGTATATCAAGTAGAAAATTGACTCCCAAAATAAATTTTATTATTGTTCTGTCTCTTTGGTTCAAACATTTGTTTTCATTGTTTCTAATGACATTTTTAAACAAAGTACATATCCTAAAAGACTCAGAGATACTGTTGGTTACTCAGTATGCAAATATGGGGGAAGTGTTATTCAAACATTTCATTTTATGTGTTGTGCATTTTCCAGATGTTGGTGATTTGAAATGTTAAACACACTCCATTTTGGTAGACAGACTAGAATTCAGGTTGGGGTCTAAAAAGAGCCCAATGCATTTGTGAGGTTTTTCTAGCTTCAAGATGTTAAGGATGAACTCTTACCTGGGAGGAATACTACTACAGAATCATCTGTGTTTGGTCTCTCCTCATAGTCCATCATAACCTGGGCAGAGCCCTGGCGAGTGTAGCAGCGGACTGTAGATTTATGGTTTATATCACCACTACGGTAAATCACAGCTGTCAGTTGCCCATCTTTTTCATTCACTGTGTATAGTGATTCCTTAAATTGCACTTTTGGTACTGCCAAAACAAAACAAAAACAAGTTAGTCTTTTAACATGGAATTTTGGTGACCGCATGATTCAACTTTAATTCAAGGGAAGAATTCATCCTCTTCAAACATTACCTAATCAAAGCCTTAAGATATCTGGCAATATCGCAACAGTAATTTCCAACCATACTTTTGGCTTGTTGATGAAAGGCCGATTTAAAAAAGGTCGTGAATCTAATCAGAAAGCATGCCTTTTTCCAGTGATGACACTTCTCAAGGTTTACAAAAAAGACCCCAAATCAAGAATCAGAAAATTATTTTAAATGTTAAAGGTCTTCAGCTTCTTAGAAAGGGCACCAAAGATAATCACCTACTCTACCCTGAAACTCAGCATGACTGTCCTTATACATACGAAACTGTCAAACATACCCTCCAAGATGGCTTTGAAGACAAAGTGGGATTGTGCAGGGAGAGAAAGAAACCTTCACAAACATTCAAAGAGAGGCCACAGACCTTTGTACCAGATGATTCCAGCACTTTCCACAAGGTACATTTTGCATTCTCCAGTTGCCCAGTTTTAAGACAGTTGTGTTCTTCAATGCTTAAGATGGAATAGTTTAACCAGAAAATATCCTGTACTCTGATAAACATTCAGTTTATAGAAATGAGAGCCTACAATACTTACAGTCCGTGATGGTATCATTGATAAAGATGGTAGTTTTGCTTGGTTCCCCAAGCACTGCATTCATAGGCATTCGAAGAACAAGTTCAAACTTTTCTGGTCCCTCAAGAACAGGCTGTCCCAGATCATCCAGAATGGTCACACGGAAGGTCTGCATATTTACACCAGGAGCAAAATCCAAGTTTTGGCTGATGCCAACATAATCAACTCCAGCTACATAAAAAGGAAGGAATAGTCACTTATTTGTGGGATATGTTCATAAACTCAAGATAAAATGGGTTTTGTTCTTGTGTTATTTTTCTACTTATCTGCAGGCTTTATGACCCCCATTGTTTCAGGACTGAAACTGGCACCTGCAGACTATGTGAGAGTAGAGGTAAGTGTGCAGGTGCATTAGTAAAACTACATAAAAATATCACCTTCTGCAGAAATTGGTTCTGTTTTCCTGGAACGCACAGTGACAGTGGCTGCCTTGGATAAGTCTGTTCCAGTTCTCCAGACACGAACTTCCACAAAACCAGCACTCTCAGAGACATAATATTCAGTGTCACCAAAGTAGAAAGCAGGTTCTAGAAAAGAACATAGAAATATGGAAAGAAAACAAAAATGCTCTTCTGGTTCACTAGATAGTGATCACGGGCTTTTTATATGAGGGAAAGAATTCAGCATCTGGAAAAACAAGTAAGGACCAATTACTTGTTCATGCATATTCTTAATGATATAGTGCAAGAATTGTCAAATGGCATAACATTTGGATTCTTCAGCATCTCAAGGCAATTTTTAATAACTATTTTTTTAAACATGGCCACAGACTGTCGTGCCAATAATAATTCTGCACTTCACTGAAAAGGTAAAGGAAAGGGCAACCAAAATGTCTTAGAAGACTATATATGCTTTCCCATCAGGAAAAGCTACAATAATTGGGATCTTTTAAAAGTTTAGAGAAAAGGTAACAGAGGTTTATACAATTATGCACGGAGAAAGAAAGAGAGAAGTTTTACACATACTCTCTACCTCCTTCTGAGCCTTTAAAAGTGGATTAGACAAATTCAAGGAAGATAAAGTTATCAAAGTTTCCAAGTCATGAAAACTGCAAGGCAAATTATGATCTAGAAACACTGTGCCTCTATGTACCATTTCTGGAAAACAGCAAGAGGCGAGTGCATTTGCCTTCAGCATGTCCTCTTCGTGGGTTCCAGAGAAACATGTTATTGACACACATAGGAAAAAGCATTCTGGACTAGATGGACAGTCGAACAGGCCTGTTCATATTTCTTCAAAGATACTGCCAGGCATCATGAGGATTCACTTCGTTCAGAAGGGTGACATGACCCAATCAATCCTATGTCATATCTGATCTTCCAAAATATTTTCATTTTTCCTTCCATTGCCAGCACTGCTCTTGCCATTTTCTTACTGATTTCTGAGGAAAACCAAACGACTGTCTGGATATAATATGCACACTGAACACATTTGCAAACTTTTGCATAATTCTTTTACCTTTTGGAATCCATATAAGGCATTGGCAACAGCTTGACTGAGGAAGAAAGGCCTATTTTATTTCTTTGTCAGCAAGCAGAGAACACCTACTCTTGATTCTTCAGCTCTTTTTAATATAAACATAATGTACATTTGAGCAAATATTTCCCAGACAGCAGCAACTCTAAAAAGCAGAGTACATTCTCTAAACAAATAAATGAGCAAATGTAAAGTATTGCACTTATAAATGCCACCGACAGAAAAAGCAGACATGAATGTGTACCATTAACAGCAACACAATTCTGTACAAGTCTACCCAGGAGTATGTCCCATTGAGTGCAATGGAGCCCACTCCAAGGTAAGTGACTGGATTAAAGGATTGAAGTTTAGGTGGAAAAGTATCCTGCAAGTCCTAGGATTTCCCAGCCAGAATCTACATAGTGTGCATAGTAGGATTGTTCCCTAAATTACTGAAAATGCATACCTACATGGCAGGCTTATAAACACACAAGGAAAATGCCATATACCACAAATGCACTAATAATGATCACTAACATTTTATGAGTTTCCTTTTACTTTTGAAAGGTTATTTATCTATGGAGTTTGTATGAATTTTGAAGAAGCAAAGTGAAATACCAAAAGCTTTAACCATCAAAGAAATTAATAAAAAGGGCAGCCTTTTTAGGACAATCCCTTTTAAGTAAAATCAGATAGGACTGTGCCAATCAATGGATTAAAATTAAAGTAACGGGTTCTAAAGAATGGATTTTCAACAATTAAAGAAAAAAT
This sequence comes from Varanus komodoensis, assembly GCF_004798865.1. Lineage (NCBI taxonomy): Eukaryota > Metazoa > Chordata > Lepidosauria > Squamata > Varanidae > Varanus > Varanus komodoensis. The sequence continues at coordinate 5,511,785 of NW_025335589.1, forward strand.
GTTGCCAAAATACTGTCCTTTATTTACTATAAACATATTTTAAAGATTTAGTCATTCTTAATTCCTCAAAGTGAAATACTGACCTTGCCATTTATTGGGTTAGAAACCCAAAGTCTTACAATTTAGGTCAGGGAAAAGGTCATGGTTAAAATGGGCTTAAGTAGTCTCTCCATTGTTTAGTGCAAAAGATCAAACATCACAAGACTGGCTGAAAGTAGCACTAATTCAGCAGCTCAGAACGCTAATTACCTTGGCCTGTGGAAGTGGAGTATCTTCATTTCCAGTGAAAAACCAATGTGTTAATATGATGTGCAACATAATTAATTCTGTGGCTTTGGGGTTTATTTTTTAAACTAATTCTATTGAGCTTTGTAAGGGAATCTCAAAGCAGGTCCAAATTGCACAGATGTCTATAGCAGGGGCCTCCAAAAGGTAAATCAGGATCTAGTGGAAGATCTCTGGGAGATTTTCAGTAAATTGGCAAGGAGTTTATTTTGCTTAACAATAGCTACAACTTAAAAACATTTCCCCATCCCCATTGGAATGGCTGAAAAAGAGCACTTGTGTATGGCAGGGAAGATGAGACCAGGAGTTAATATTGTTGTGAAAGGATTAGTGAGGTTGGTTCTGGTACTGATCACCAATTCCTGAGCTGAGAGCGATGTGTTCAGAGGCACCCTGGCCCTTAATTCTTAGTGTACAACCATCCTCCTAAGACACTATTTTATACCTAACTCTGCTTTCTAAAGATCTCATCTTTCTAAAAATTAACAAAGCAGATCCCACAAGCTTTAATTTTGCCCTGTGGTCTGCCAAGCAAATCCTTTGTGTGAGAACTTGCTTTCTTATTCCTGTACAAGGTACAGCTAGTTGAATCTGTATGAAAATCTACAAATTTGTATAACCAGGGACTGACTGGGAATTTAAAAAATAATGTGACTATCACAGGCAACAACAGCTCTAAATAAGTATGTACAACAATTTCCTTTATTTTTGTAGTCCCAACCATGAAAATAAGCAGGAGTGCATGCACTCCAAATATGCTATCAAATGCCCAAACTTGCATTCATACTAAAAACAAGGCATGTTTTTATCCTTTACTCTATGGGGGAAGTGCATATTTGGGTGCTCTCACTGAAAATTGTGAATCTTCCTGTTTGAATAAAACTAAATAAAAAAACAGCACAAATGAACATGGTAAACAACATAAGCTGCCCTTCAAAGTAGCATCTGGACAATCCTGGCAACTACAACAATAACTTGTCCATTCATTCCTTCTGTTTGCCTGTCTCCGCTCTAAAGTACCATGTCTGTCACCCACACATGTAACTGTAAATGATGCTTTCTCCAAAACTGCATGTTTACACTATCTCACTTTGCTATGATTACCTGGCTTACACCTAAACACACAAGGACTTTTAGGTACTTGTACTGTACTAGTGAAGTGCAACCTTTTTAGTACTGAAAGGCAGCACACAACTGGTATCAAAGGTGTTTATACAAAATACAATATGATCCTTTAATTACTGGCCCAGAAGCATCAAACTGTTATGCAAACTACAAGACAAAATAGCTTTGTAAAATACTTGGGTAAACGGAAAAAGTCTTTATTTGGTGCAGCACAGTTTATACTGTTGATTCCAATTATACATCTTTGGAGAAGATATTCCAGAGCTGAGGTGCTGCCACAGAAGACACCTATTTTGTATGACTAATCAATTCTAATCGGTATCTGTCAACTAGACTTTCTGTGCCTACTCAAAAAAAACGTGGATGCAGAAAGACTGACCTGCATCAGGCCCCCAAAACTTACTGTACAGTAAACATAAACAAAGTATAGCTGCTAAATGCAGATCTAAAGTCTAACTAGACTTCACTGTACTTGCATTCTAGGATGTAACGTAATACCAGTCAACTGTGATTTGTGTTGTTATCACACTCATATATGAATCCTTGTTTCATTGAAAAACTATTTCTAATTTACTTCATGGGATATTTTGCCTGTTTTCAAGCAAGTTGCCAAAGTAATATTGCTGGACAATGGGAGAAATTAAAGGCAAAGGAATTGCTAGTGTGAGGGATGGTGCATGTATGAAGTTTCAAGCACTAAGAAACAGCCTCGAACCCACATTGTAAATTGCAATGAACAGCTGTGTGGATAAAAATACATTTGTGCTTCCTGTTGCTATGTACATAGGCTGTAAAGTATTTATATTGCACATATTTTCATTTGTGCAATCCCCTGCAATTAAGATCAATATCAAAATAAATATGTTTATATAAATATGTAATGGCATAAAGCCAGACAATTATCTCAGTTCCAGGTAATTTTCTTAACGGTAACATATTCCCACTGTTTGCAGTGGTGCAACTGTGATGAAGTGTCCACACAAAGTCTCTGAAGTTTAAAAGTGTCTTAATAGTTATGCTCTCTTCCACTTTCCCAAAGGCATTTACATAAAATATCAAAATACAAGTTCAGTGCCAAATTAAGCCACAATGTGTGAAAAGCTGTCTTACAACTTGACCCTTTTAATGTTGTTGTTGTTGTTGTTGTTTTTAAGGGAGAAGTGTTCTAGTATCACATGCCCATTCCATGTCTTATGAACACTACTTTGAAAAATGCAGAGGAGTTTATTAACTCCCACTTCAAGGAAATCACACAGTTTTAGCTTGCAGGAAATTTTAGAATTGGTACGTAAACAAGGTCACAAGGGCTAAACCTCATCTAAAGAAAGAACCATATACCCATCAGCCCTCAAAGTTGCAAAATGATCAACACAATCCAAAAAGGAATATAGCACAACTACAGAATGGGAACACTACATGAAGTTATCTGCACAACACATAATTCAAGTAAGAGAATGGCAAACTGAAGGGGAAAGCAGAAAAGTTAATGAGACTTGTTTTAAAAAAAGCTAGTAAAATCAACATGTTTAAGTACCTAAGAAAAACCAGACCATATTTTAAAATGTGTAATTGATTATATTGGTGCCTCTAAACTGTTCCACCAAATATCTAAGGCAGGGGTCCTCAAACATTTCTACCAGGGGGCCAGTTGAAAGCTGCCGGTGCTGGGTGCGGGCCAGAAAGGTGGTGCCAGCAGGGCGCATGGGCCGGAGCAGGGGCGGGGTTGGTATGTGCGGGTGCACATGCTGTGGCAGGGGCAGGGCATGCAGCGAGGGAGGCAAGGAGATGTTGGGGGGGGGTATGCGCTATGAGGCAGGTGCATGAGGCAGCGGCTTGCTTGGTTAGAGATCCTTTTCTCCGAGTGAGCAAACTGCTGCCTCCCCGTGTGTGGGGTAAGGTGGGCGGTGGTGCACACAGTGGGTCCAAATGGGTGGTGGGCTGGATAAATGGGCACAGTGGGCCAGATCCAGCCACCAGGCTGTAGTTTGAGGACCCATGAACTAAGGCATATAGAAAGAAGGCCCCGTTAAATGTATTTCTAGCTGTGTGGGTGTCTCTTATCCAGGAGTAAGACTGGGAGTTGCATGTAATCCAATGATGAAGCCAATCATTTCTGCTCTGTGGGATTTGATCATGAAATAATGGGAACACATTTAAAGGGTGCGAGTGTCAAAAGAAGTATGGCATTGTTAAAGGGTGGTTGTCATCACAGGACCCAACAAGTTTCTACCTCTCTGTTAAGAGATACACTACAAATCTTGGTTGCTCCTTCATCAAGTTATGAGAAGGCTGATCAACATGGCTTACAGCCCCCAACTGCTTCTGCAAAATGAAATTTGACCCTCGGGCTCAAAGAGATTCTGCACTTCCTGTGCTCTGCAACTCGGCTTTTATGCCACAAGAAAAAGGACTCCATCATTGTTCACACACACAAGAATTTTTTAAAAGAAAAGCAAGCATAATTTATGCACTTTTTCTTCTTGCTGTGCAAGTGCTTTTGCTACTGTGGTTAAGAAATTATGATGCAGAAAAGAATGGGTTTTTTATTTTATATATACTCTGCGTACGTGATACAAATAGACACAAACCAAGACGATGCTGCCACTGTGCATCCTGCATTCCTTCCAGTGGAGCTGTTCTAGGGCTACCAAGCAAGCACCACCAGAAACAATAGAGACTGGACTGCAGCTATCTTTAATGAGCAGAGTACAAACCAAGTGAGCTATCATGCACAGGGACAATTCTGTAATATCAACAGCATTTTTAATTAAATATACTTGCTTTTACCCTATAGCAGACAGTAAAAAAATAATTAGCAGACTACAAAACAGACATGATTGGAGCCCTTAAGAACATGACACTAGTCATGCTTCAGTTATTACAAGATTTAATCACTTGTCTCTGAAATATAATCCACTTTTCCTAGGTGGACCCAAATATACTGCCAGTGAGCTTTGAGGCAGAACTCACTAATAACTAGAGGAGAAAAAAAGGCCTACCCGACGTATTGTCTTATCTATCTTGGCAATACATTGCGAGCTTACTTTAAAGCTATGCTCCTGTGAAAGCTGAAAATCTTTGCTTTTCTTGTTCTTAACCAGATAAAGGCAATTTAGTAAATAATATATGAAAATATAAAAATTAAATTGAATGGAATTAATGTCAGGGAATTATGTTATGGACCTTTTGCATAAGTTCATATCTTGTTAAGCAACATGTTTTTGAATTTAGATACAAACAAGCAAATCAGACTGCAAGATGTCTCATTCTGATAGCAGGGAAGCCATTTGTCTTCTGGCACAAAATTGTTTTAACTGCCTGTGTCATCTCCAATCTTGGGAAGACAAATAAGATGAAGAATAAAAGTCATTAAATATATGTGCCAACCAATTTCCTTCAGTATATTACTCATCCTCATTACTATAACAGGAATGGTGCCAGAGCCAGTAGATACTAATGCTGTAGTCTCATGACCACAGGGCTGGAGTAAACCCCATTAAATTACTTTCACAGATAGCACTCATACCTAGGCTCTAGTTCTAAGTTACACTTCGAGGACTTGTACGGGATCTTACAAGACAATTCTATAAGAGGTTTTATACTGTACACATGCATGTGTAAATACTTTTTGAATGCACTGGATCAACAGAAAGGAAAACCAGTGAGTCCTAGAACAAATCAACCCAGAACTTTCTCTGGAAGCAACAATGACAAAACTGAAGCCTCCATACTTCAGGCGCATCATGAGAAGGCAAGACTCCCTGGAGAAGACAATAATACTAGGAAAAGCTGAAGGGAGAAGAGGAAGACAAACTATGAGATGGTTCTGTTTCATAAAGGAAGGCACAGCCTTGAGTTTACAGAGCTCAACATGCTGTCAAGGACATTTAGGTGGGCATTCATTCATAGGGTTCCCATACACTGGAGTTGACTTGACAGCACATAATAACAAGATGTACAAATATATGTCATACCATTTTAATTTGAAATGTAGCTTTTGACTGGATGCTAGCATATATTTTAAAGCTGTTTTTATATTTAAACTAAATACTATCAGCAGATAAATATGAGTATGTTTAAGGAAAGTCATGAGTAAATTAAAAGGAAAAAATTCCTGTTAACACAACTCTGAATACTCTGGACGAATAAAGAAGGCAATCACATCAAAAGAAGTAATTCCTTTCTTAAGTATAGCAGGTAGGTGGAAAAAATCCTTTACTATTAAATAAGAATGGTTTCTAAAGCAATCTTGCTTTTTTATTATTACCATGAAATGTTTTGCACAAGCTGCTAATTTAAAGACTACTGCTGGTTTTTCAGAGAGGCCTTTAAAGTGTTTGCTCAAGCTGGATATCCTTGTTGTTCCTTCAATTATTTAGAAACACACACACAGTCTCAAAACCTGTTCTACCTGTCATGCCACTTAAACATTCCTCTAGAGAACCATGGTAAGGTTTCCGCTTCCTTATAAAATCACAAGTTGTTTGCATCTCCATCTTCAAAGCTCCTTACTGTACAACTGGATCCTTTGTTCAGTTATACATGATCAGACAGCAGGCCTCTATACAACAGGAAAATAATATAGAACCCACAGTTTACTAGTGTATGATCAAGTGATCAAGGGCCTGTTACAAAACCCATATTGTTCAGCCCTACACAGAAGATGAAGATCAAAGGATTGGATTTTCATCTTGACTACCTGATTACACTGCTCTCCACCCTCTCTCTCTCTTTCTCCAATGAAACATGAAGGTTAGCTGTACTTAGATGCCACCTGTGATGTTATCAGCAATCATATCACCAGTTACCCTCTGAACTTCTCACAATTTAAGTATTTTTATCAACCAGATGTATTGTTCAACAGGTTTTTAACTAATAGCATATTTAGATTCCTGCCCTCAAAAGGTGATGAAAATACTTTAGCATCAGTTGGATCAAACATACATAAATATTTGAGGCCATATTTCTGACTTTCAAAACTCAGGCCCTGTTCCTTCCAAACTTTAACTATAAACACCTTAACTATATATTTATCAAGAGCAAATGGATATCCTGGCATGCATCTTATATGGCTTAATTTCAAAATTTCAGTTTCCAGATTAATTTTCCAATTTTTGTGCCCCACTAAAGCCTGATGAACCAGAGAAAATAAAGAGTACAAATGAACACGCAAAGCCACCTGATTTATTGTTTTATTCTTTCACAGCTCAAAGCCTTCACAACATATTTGATATGGGGTGGGAGCGGGGGGGGGGGGGGGGATACATGGAATGCTGATTCTGCAGTTGCTGAACATCTCCTGATGTTTCAGAAAGACTTATGCACCCCACATATCTTAATGTTCAATTAAAAGTACATTAATCACTTCAACAAAACTAAAAAGCAGACTGAGTTATCAGTATGTTGGATACATTCCTCAGGGTGGTAGGGTTCTATGTCCACCACTTTCCAGCCAACAGTGGTGTGCACAGCTAGTTTCTGCTGAATGCACCCAGAACAGGCTTACCTCAAGCTCAGTCATGGAGAAGGAAGAGCAACAGTGCTCCTAACATTCAGGAGCAGGAAGCAGGAAAGGCCGGTGACTCCTATGCCAGCAGCGCCTCCCATACATTACAAGCTTTTATTTTCAGCTTTAGAGAACCTATCAAAATGGTCCATGGTGATGAACCTATTTTGAGAAACAAGTTCAGCACCATGGATAGCTCCCCATAACACTGACAAGAAAGGTTGGTAATGTAAAATGGTTAGGAGCCCCACTGACATTGAAGTCACCAGCCTTCCTTGCCCAAAACCTTTCAAACATTTTGTTCTCACTTAGGAATTAATATTATACATTGTAAAAAAACAACAACAATAAAAAACGGCAACCCTAGATTTTAAAAATGGCAAATCCTGAAGTAACTAGGACATAAATAATTCTTAAGTCTAAGAAACAATGGCATACCCAGTTCTCTTTAGGAGCTAGGTTCTCACAATCAAATGGGTCTTCATAAAGTGGGATTAGATGTCTAGGGTAAATTTTGGGGTTTTGAAAGTGAACTTCTGCTGATATTTCAGGCTCTTTTCCCTACAACTTTATATGAAAAATCATCATTTCAAAAGGGACCTTTCAGACTTATAAATTCATTTGGGCTCTCCTCATTTTGAAGTTCACTCAAATTACATCCGATAATAAACATTACATAGGGGGATCCATAGTAATGGATAGCTCAGATTAACACTCTGGTGTTGATAATGGATACAGATCTTGCATCCAAACTTCTACCACACGATTCTCCTGTTTAAAATCTCTCTCCATCAGATCCAAGTATATTATTTTCCTTTCTAGATACAGCAAAGCAACATGATATTTCATGCACTTTAATCTGCACCACACACTCAATTTTTATTCAGGTTATCTCTTTCAAGCTCTAATACCAGATTTGCAGAAAGGAAATACCATGTATAATTACTTTATTGTTGAGTGAATGGAAGATAGGTATCAGATAGTGATCTCTTTAAATTACAATATTGTCTTCTGTCTCAAAACAATTTTTGAGGCACTATTCAGCTACTATAGTGATGTTTAAATGGAAGTATTCTGTAGTTATATATCTTTCTATAAACATCTGAACATTTGTTAATCGTAGTTGAATTTATTATCTCTTTAAACATGCTAGAATGATTAATAATTTATGACACAGAGTTTCATAAATTACCCAAAGTTCTAGAAACACTGGATATTTTAAAACTTATACACAGAAAGATAAAATTAGTATTTATAAGATTCACTCCATTATTCTTAATTGTGGCAGAAATGTTTATGCCATTGTATATATGTGCAGGTTTATAGGAATCATAAAAATCTGTGCACAAATCTCATCATATTTTTACAATCTCAGAATTTAAAATATTGTTATCATAAAAAGCAACAAAATTGGTGGCTTAATTATTAAATCTTTTCTAAGCTTATAGATGCATTTATAAATGTGTTTCATGACATTTTAGCCAAAATTCAAATTTTATATTTTAAATTCTTTTCTAATACAACTTAATCTTTCTAAATGATATTTAACCAAGTTAAATAAGCATACTTGAATCTACTATCATGTTCTTATCTGCATACCTTAGTTTGTAAGCAGCACTTAAACTACCATTTCCTTGTTTGGATATCACAGGAAATCAAGGTTTAACAAGCCAAGTAACAGCACCAAAACTAGGCATTTGAAAAGAAGGCTCCAAGAAGGAGTCTATGGACAAAAGACAATCATTTAAAATTCCTAAAAATTTCATCTAGACCTTCCTTATAATAAACAAAGTTCAATCTTAATCTTCATAATTTCAAAAATAGTTAAAATATTAATTCACTTCCTATTAGAAATGAATCAAGAATAATGAGGCATGTGTATTTTAATTAATTTCCTATCCAAGAACCAGATTCATAGGCAAAGGGTAAAGAACTAAAACAGACATTCCAGAAATGAGGACAGCAAGGTTTCATCCAATTTTGTAATTCTGTATGACCATTTCTTAAATGAATTGATCACCAACATGCCAAATACTGAGAACCTTGTAATTTAAGTTTTAATCTTGTATTGTAAGTTTTAAAAGAGTTATCATAGTTATTATAGCTCCTCATTTGAGTTCAAGTTGCTCCAGATCAGTAAAGGGAACTTACAAGTGGTGAATGCTATGCTTCTTCTATGCTACAATGTTCTATTCACAGTGAGCATACTGTCTTGATTCCTCATCTCACTGTACTAGCATACCCCTCTGGAGAGCAAACACCCTTATCTGTGCACTAATTGTGCCTGGAAATGAAGTTTTCCTTAGAAGGTGGATGTCTCACTTTTGGCACATATGGGATATAAGTTGTTTGGGGCTTTTCTTCTGGCCCTTCTCTAAGTTCGTAGGGCCTTCTCAGAGACATTGGAAAAGTAAGAGAGTAGAAATAGAAACACCATTTGAGTAACAAACTGGAATTGCTCCAGAGAGCACTTTTTATTCACATTCCAGGGTGATTTACTGAACTGTAGCTTAAAATCCCATTGTTCAAAAGTAACTATTTATGCTGACAGTTTTCAATGAGAGCCAGTAGATTAAAATGTTGGGTAAAAAGGTAAACCACACCTGATTTGAGAAATTCAGATTCCCCCTGCCGAATGTTTTTTTCTCACACAGTTTCTGTCTGTTGCATAATTCCAATTAGAGCTTGTTCAGCAATTAATCCTAAATCCTAAACTACCCTTGCAGATTTGTTTTCACATTCTGAGCTTTCAAAAATGAAAAAGAAAGGGAGAAAGATTCCAGCAGAATCTGTTGTAACTGCACGAAAATTCTTTCTGATGAAATGCTACACAAAAGATGGTTTACAAACACTATAGAAAACATTTTGCGTTCTTTATGTAAACTGCAGAGCATAATTTCTAGGTAAGGCACTGATTTCTGAAGGCCAGCAAACTCTAGGAAAGCCCTGAAATGTAGCACCTGATCAGCTGAACAACTACTATGCTTAAGAGTGTGCTCAATGCACATATGGCAGACAGCTCTATGCTGAAGTCCATCAGGCAGACTATCCTGACGCCAAATCAAGTTGAGATAAGAAACATACTGTGGGTCACTGGTTATTGTTCCTATTAATGCCATTAGTTCTCAGACAAGTACACAGCATGAGAAGCTTCTTCATCCGTTGTTGTCAAGTGGACTTTTCAGGAAGTCAAGGAAATCCTGGTCTTTAAAAACAGGGAAAGAAAATTACTCTCTCCTTTTCACAATGGCTTAATTCTCTCTTTATTCTCTTTTCCTGTTAGAAAAATTGGATAAAGAGGCAGGGATGCCATGCAAGTAAAATGTAAATAATGGCCTTTAGACAAGCTTTGTCTAGTTATATCATGGCTTGATTAGCTCCTTTTTTTTAGCATTTCTGAGGCCCACTCTCTTTCATTCTCCACTGAGAAAATAAAAATATTATCTTTCAGTTTGCTATTCTCTGTCTTGAACCTTTGAATTTCTGGACAACCTGCAACCAGCATTTGTTCCAAAAATACTATGCCCTCATTTAAATTAACATGACAATGTCATTTAAAAGCACGAAGTACAGCTTTATTTATATGCAGAGAGAATCAGCCTCGAAATATGTATGACTAAAAATAGTTAGATAGTGCCCAACGTGAGCAGATGGGCTGCTCATGGCTACTTCTGAGTAGATATGCTTTCTTGGTAACAATGAGATTTTGGGCAGAGGGGTAGGATTTTTCAGCCCTGCTCACTTTTTCCTGTGCCCCCTACTTGAATGCACACCCAGAGAACTTTTCCAAATGACATTCAGCTCCTGGGACAAAAAAATGATTTTGCCATGCCATAAAGGAGAGTATAATTCTCTTAAAATTAAAACGCTAGAGTTCTGTTCCTGAGAAAATGTAAGTCAGATCACATATAGTTGGCCCTCCACATGTGCGGGGGTTAGGGGCACAGGACTCCCATGAAAATGGAAAAACTGCAAATATCTCTATCACTACCCCCAACTCACCAATGCGCCCTCTTTGCAGCAAGGAAATTCTGGAGTAATTTCCTTCTCTGGATGGGAGGGGAAGGAAGGCATGCTTTAAACAGAATCCCTCTCTCCCCTGTCACTTCCTCTCTCTTTCTATGCTGATGATTTGGAGGTCCTCCCTTCTCTCTCCTTTCATTGCCTCTCTCTATCTGGTGATGACCATTTTTGCAGATTTTTTTTTAATTAATAGGCTTTATGGCAGTGTGTGTAAGTATGGGTTGTTCGTAAATCAGGGACTGACTGTATTAAGAAGAACATTAAGAGCATTTATCCTATGGTTATTTTAAGACATGATAGCTACTATAATTGTAGCTATCATTCTTAGCATATTTCTAAGAATAGGCAATATGTACTTCAGAAATAATGAGAGGATGCCTGAATTAAGAATGAAAAGAATACTGAAATTCAAATGAAAAGACTACTGACAGTAACTACTCATTTGCCATCTAACTGCATACGGTGTATATCAAACTATAGCTCCTGATCAAACTTTATCACAGTAAAATCAGGAACACATGACGAAAACAGTATGTACCATAAACATTAAAGAAAGCTCTACTGTGGTTCTCTACTCACCATCATCTGTGTCAGCTAAAATGATGACTTTAGTGCTAGGGAATTCTGTTCCAACTTGACCACCCATTGGCATACTTAATGTGACATTGAAAGTTTCCTCTTCCTCATAAAGTGAATCATCAATAATGATGACACGACAGGTTTTCTCTGTCTCATCCTTATCAAAACGAATGACACTGGTATGGTCTTCAGGGCGAGAGATATAGTCAGAGTAAGACAAGACAGTGGAAGGAATTGTCCCAGTGGCAGTTCCTAAAATGAGAAGTAAAAATGAATGACAAACATTAGACTTAACAGAAATTTCACGTAACTTTGAGATCTACTGGTATAATATTAAATAACCCCTTACTTTCCACTCAAACTTTCATTCTTTTCTAAGACAATACCAATTATGAACATTCAAATCCAGCATCCAAATTTCTCCTTTCCTCAACTCTCTCAAGGTCAGTTATATAAGAACTGTACTTGATTAAAGGCCTATTTAATCCAGCTTTTTGTTGGAAAGAAAGGATGTCCCACAGACATCCAGAGGTCAATTGGATGTCTGTGGGAAGCCCAAGAGCAACAGTACTCTTGAAGGTGATTCAATCAGAACATCATATTTACTTTTAGAAATGTATCATTTTCAAACTTGGGTCTCTTTCCTCCAAGCAAGGCAATTTTGCTTGTTCCAGAGAAAATGCTGCGGAAAAAGTCCTTTGTTTTTTTCTTGCAATTGCAGGCTATTGTTCCTGGGAGTTATAGCCCTGTCTGTGGTTTTACCACTGTGTTTGAACTAGCAAGCAACTACATAGAAAATTAAGCCTAGCAACAGACATACATGGTCAGTCACATAGGATTCATAGTTAAGTGCAGCTTTATAAACATGTACTTTCCCAAAAACCATAAGGTTTATCAGTTGATATGCATTCTCCCTTGGGCAACCATGAATTATGAAATCCTTACACATCAAACATGTCATAGCTGAAATACCCTAAATAAATCTTTTGCAAGCAATATAAATCATATGAACAAAAAATGTAACACAGAAAGCAGCTAAAATCTACACTAGATACATTCTGCCCTATAATGTATCTACATTAAATATGATATGAGTACACCCCATACTCCCAAAATATCTGGCAGCATGCTAAAGTATAGCAAAACTAATTTCTGCAGAAGATCAATTGAAGCATTCCACAATGGGATCAAAGTTTTTGCAAGATGAATTATCTTCATGTCACAACTTGCTATATGCCTTAAGTTCTTAAGATTAATAGACATAATAGCAAATGAGTAAGTTGAACTGAAATTATTCTTATCTCACAGTAAGATGAATTAGTTTTTGAAAGACTATATTTCACACGTATCACTATAAAGAAACTAAAGTGAGTATCAGTGAAGCTGCAGAAGTGCAATTAAGGGTATATGTGCGTATATATAAATATACACACCCTATTATAATTCCTCCCACCATATCAGCTACACTTATCTGGATTGAAATCCTGTTTTCAAAGAATTAAAGCTACTGCAGAAGTTATATATCAGTTTATCTGTGCTGGCATGCATCAGATGAGAAATATTCGATTTTCTCTTCACTGCAGAACTACTGGGAGACTACAATCAGGATTTTTACTTCTAGTGAAGACTCAATTTACAAATAGCCAAATTTACTTTAAATTTAAAGTAATTTGGTATTACTTTTCATTTCTATACTACCCAATAATGAAACTCTGGATAGTTCAGAAAATACATAATGAAAAGTTTGTGGCTGTTCGTGGCCATGCGGGGGCTGGGCTGGTGAGGGACTCTGTCAGTGGGTGGAATTTTATTTTGGGGGGGGTAGATGGGGAGTTCTACATTGCTTTAATATTTTTATTATATTTTAATCTGTTTTTTATGGAGTTGTCCCTGCCACGTCAACGGTTGAGCTACCTGGGGAGTGCATGGGCGCCGCCATTGAGGTGGTTATGGGCAATGGACGTTACAGCAGTGGGGGTTTAATGTGTCCACATAGAAGAAGGAGGGACAGATGGCTGACACCTGTCCCTCCCTCTGGTTCTACCTCCAGCCAGAGGGTTCCAGGTAGTCTTGTCACCCGCCCCCTGATGGTGCTGTTGCTTAATGCCAGGTCGGTCCACAATAAATCGTCCCTCATCCACGACCTGAGCGGGCCAACCTGGCTTGCATAACAGAGACCTGGGCGGGAGAGTGGGGGGATGTCGCCCTCTCTCAAATGTGCCCGCCCGGATACCTGGTTCAGCACTGTCCACGCCTGGAGGGGAGGGAACGTGGGGTTGCTTTGGTTTACCGAGCCTCCATCTCCCTCGTGGGGCTTCCAGTCCCTTCGAGGCCAGGGCTAGAGTGCCTCTACTTGGTGTTGGGCAACTGAGACAGATTGGGGATTTTGTTGGTGTACTGTGCACCCTTCTGCCCAACAGTCTCCCTGCCTGAGCTGACGGAGATTGTCTCGGACCTGGTGTTGAGGACCCCCAGGATGTTGGTCCTGGGGGGACTTCAATCTCCATGCCGAGACTGGTCTGACCAGGGCTGCTCAGGACTTCATGGCCTCCATGATGGCCATGGGGCTGTCTCAACATGTCACAAGCCTGACCCATGAACGTGGACACACTCTGGACCTGGTTTTCTCGATGGGGCAGGAAGAAGGTGGTCTGAGGGTGAGGAATTTATGACAACCCTGTCATGGTCAGATCACTTCCTCGTGAGGTTTGTGCTCGAGAGCGGCCTTTCCCTCTGTAAGGGTGCGGACCCGATTGTGTGGGTCTGCCCCTGGATCCGGATGGATCCGGATGGATCCCTGAAGGCCCTGGGGGAGTTTCTGACTGACAAGACTGGTGCTCCTGTCAAGGCTCTGGTTGAACTATGGAATGGGGAAATGACCAGGGCTATTGACACGATCGTTCCTAAGCGTCCTCTCCCGCTGGGCAGAGCCCACTCTTCCCCTTGGTATAAACCTGAATTGCGGGCGATGAAGCGGGTTGGGAGATGTCTAGAGCGTAGGTGGAGGAAATCATGGGATGAATCTGACCGAACACCCTTAAGAGCCCATTATCGGGCCTCTGCTGTAGCGGTGAAGGTGGCAAAAACAAAATTCTTCTCCGTTTCCATTGCCTCCTCACAATGCTGTCCGGCGGAGCTTTTTTGGGTGGTACAAGGGCTGGTTCGTCCTGACCCTAAGAAAGATCTGGTTCCACCCTCGAAGGCCTGCTGTGACGACTTTGCCAAGCATTTCAGGGAGAAAATTGCTCAGATTCGTCACGAGCTGGACTCAACTAGTGATTCAGAGGCTTCTGGGGGGATACAAATGTCACCGTCTGGTCCAAAATTGATGGATGCATTTCAGTTACTGTGGCCTGATGATGTGGACAAGGTGCTTGGAAGAGTATGTCCCACCACCTGCCTACTGGACCCTTGCCCATCTTGGCTAATTAACAACGCCAAGGACGGGATAGGGACCTGGATCTTGGAAGTGGTTAATGCCTCTCTGAGGGAGGGCTGTGTACCTGCCCCTTTAAAGGAGGTGGTAGTCCGACTGGTCCTGAAGAAGGCGTCACTGGATCCAGAGATGGCCACTAATTATAGACCGTTGGCCAACATCCCGTTTCTGGGCAAGGTGTTGGAGCATGTGGTGGTGGGACAACTCCAAGCACTCTTGGATGAAACTGATTATCTGGACCCATTTCAGTCCGGCTTCAGACCCAGGTATGGTACTGAATCTGCCTTGGTTGCCCTGTACAATGACCTGTGCAGGGAGAAAGACAGGGGGAGTGCATCCCTGTTGGTTCTCCTGGACCTCTCAGCAGTTTTTGATACCATCAACCATGGTATCCTTCTGGATAGGCTAGTGGGATTGGGGGTCGGAGGCACAGCTTTGCAGTGGTTCCGCTCCCATCTCAATGGCTGATTCCAGAAGGTGGTGCTGGGGGACTATGGCTCTGCGCCATGGCAGTTATGCCATGGAGATCCGCAGGGGCCCATTTTGTCGCCCTTGCTATTTAACATCTACATGAAACCGCTGGGAGAGGTCATCAGGAGGTGTGGGCTGCGGAATCATCAGTATGCTGATGATACCCAGCTCTACCTCTCGTTCTCTACCAATCCAGATGAGGCAGTGGCTGTACTGAACTGGTGCCTGGCCGAGGTAATGGGCTGGATGAGGGCCAATAAACTGAAGCTCAATCCAGACAAGGCAGAGGTCCTGTTGGTTGGTGGATCGGGCTTCGGGGAAGGGGACCTGAACTTAGTCCTGAATGGGGTTGCACTCCCTCTTAGGGACAAGATCTGCAGCTTGGGAGTGCTCCTCGACCCAGAGCTTTCACTGGAAGCTCAGGTGACAGCGGTGGCGAGGAGCGCTTTCTTTCAGCTTCGGCTGATCCATCAGCTGCGTCCCTACCTGGAGAACGACTGCCTGGCAACAGTGACACACGCGTTGGTGACTTCCCAACTTGACTTCTGTAACGCGCTCTACGTGGGGCTGCCCTTGAAGACAGTTCGGATTCTTCAATTGGTTCAAAATAGAGCTGCCAGGTTGCTGACAGGGACTGGGTGTTATGTTCACATGACTCCAGTTCTCCGTCAGCTTCATTGGCTCCCCACTGAAGTCCAGGCCCAATTCAAGGTGTTGGTGATGACCTATAAAGCCCTAAACGGCTTGGGTCCAGACCATATATGCCCACCCGCCCCTTGAGATCAGCGGGAGAGGCCCTTCTCCGGAAACCCTCCGTGAAGGATATTAGGAGGGTAAGTACTCGGAGGAGGGCTTTCTCTGCGGTGGCGCCCAATCTATGGAATGAGCTCCCCAGAGAGGTCCACCTGGCGCTGTCGTTATTTGTTTTTCAGCGCCAGGCGAAGACCTTTTTATTCAAACGTTATTTTAATTGTTAATATTATTTATTTATTTTAGTTTTCGGGCCAGGTAGACTCAAATTATATTATATTGTTTTATACTGTGTTTATTTATTTATTATTGTGAGCTGCCCTGAGGCTCCGGCAAATGGGGGCATAGAAGCCTTCTAAATAAATAAAATAAAATAAATAAAGTTATACAAAACTTTAAATATAAATAATCTTTAATTTTTTAAAACAGGTAAAAAAAGCTTTAACAAAATACTGGGATTTGATAAGAACAGCAACATTAAAAGCCCCAGCACATTCTGTTAAATCTCTTATTAAGCTGACATTGCACAGGCTGCATAGGAAAAGCATTCTACAATTAGTGGGCTACCACCAAGAAGGCCCTATCTCATTTTGCCAATTTCCAAACTCCCCTCAGAGCTCACACTTGACAAAATGCCTCCAATGTTGATCATAGCATCCTGGTATGTCATCCAGAGGCACCCCATTAGGTACAGTGGCCTTGAGCCATGAAAGGCTTTAAAACCAGCACCTGATTTAAATATTTCCATGCAATTACACATTTCATTTGAAAAAAATAAGATTATGTTATTACAGGAATGCACACACAACTACAATGTGATATTAAAATCAAATAATGAAATATGCTGAATTAATTTTTAACAGCATTTACAGAGGCCCTGCTCTAGTGTCTCCTGAAGCTGGAAAAGTGACAACTGGTTACAAGGGTTTTTTATGGTTATGTCACAATTCTGAAAATGGATGTGCTGAGAATTTTCTCTTTCAGGTGCCAAATCAAAATTGCTTTAGTCACCTTTAAATGTCCAGTGAAAGATTACATTCCTATCCTCAGATGTCATTCACATTGAACTCAATAGGGATTATTCCCATAGGTACTGGAGTGCAGACTTAATCATGATTGCTTTGTTGATTTAATCTAGATTTTATACTTTGTGGTTTGACTTGTGTATTTGAATTTCTGCCTGTTTTGGTATTTATAATTCACCAGGACCCTTGCCAGCAGGCAGTCAGAATGTTTTAAATATATCTTAGTTTAGAAGGAAATACTGATGTTTCAAGGTGTTCAAGAAGTTGAGATTTGTTTCTCAAGTTTGAAATATGTTTGTAATATATTTCTAAATGCACTCAAATATTCCTTAATTATAATTTGGTCTCTGGACAATAGGTCAAAATTGCAACTTTGAATCTACAACATCTATATTGTGCTCAAAATTGTTGTTGGATGAAATAACATTATTTTAAGTTTACATCATCATGTTTCAAGTATGATCCCATATGAGAATGGGGCACACAGTGGCCACTTAGCAATTGATAGCAAAGAACAACAGTCATGATCACTGTGCAAATGTGTAACAGCAGAATGCTGAGCTTTGTCAAAACTGAAAAGGGATGACAGCAAGGATGCAAAGTCCAAAGCCACTCCTTTAATGTTTTCTGTGCCCTGGTCCTCAACATGTGGCGTGGAGGGAAGAACACAGGATTAAGATTCTGCAATAGCTCACTGATTAAATAACATGTGGCCTTCAGATCCTTGACTTGCAAAATATCCTTCCAAGGCATATTTTATGGTTGTGATAGCCAGGCTACAACTACAAGGAAAAAATAGCCAAAGCTAAGACTGATCACACATTTTTCTGACTTCAGCAGCATGCAAGGTGTTACAAGCTAATTAGCGGGAAGGAATTTTCTGCATGGGAAAAAGCAGAGCCTCATCAAATTCTTTTCCTAATCAGAATAACCTAGTCGTGATGTTGGAAATGTACGCATGCATCCAAGGGAGGCTGGTGATTCCTGTGTTGATGGGACTGCTTATCCATTGCAGCTTTTACTCCGAGCTTTACAGGAGCTTCCAACAGTGCTGACCGGCATACTCAAAATAGTATGAGTAAAAAAAATGTTTAAAAAAAGTATTTGACTGGCAACTGAAAAAAGTCTTTGACTGGCACCAAAATGGGTACAAGGAAAGAACCTGGCATCTCTGAGGAGGTGATTCTACAAATGGGGCACCACAACTGCAAAGACACTACATTTATGGTGCACTACTTCAGGCTGCACCTGGGAACTTAATGATCCAATATTGTATTTATTAAACATTTCCACCATATATAAAATGAGATGATAAGAAAGGTTCAAGTTCAATGTTCTCCCTAACCCTAATGTTAATGTCTTCCATGAATGTGGGGGAGGGCGGGGATCCATGGGGGAGCATTTCAGCACTAATGCAAACTGAAGCAGCAGAATCAAAACACAGGCTTATCTTTCTAATGAGAACAAAGTGAACTTCATTTGTATAATGTATGACCTATTTGTTGAAGATAGTTGTATTCTTCCAAAAATGGCATACAGCAGGGGTCTGCAAACTTTTTGGGTATGTGGGAAGATTTGGGAATTTGAGAAACTGCTGTGGGTGCCACCACTTCAGTCTAATGTGAACCTCACTGATTTCAATTGGATCAAAGCATGACTAATTAAATGGACCAAACCGTGTTTGGGGCACTCATGTACATTTTTTCTTTAATCTCAACTCTAACCCTGCTGCATGGAAAGCTGTCTCATCTCAAGGTGTTTCCAATAGATAAGGGAATTGTCCTTGCAAAAGGAAATTTAAAGTGTCATTGTGACACACAGATACCTAGATCAGAATTAAAGATTTTTTTACATTGGTGATGGGTTTGTTTCCATGGATCTGTCACAATTACTCCCATGGAGGCTGTTCCATTGATGCAAGGTGGATAGTTCTTGAGTAATCCTGAGTTTTTCGCTATAAAAAAAAGAAAAGCCTACAAATCTGCCAGGTTTCTTATACTTTCTTCCAATCACCTGTTTTTGCATTAAAATCTTTACATAACTGCATAATAAAAATTACAATAGTAGATGAGTAATAATAATACCTTCACCATGTCTCTACGTCATGGCAGCTATGCCATGGAGTACCACAGCGCTCCATTCTATCCCCTCTGCTATTTAACATCTATACAAAACCGCTGGGAGAGGTCATCAGGAGGTGTGGGCTGCGGAATCATCAATACGCTGATGATACCCAGCTTTACCTCTCGTTCTCCACTAATCCAGGTGAGGCAGTGGCTGTGCTGAACCGGTGCTTGGCCGAGGTAAGAGAATGGATGAGGGCAAATAAACTGAAACTCAACCCAGACAAGACGGAGGTCCTGTTGGTTGGCGGATCGGGTTTCGGAGAGGGTGGATTTGACCTGGTCCTGAATGGTGCAACACTCCCTCTTAGGGATAAGGTCCGCAGCCTAGGAGTACTCCTCGACCCAGAGCTTTCTTTGGAAGCTCAGGTGACAGCGGTGGCGAGGAACGCCTTCCTTCAGCTTCGGCTGATTAATCAGCTGCGCCCCACCTGGAGTACGACTGCCTGGCGACGGTGACACACGCGCTGGTGACTTCCCGCCTAGACTTCTGTAATGCGCTTTACGTGGGGCTTCCCCTGAAGACAGTCCGAACACTTCAATTGGTGCAAAATAGAGCTGCCAGGTTGCTGACGGGAACGGGGCGTTATGCTCACATGACTCCAGTCCTCCGTCAGCTTCACTGGCTTCCCATTGAAGCCCGGGCCCAATTCAAGGTGTTGATTATGACCTATAAAGCCCTAAATGGCTTGGGTCCTGGCTACCTGAACGAGCGCTTACGTCCGTATATGCCCGACCGCCCTTTGAGATCTGCGGGAGAGTCCCTTCTCTGGGAACCCTCCATGAAAGAAATTAGGAGAGTAAGTACTCGGAGGAGGGCTTTCTCTGTGGTGGCACCCAACCTATGGAATTCACTCCCCAAAGAGGTCCACCTGGCACCGTCGTTACTGGTTTTTCGGCGCCAGGTAAAGACCTTTTTATTTAAACATCATTTTAATTGTTAAAACATATGATCTGGCCAGGGCAACTTCTTCTTCCTTCTCTTTCTCCTCCTATATTTTTATTTACTTAATTTATACTGATAATTTTAATCTTATATTTGTAAACCAATGTATTTTTTGTATTTTGTATTTAATGGTAATTTATTATGTGCTATTGTATTTCATTGTATTTTATCATGTTGTAAGCCGCCCCAAGGTTTCGGCAAGGGGCGGCATAGAAATGTAATAATAATAATAATAATAATAATAATTATTATTATTATTATTACTGGACTTTAGGATTCTGGTATTTGTGGTTTGTCATTGTTACAGACAGGCTAATTCATACAATCAATATGTACAATTTTAAAATATTGAAGTGCATATAAACATTTCTATTGTCATCTCTCAGAAGCAGGTTTTAATGGAGCACCAGGAATCTGCTTCTTACAAAAGAAAGTTAAAATTGGCTGTGCCACATGCCCCACTGAATCAAAGATTTCTTGCATTAATAAGGGGAGAAATGTAAAACTTAATCTCACCCATGTCTCATTGGAGATAAATATTTTTATGGTCTAGTAAAGGATAAAACATTTGTTTTGCTTGAAGCTAGAACTGCAGATGTTCTTTCTGTTCTCCCCCTTTCCAGAGTTGGTAGGCTCACAATGATCATAGGTCAATCCTAATCTTTATCTTTAAACACTGGATTTTTTTCAGCCCTGCAATTTGTCAAACAGCATACATCCCCTCTTCTCAGCTACCTCCAAATCTGACATGGAGGTGAAATTTGTATCTCCTGTATTTGGGGAGCAGATGAAGTTGTTCAAGAAATGTCAGGAATGTAAAGAAGAACTGTTATCTCTTGAAAGGGCAAACATACAAATGAAGGAATTTATTTGAAGCAGTGGGCTTTCCTTTTAATTAAAATGAAATTTAGATGAAGGTGACTGAAAACAGTAAGTACTGTTTTTGACGTAAATGCTGCTTATTCCTCAACACATGTGGCTAAATTTATTGTAAAACAAATTTAGATCTTGACTGGGTTTACACAACAAAAGATTCTACCAGGAGCAGTCAGCTATGATGGGGTATCAGATCTGAACTTGAAGCATTTTCCAAGGATGGTTTATTTTTCAAGAAAAAAGTCATGCAAAGAACCCATGGCTTGTTGTAGGGTAATTCTTGTCCAAAATGGGTTATTGTGTCATTCAGGGTCAGGAGAATGGTTTTACTGGGAGTTGCCATGATCAGCTAGAGAACTGCAAGGCAAAGCAAAGAATCCCATGCTGTTCATTTGCCAATGACTGCCCTTACATCAGTGGTGAAATAGCACTCTGGAAGAATTGTCATGTACTTCCCATCTTGCTGTTGTTGCCTCAAAATTAACTGTTTGAGGGGATCATACTTTTCTGATAATGAGAACTAGCAAGGTTGCCTGCTAGCTAATTTATGCAAAGCTGCAATGCACTGGAAGAGAAATAACAGAAGTAAGAAAGAAGCAAAAGCACTGAAAATTGGTCCAGGGAGGAGCTGAAGGAATAATTGTGTCAAATGTGGGAATGGGATGGGATGTGGCACCTAGCAAGGTGATTCTCTTGTTTTAAAGTGTTGAAAAGCTGAAGGGCAATGAGAAATGCAGTTCAATATTTTCACAACTCTCCAGCTACTCCAGAGAGATGAGACATTTCCTACCTTTCATGGCTCCTTTTTAGAGCAGCCACTGCTGTGGTTACTGCAGTTCCCTAGACAGTTCCTTAAAAACTGCAGAAGAATATAAGCACATTGAATGGCTGGGAGGAAAATGGATGGAGAAATTGTGCACCTTCATTAACTGCACCACAACTGCAAGTACACAAATTTTTCTTCCACTTACTTCCTAGCCCTTAAATTCTTGTATATTCCTGAAGAGGTTTTTTTTTTTTTTTGAACTGTCAGAAAACCACAGCAATACGTTCTCTAGAAATGAACTATGACCGGGGTGTGGGGGAGTAAACCAAATGCAATGCGAGAAAGAGGGAGAGTACTGACACTGTCAGTTCAACACTCACAATCAAGAGGATTACACGCTAAGGGAGAAACTGTTCCGCCCCTTTTTGTGCACATTCTTGTGCTACTTCCTCCCCCCCTCCCCAGCCTTTACCAGTCCTTTTCAAATTACAACTTGGCAGCTGGTCCCTAGCAACTGTGAGCTAGTATAGTCTCACCACGTCGATCTGTTAATTAGTCTACTATGCTACCCCCTCTTTGACAGCTGAAACAAAAGAAAATTGACCAGGAAAACCTACATATATCAGGCAGACATAACAAGGCATATATGAAAGGCTGAACAAATGATAAACACGGTTGTACAATTTTCAGGGTTCAGAAATATTTTTAAAGATTGTAAGAATCCAACCACACTTTTTTGAAACGCTGAAGACACCCAGTCCAGTGGTTAATGAAAAGAGGAGGGAGAACTGGGAGACAGAAAAGAGATGGGTTCTGTCATAGCAGGCACTGGGCTACATGCCTGAATTCCTCTAAATTCAGTGAGACTAACTCCCAGATAAGAACTATAGAGCCTGCAAGACTAGAAATCACTCAACAAGCTCACACAACCTCTTTCTCCATAAAGGCCACCAAGCAAGCCCTAACACGGAAGTCAGCAAAGCCAAAGCAATCTAATCTCTGAAAAAAGTGACTATGGACCTCTTTTAATACTTTCATCTTCCTATTACATCCTACAGCTGTGCTGACATACGGAAACTGACCAACAGCTGTCATCTCTCTCAAGCATAACATGATTCGCTGTCTAACGCATGAGAGGATAAATCTTTCAGTATGGACACCATCAGAAGAAATTGCTTTCTAATGAAGAAACAAGATAAAATAAAATAGCTAGCCCTCCAACTAATGTATGAATAAGCTGAACAAGAAAGTGGGGACAGATTGTAATATTCTAGAATATCAAGTACAATTTTCTAGATATTTTCTGTGTAATTGTCTGCATTCATTTTGCATCATTTGTCCTTAAGATGTGGTAGTTTTCAAAATCATTGTTTAATAAATCAGATTTCAATGACATGAGCAGCCCAATTTAATGCAAGTTTATTCATAAATTAAATCAATGTATTCTCAAGTAAGTATGTATAGGGTTGCAATCTTGGAGAAATATACAAACAATTCTCAGGAAAATGTATCGACACAAAATGTTTGACTTGAATGTTTTAAGCAAACTTGAAACTTATTTGCCTACTTGTATAAATAAATCAAGGTGATAACTTTTTGCCATGATTTGCTAACCTATTCTCTAGGAAAAAAAGTATGGATCTTGTACAGGAAAGAAAAAGAAAAAGTTTAAACAGGATTAGTTTAAACAGGATTACATTCCATAGCAAATGCAAGAAACAGAACATTTCAGAACTAATTTTCACAGTCAATTAATCTATGTTCACATATTTTTACCATACTCAGGATTATATATTTGTGATGCGGCTGATAATGTGCCATGTAAAACAAAACCCCATAATAGAGCACAATTCTCTAAAACAGCTGAGCAACACAGAGCACATAAGCTACATGTGGTCCCTCCCCAAGAAAGCTGAAAGAAAAAGCTTTCTTTAGGGAAAATATGACATCTGCAGCAGATGTTGCATTTTCAGAGAACCAAGTTATCAATATTTGCAAGCTACATTGGATCATTTGGTGCTAAAATTTGTTGTAAACAAACTAAATTTATCCACAGAAGTTCTCTAATGCTATAAACATACACAAAAACAAAACAAAACCCAAAACCCCTGACAATTTGGCAAGGGTTGTTTTGGATACACAAAGAAGCCCTACAGATTGTGGTTTGCAATATTGTTAAAAAAACTGAATGATGTCCACCACCATGCTAGAGTGGCCCTACCACAGCTGACCCTTGGCATAATATAGTATAGAATACGTTACCATGATGTGTGGAACAAATGACCATTAACTCATGGGTAACATCTCCAGATCTCCTGACAGGAATTAGCAGCTCACCAACATCTTCTTCTATTCTGTATTCTGATCCAGGAATGTACACAGTTGATTCTGGAAAGGAGTGGAAAAGTAATTTAATAGATCAATTAAATATTAAAATAATTTAAGATTCGAGGAAGCACTGTTTATATTTCTCCAGCTCCAATGAAATCAATGTGAATAGGATTACAACATATTTTATAAGGAAAAAAGAATAAAGAAAAATAATCAACAGACAAAAATCACATACCATCACCAGGATCCACGATTTCCACTGTTGCTCTTTCTGGAAATTCCAGAGCAGCCATAACCGGATCTGACAAAATAATCTGGAAGACCTCTGATTCCTCATATTCATTATCTGCCATTACCCTCACTCGCCAGGTAGCTACGGTCTGACCTGGGTTGAACTGAACTTGTTTCTGAGCTTTCCCTTTGAAATCCTTATCCTTTTCAGCTGTCCCATCTTTAGTCCCAATGCCTGAGAAAATATTTGGAAGGAGAAGCAATAAAGAAATTTAAAAAATTATTTTCATCCCTTCAAAAAATTGCTTCAAAGGAAAAAAATCTTTGAAATACTTGTAAAATTCCCCTTAGCTCTGTGTCATCTTTTCTCAGAAGTTTTTTTAAAGTATCTTTTGCTCTATATACAGCCAAAATGACTTAAGGACAGTTAAACCATATGCCTAAAAAAAGAGAGGCATAAAATTCATAAATTAATATTTTTACTTGTATAATTGTTGTATGTATGTATTTTATTTTTATTGTGAGCTGCCCCGAGGCTTTGTTGCAATGGGGGCAGCATAAAAATGTTTTAAATAAATAAATAAATTGTGGCTGGTCTTACTCAAGTGACCAGATACAGAGAAAGTACATGATATAATCTGGAAACATTCCCAGATAGTGCAGCATTGTGATTAGTACAATCAGTAAGTGTAATCTAAGTAGGCAGGCAAGTTTTGCCTTAGGACAACTTACTGACAGTGAATTAGATGTATTCAGAGCACTTTTTTCAAGCCTGGTTTGACTGAACCATTCTCCTCATATGCCATCATCAGGATAACTGATTTTTGAACATCAGAGATCATCAGAGATCATATTAAATATCACTGGATGGTTTTCACAATTCATATGGTTAAAAATCTGTGTTGACTATTTGACCAGTAGGTGTGAAACACACTGTCTCTAGACTGCAGATTTAACAAAGATGATAATCTAACGGAAATCAATAATTATCTGGAACGTTATGACAGATATTTGCCCATCCCACACAGGGGTTTTAGGGGTTTCAATTCTGTAACACTACTTGTACATGAACTTTATATGTGGAAAGTTTCACTTGCCCAGCTTTTGTCAGTTGCTCCTTAATGGATGTATTATGTACTTCTTACATCTTTAAGAAGAAACTGACAAAAACAAACCAAAAAAGCAAATATTGATCTAAATTCTGAGATTATAAAATTCCAGTTTTCCTCAGTTCTGTTTAATGGGAACATTTTGACAGGAAACTTTAGAGAACAGAGATGTTATATATTTAAGTGGTTTTAAATTCTATTTCTGTAATACCAGTGATATATTGAAGGCTTATCAATATTTAGAACAGACCTAAACAGTGAAATCTTTTATTTTATGGAAAACCCATGAATGGCTCCCTAAAATCCATGAAAAACTCAAAAGATTGAAATTAATTTCTCAAAAGCAAAGTAAGATTTGATTTTATCCATAGTCAATTCTATCAAAGCTTTACACATACAGAAATGCTATTTAATTTACATTTTCAAGGCTTGTTTCACTTCTGACTTGCAAGAGAAAAAATGTAATTTCACTGTTGACTGTAATTTTAAGCAAGAAGAACCATGGGAATGTCAAACTGTGCTCACAACTGATATGAAGCTGCATTTTGAGTTTGTTAATGTCTAATGTTTCTGCTCGGCTTATTTAAGTTACCATGCTAACTTAAATAAGTAAACTATTTGTGTTTTAATTTATGGTTTGACACCATCAAGTAGGAAACTTTACCTTTCTGAGCAAGAATAATAAACCTTTGTCATGCTGAAACCCTTGCCCAGGT
Source organism: Varanus komodoensis (assembly GCF_004798865.1). Lineage (NCBI taxonomy): Eukaryota > Metazoa > Chordata > Lepidosauria > Squamata > Varanidae > Varanus > Varanus komodoensis. The sequence goes on from NW_025335589.1 coordinate 5,538,083, forward strand.
TTGAGAAAACTTGATATCCAGTAAGAAGCGCCTGGGAGCTGTGAGGTGTGAAAGCCTTTCCACACAAGGAGCCGCAGTACTTACACTTCAGACCTATTTAGAAATGCTTGACGTGATGCTCAGGAAAGCCTGATTTGGTATTAAGCCTCTGTTCTGCTAGGATTGTTTTTAAATACTTGTTCAGTTAATAGGCATTTTTTAAAACTGTCAACATGACTTATGAGGAAGAGAGGGGCCTGGCCAGGCAACCATTACAGATTTACTTCCTGACTTACTTCTGCATTGCCCCTTATTGCTAATGAGGTAACCAGCTATCTTCACCTCTCCTGTGAGGAATTTTCCTAGGCTGTGCCAAGGAAACTTTTCCTAGGAACTATATAAGTCAGCACTGTTCCTTCTTTGTTGCCATGCGTTTTGCTATGCCTTAAAGCAACCTTCCTCAGACTGGTATCCTCCAGATGTATTGGGCTGCAACTGTCTGAGTTCCTGACCATTTACCATGCTAACTGGGGCTGATGGGAGTTGCAGTCCAAATCCTCAGCAAGATATTGGCTTGGGAAAGGCTGGATTAACAGAGGGTCCTTCTAGGGTCTTTCAGTTTCCATAATCTGAACTAATGCCATGTGTCAGAAACACAGAACAAGAACTGGAAATATAGCAGATTTAATAATCCAAGCACAGGGTCTCATCCACTGATTTATTTATTCATTCATTTAATTAAGGCATTTCTATTATTAGAAATAGATCAATTATTCAAAAGACTCTCCAGATTAATCTACTTTGCCTTATTAAGAATGAATAAAACAAAAGTAAAACAAATACTTATTTCTATCCTGTCTTTGGCATATGGAAGGACTATCCATTTTACACTGGAAGCAAACTAGCAGTATTTATTCTCTAAATATTTCTATAACTTTCTGTCAATCTTGGGCACCAAAGTGTCTGTGCATACTTGTCTTGGCACCTGCAGCATTCCTTGCCTCTCCTGATTTTTAGCTTACTTCTTAAGATCGAAACTGGCATGCTGCAGAGCACATTATTTCTCTCTAGCATAATTTATTTTGGCAGTTCAAAAGAGCAGCTTGTACATAAATGCTCAGACTCTGACTCTTCCTTCTACCTGGGTTCTTGGGCAAGTTACTTTTATTTTCCAAAGCAATCCAATAGAAACCCCCAGAAGTTTCTCCCAGGGGGCTGTAGAATTCTTTGGATACCCAGATCCAAGGTTGGAAAAGCAGTCTGGCCTTGGTGCTGGAAATCTGTTTTCCTATCTGCAGCAGCTGTCTCAGCAAGAACACACTGCTGCTTCTCCAAGTAACCTCATAGAAGGGGTTAAAAGACATGGGGGTGGAGTGGTGTGGGAAGGGAGGGGACTGGGGCTGCCAGGGTATGAGGTATCCTGGTGGCACTCCAGCCTACTTCCTTCCATGTCCAAAGTGCCAAATTGGCCATCCTTTTCTCTTCTGGGTTGGAAAAAAGTGGAGGCAAAAACTGCCGCAGTTGGTCTTTGCCCTCCTTTGTTCAGAGGCTTACAGGCACACCACTGGATTTTTCCCTTACAGTTTCTCTACATGAGGCTTTTAACCCAGGATTTCAACATCACTTGACCAAAGCGTTTGCCTTCAGATTCTTTGCTGAGTTAGATATGCTCCTTTACATGGATTTTTGTTCTGTTCTGTTTTCTTTCTTTGCCTTTCTATGTATTCCATCACACAGTCACAAAATAACATAGCAGTATTTCAGAAATACATGAGATTTGTATACCACTTCATTCTGCCACTTTCAAAAAATTAAACACTTTCCTCATCCTAAAAGAACAAAAACCATGAAAATGCTTGGAAAATGTGTGTGAAGCCCTTGAAGAGGACAAAGTTGTAAATAGCACCTACAAACTACTATGAGTGAGGAATCATGAATGCATAATAAATACAATGTGCAGAGGCTCCTCTAGTTTGCCTTCTGAGAAATGAGTATTTTAGACCAGCCATGACCACTGTGGCAGAGTGATCACAGACAGCATGCACATGGATAGAACTAAGAGCCAGTGAGATTCCCTGCCTAAACCAACACACAATCCTATTTTGTTGGGACCAACCCTAGGCTCTTGTAAGCTTGTTTATTCACTAAAAACTGACTTCTATAATTTGATGTGAAAATTGCTCCAATAAAGCTTTCTCCATTTTGAATTTGAATCTCTGCCTTAGCACCCAGTAACTGATGAGTCATATGAAGAAATAGGGATGATACAAATAAGGTGTACAGTTAATGTGAGAACAGTGGGCAGTTTACCTTCCCCACTTAATAAATCGAATTTATTTCTGCAAGGTGTGTTCACCTGGCAAGGCTCCAGGTGAGTGAGAATGTTCCTTTTCTCAGATTTGTACAAGTGGACCCATTTGAAGATTTCAAAGCACAGTTGTGGAAATGAACATGTTACTGCTCATCCCTGGCCATACAATAACTGTATGGGTGGATGACACTCAATATATTTTCTGTTATTTATGTTAACAACACATACTGGTACACTAAACATTTTCATCTGAATGCCATGCTTTTGCACCTTTAGCCTTAGGAGCAAAGATGCTTTGAAATCTCTGCTTGTCCCATGCACTGAACAGTGGCTGACTGGAATGTTCCACTTCACATTTATCTTAATACTTGCAAAAAGCATCTGATAAAGAAACCAGCATTTCTTATTGACACTGTCTCTGTTTCTTACAGGAATTTACTTGGCCACAGTTTAACAAAGGCAGTTAAGATATTTTGCTGAAGATATAAAAGCTTACTGATTTTTCCTTGAAACTTTAAACATTAAAGATTTTCTGGTTGCAAACATGGCAGGAAACAGTCACTGTAAATTATTGCTGCTTACGATCAATAGTCATTGCCTCATTTTTTAAGGTCACATAACTGAACGAGTGTAGAAAAGTTGTAAGTTCATTAATCAAATATTCTTAAGGAATAGGGTTAGGTTAGAAAGATTTCTCTGCCAAAGCAACTTGTGCATTAACTAATGAAATCAATGGGTAAATCCACACGTCATGACAACCCATCTTAGCAATAAACCACAGCAGGTCAGTGACTGCACCAACTGGATTCACTGTAGTTTGTTTGCCCATGTTCTCCCCATCCTTCCATTCCCACAGGGATCCACGTGGAGCCTGAGGCAGGATCCGTTTATCTGCCTCCTCACCTCCACACAAGTTCATTTGTTTCTTTCACTGAACCTTTGTGTTACTTTAAACTTTTTAGTTTTCATATTGTGAACTTCATCTTGACAGTTGGTGTTTGTAATCTCCATTTTGAGAGCCATTTGCAACCCTCTGCCCAACCGGTACACTGGAGAGGCTGTCCGTAGAGCAACTGGGCATCTTTTCAATTGCCTAAGTGTGGCTAAATCTTTAAAAACTAAAAAAAAAAAAAAAAAAACCCGCACACACTGCCATTACGGAAAAAAACATGCTAACCACTGACAGGCCCTTGGACACTTTGAAGTGATGGTCAGACCAGACCTGCACATACTGGCTGCCAAGCCAGAGATGTTGATCTCCAGGGGGTAAAGCTGAAAGGGAAAAGTACTGAAAGGAACTCAAAGGGCTTGCAATAATGGCAGGGGACACGCAGGACTGCTTGGGAACTTGTGGGGTGGCTTATTCCACAGAGGCCTAAGTGAGCTTGTAAGTGGGGCAGGCAGGTTGCCGTTTCTGCCAAGAGGCTCACTGGCTGGTTCAAGGTGCCCATGATGAGGTAGGTGCCCAGGCTCAGGTAACACAGCAACTCAAAACGAGTTCTGCATCTCCCAGAACAAACTGTGTGTTGACAAGATAACTTCTTGTACTCAAGCTATCCTGCAGGAAACAGTCCGGATTTGCACAATGTGACAACTCATCATGGCTTGTAACCCTCATTGTGCTGTCCTGTTGTGTGAATCCAGCCAATGAGTAATTTGAATCAATATATTGCCTGGAAAATCTAAATGAAAAGAAAGTAATTTCCCAAAGTAGTCATGAGAGAGCTCAGTCTGTTATCATGGAACTACTAAAAACTTGTGCCTTCATTGTTTGGGGTGCTGTTAAAACCACTCTGCTGTAGCAAACTGGAAGTCTGTAGAAATACCCAGCACTGAGAAGACAACTGAGCAGAAGGCAAGAAATGTTTAAATGTATTCTTAACCATATCACTACAGGAAGACACTAAATATCAACATCTCATTGCATTCACTGGTGTCATATCACACACTAAAAAAATTTGAGAGCATTCCCAGGGCATTTACAAATTGCATGATTTCTGTAAAGAAGTTGCATGGTTTCATTCTCAATATTCAGATAAATTAATGCCATACTCACTAACAAATGATGTCTCCCCTAGATATCCTCTGCGCTTGAGAGTTACCTCCAGAGTTCTTGAATCCTCATCTACAATATAGTACTCTTTTTCCAGGGAAATCCAAGCCCAGTTTAAACGGAATGGCTGGCTCTTCAATTTGTTTCCTCCTAAAATTTGATAAATAACATAATATCATCATATAGAATATGTAACCCAAAGGAAGTCCTGAATTCATCAAATATGTAATATAAATTAGCTCATATACAATATGTATACACTATGCATTTTTGTTTTTATGTTTTTTGGAACATCCAATTAATTCTAGAAAAAATAATTCTGTGGTTAATTGACCATAATGTTTCTTCAGGCAATTTCATAAAAGCACTCTACATTTCCTTATCTGAATCCAAGGGTGGCTTCACATCTTACTGATGAAAACTGAACAAGTATTGCAGAAAGCACCTTTTCCAGTCTTATGCTTGCCAAGGTAATGGGAACATGGAAGCAGGGGAGGCATTTACAGATCGGAGTAAGTGGGCAGGGCAGGGTAGCTGAGCCAAGACATTCTGCTGTCTATGGCAAAGAACAGGATGGCAATCCCTCCCTTTCCAGGCATAGGAGCAGGCTGGAATGGCAGATTAATCCTTCTTCAGCACTAGCAATGGACAGCATCTTTCACAGCCCCAAAGGAAGTGAGCTTGCTTAGAGGGGATGAGGCAGGTTGCATGGCCCACTACTCTCTCCTCTGCTACTGTGAGGTGGTAGGAAAGTATCTGCTAGTAGAGGCAACTCCTTCGCTCTATCTAACAGTAGGACCAGCCCAGGTACAATTGTTCCCATTCTGAGACTTTCTGCATAAATACTTTCCATGGCACCTCACTTAAGTTACATCCAGGTACTAACCTCAGTACAAGTGGAAAAAAAAAAGTTGATTTAAAATGACATGGTGGGATATGTCAATCAAAAAAATGGTGGTTGTGAGAAGAGCTAAGCATCCATCCTTATTCACCAATTTCCCATTGCAAGATCCTGTGCCACACTCTTGCGTTAGTTTTCACTGCCTGTTGTCTATTAGCCCTACAAATAAATGTCCTGCTCTTGGCAGGCCTGGCCAGCTCTTGTAAACTCACAGCTGTGGCTCCCTTTCTGGAATCAATCTATTTCATATTTGGAAACTCACTTTACACTAATAACAGATGGGGCTGTTTTTATGCTGTCTGTGGTGGCTAAGTGAGTTTATAATATAACTAAGCATGCAGTCCTTGATGCATGCAGCCTAGATGGAATGAGAGGCAGTGCCAGCTCTCTTGGAGATTCATGTGCCCTGCACCTCATCTGGATGGCTGTTTGTATAAGCCATTGGCCCAGGCCACAAAGTTCCTCCACACTAGCTTCCAAGGGCAGGGGGGTTATGGCTCGGAATACTCCTAAGGCCACACAGACAATCTCAGGAGGCCACAGGACGGCAGAATTATAGCTTTGCTGCTCTGTGCTGGATGTAAGACAGGGATGGCTGCCTTGGTTGCAGTTGCTAATGAAGCAAGGCATCAAAGCTGACAGTTTTAAATGTGATTAGTAACTATTAACTGTTCCATAACAAAGATAATTGGTCAGAGGCTCTGGCCAGGAGATTTAAAGAAAAAGTTGTTTTGGAGACAGGGTTACATGATTAGTGGCTGGCCAGAATGATGGAAGACTACAACAAAGGAAGAGGGCTAGTTGCTGAAGGTCAAGCTATCAGAACAGTTCTGTGCAATATAGCCTGGAATCTAAGAAGAGCAGGATGTTGTGGTGAAGTTAAACGCAAGAAGCAGAACGTGGAACTAGACAGTTCCAGGCACTGGTCTGATCAGAGGAACTTCAGCTTAATGTGTGCCTCCTAGGGATGACAGACGTTGCAAGCTCCTCATGACAAGTGTTGTCTCTGTTCTCTTGACAAGTTGTCTGTTTCTCTCTCCCAACTCCATTTAAAAGGAGACAACTCCATGAGAAAATCATCTTGAGCTTCAGTGCAGGCAAGGAAAAATGCACTCAGTGTTCAGAAATGCTACTGATACCCCCCCATCCTGATTTCCCCTGAAAATCAAATGCCAGATTCAGGCAGGAAATGAGGGTATTAACAGAAATAAATTGATTTTACTATCCCAAATAGTGGTTCACATTACATGGCATTGCTCTAAATGATGTCCATTTATCTCCTGGTTCAGTTATTAGATGCAATACAGCACTGCAAATGCAGGGAGTTCATGTTTGCATTCAGAATAGGCAATAAAGAAATCCCATCTGCAATGCTTGTTTAAATAGTATGGAAGATCTTGATAAGGGGTAAGTTCTTTAAGATAGTTTCCAAAGGGTTAAATTAATGCAAACCTTCAGAGACCTTCAGTATGGAAGTTAAATGACTTTTTGAAGTTTTCTTCTCTGATTTGTGAAATTTGCTCTGAAATTTTTCGTAGATTTCTTTCAAATGATTAACTGAATAGTAAATAAACCAAATCAGCTAAGAACCATTAATCATTAGCAATTCAAAACAGAAAACTTGCAGCATTAACCATGATAGAGTTCCAAAGGAAAACAAAACATGGGTCATTGTTTGATACAGTGAAAAGTCACACAAATGGGAGTAGGTTAAAAATAAATGGAAATCAAGTGACCCACCTTGCACATAATTATTAAACACACTACCACAAAGCCAACATTGGCTACAACTCAAAGTTGTTACATATTTGTTTTAAATACAGCAATAAAAAGAGCAGTTATGACCAAACTAATGTGACTAGTATACATGGCTGAATGGAAATAGAAGATCAAATTCTCAAGCCGCCTTCAACTTTCTTCCTATGCACTAATTTTAAAAATCCATATTTGTACTCACATAGCCAGTAGTACTATTCTGGAACAGGATACATTACACTCACTAAATGATGGAAGGAACGATAAAGTACTGGGTGAGATCCAACTTAGTAATTCTGTTAAGAGCAGGATCTACCACTCATACAAGGATAGCTATGTTTACTGCAGGTATTATTTAAAACCTGTATCTGCTACACAACAGTTTCCTTAATTCCCCCAAGCCAGCACAAAGTGACCAGTGACACCAAACCTTTCAGAGACCGAATGCCCAGACTGCAACCCAAAACCCACTTATTTATCGCAAAGTGCCAACACTACAATAAACCTGAAAACTGAGGTTTTAGTTTAGAAAAAACACCTCACAGCCAGTCCAAGCAATATATATATATATATATATTGCTTGTGACATCATCGCCTGGCACAGCTACTCCTTTCCGAGCATGCGCATGACCCCTGTGTCCGATGTTATCCAATGCTCGGCTGCTGGGGCGATGCTGGGGTGACCTGGCTTGCGCGCTGGCAGAGAGGGCTCTGCATGCCCACTGTGGCACGAGTGCCATATGTTCGCCTCCACTGTCCTAGATTGTACATCAACTTGTATCTCCTTTAGAAATACCCTGTCCTGTAAGACTTCCAAGTAAATGTAATCTTGTTATACCAGGAACTCCACTTAATAATACGCCCAGATTTCCAAAGACAAAAATAGTTGACCTCACTTAACAGACCAATATAAAGGGATGTAATTAGTTATGAAATTCCATTCTAGTTAAGCCACTCCTCTCAGCATGTTCAAATTCAAGAATCCCATCCCATTTCCAATCTGCAGAACTGTAAATAACCCATCCTTACATTTTATAGAAGAGTACTGGACTTTAACTAGTAAAAAAAGAGCTGGTGAGAAGCCCTATCATATCTGTTTCAGAGATCTGATACTCTCCTTTAACTAAGATTACAACAGATGCATGATTATATATAGCTGTATATACAATAAAAGCTTTGCACAGACATTAGGGGTCTTGTAATCCATCAGAACTGTTCTATGTTCACAGTCACTTGGAAATGTTAATATCTTAGTACGGTCATTTACAATTGTTGATAGAACAAATTCTTTCTACATGAGCTATGCTGTGAAATGCAAAGAAGAGTTAGTATTTATTTTGATAACAGCAAACTGAGTTACCATATCCATATATGAAAGAACAGAATTCAAATTATCATGCCTCCAGATTTAAATATATGCTGTGAGATAATGTTTTTCAATAGGCCTAAACGCTGACTGAAGAGCCAGTGCATCCAGTAACACAAGTCCACATGCGCAACATTCTTTCTGCTTGGCACACCTCCCACCCCTCTTTTAATATGGTGCCTTTGAGCAGATGCTACAAAGAGTTTATTAGAAACTAAGCTGTTAAAAATACAGTAATGATCTTTTTGATCAATGACAGCATTTCATACATATATCCTATCATATTACTTGGATCATCTGTCCTAATTTGCTGTATTATTTTTCTTCAAGCCAAAATTCAAAAATTCTCACTTCATGACCACTTACCCTGCCAATATGCCACAGTGAATTTTCACCCCCTCCTTTTCCCTTGGTCTTCCTGCAGTTATAACAGGGAACACCATGGAAGGACCAACTCATATCGCCCTTCTCACTGTGATGATGAACCATATTATCTTACTGCAGCTTTTTTCCTTCTATTATATTTTTCCTTCCTGCTGAACAATAAGTTTGGCTTTCAGCTGCTTTCACTATCCTCATTTTGAAAGGCCCTGACAGCCCCTTCAAAATACCTGAGGAGCAGTTTGATGCGGTTGTCAGTGGATGGCACTGTAAATGTTTTTTAAGAGTCCCCCCCCACACACACACACACACACATATCACGTGCATGAAGTGTTACAAAAGAGGTGCCACGGCACAAATGCGGAAACCAGGACCATCAGTGCTTAATGTTGAGGTGGGGGCGTCCGCTGCCACAATGCATCAGGTATCAGCTCTAGGCATGAACACCAAGAGGGTCCTAACAGGCTTTTCTCTTCCATTCATGAACAAGGGAGAGCAAAGGTGTGAGTGATCTTTCTCATAAAACTGGGGTGGTGGGATTTACACCCCCTTCACGATGACATCCGCATCTTGTTTAATTATGCTTTCATTCTTTCCTTTCCCTCCTTCCTTTCATGTTCTGACTATCCTTATTGTGATGCACATTTTGTGTTTTCCCCCAAGACTCCAGCTGCTTAGGAAAATACAAAAATGTATCCTACCCTGCCCAATTTAAAACACCTTTTGGCAGGACATTGGGTTTTCATTTTGTTTTTTGATTGGGAAATAAACAGCCATGTCCCAGTCAAAAAACACCAACTGCCCTGACAACACACCTTTTTACAGAGAACTCAAGAGTTTTAACAGCTGTTAAATCTTCCCCTTAACATATTCAGGAACCATGCGAAGTCCAGTGACCCATGGTAACTGAGAAAGAGGAATGCAGCTGGGAAGTGATGGCTGGTTGGAACCCTGAATCCTGCGCTCAGGATCACTCAAGCAGAATGGATGCAAGACTTGAACTATTAATACAGGAGGGTGAGTACGACCTGATAGAGATAACTGCAGTTTGGTGGGATAACTCCCATTTCTTAACAATTGAAAGATATAAACTGTTCAAGAAGAACAGAAGGGGAGGTAAAGTCATACTATATTTTAAAGATACATAACTCTGCACAGAAATACAGGAGGATGAGAGCAACTGGATTACTATAAACAGAGCAAGGACTAAAAGAAACACAGTAAATAGAGTCTATTACTGACCACCCAATCAAGGAGAAAATGAGAATGAAACTTTTGAAAAGCAATTGACAGTGTTTCAAGAAGGCAATTCCTGTTGAAAGTAAAAGCAGAAAGTACAAAAGTAGGACTGCAACTGAATATTGAAGAAAACAAAAATTACAACTACAGAAGAACTATAGAACTTTAATGTCAACAATGAAGATACTGAATATGTGAAATATTTTGCATAGAGGGCATGATGATGTATCTACCATTTGATAGACATTTTGTTCACTATAGCATCATCCATGTCCTAGTACCTGGCTTCCAACAGGCAATCTAGCAAGAAGAACTTTTCCCATTTTCTTTCATGGAATGATGCTGTTGAACAGGTGTGGATAATCTTTTCCAGATGAAGGCCAAAATGCTTCTGGGAAACCATGTTGGGCATCACAATGCAAAGTAAATGGGGCCATCCACTGTTGCCAGCATGACTTCCCAGACTCCACTCTCTTACACACACACTCATGCACTCACAACTTACTCTCATGAACACCACCTCTATCCCACCGCAGAAACACTGGTACAAAATGCTTGATGTAACAGCAACACACTGAGTTTTTTTCTTTTCCTTCAGAGAATTATAAATATATGTAAATATATGAAATATACTAAAGCATGTACAACTTCAGTTCTGTTCCATCAAATAAAAATAATCATAAAAGAAAGGATCATTAATTATTATTAGTTATATATATTCAAATGCAACAGCTACCAATTATGCTAGAAAACATCACAACCTTCAAACATATATCAGTTGATTACACTTTCTTGATTATCTACTTAGGAATTTATGAAATCACCATGAAAATAACACTGATCCTGGTATCGCAAAGGCCTGTCGATTCTATTTGTGAAAGCACACAGACAAGGTGCCTTGAAGAGTATAGTTTATGCTTTGGAAAGATAAGATAAATGCCCTTTTTGAGTGCCAACATAGCGTGTTCAAACAAAATGAACACAGGATGCAAAAATAAACCTGTTGTAAGAGCAGCTAGATATTCATAAGAGTCCAAAGTCCCTGCCAGCATTCTGGAAGAATTCCAAGAGCTGTGACAGAAATATAAGTTTGTCCACATGCCAGAGAATCATTTTCTAGATAGTATTCCATTTTTGAGACAGTGAAAGAAAGACAAGGAAAAGCAGTTTTTAGGATTTCCCTTCAACTCTTCTAGCCTAATTGGCCTCTGCTGGTGACACTGCTGGCACTAATTGTTATTCTGGCAAAAGTTACTGGCAGAATAACAAAAGCCCCAGTCTTTGTTTCCTTCCTGTGCACCAACAAATTCTATGGGTTTCATTTACACACTGGCTGCTTAGAACAACACAATATACGATTTTGCCAATGATTTCATCCAACATTTTACCATTGTAGTATCATCAAAATGTAAAATTGCCTTTGCAACTTTGCTTATAAAGTTACAGTATTACCAATCAACAGTAACAGCATTTATCATCAATTTTCCTATGCATTCAAAATATTTTGATTTAATTTTATTTAATGTCTGTACCATGCTTTCCCTTTTATGAAGAAACCCCAACACACGATAATTTTAATATGCCAATACAATAATTTGGAAAACAAAACAGAATTTAAGTACACTTATCAAGCAAAAATGTAAAAATGCTACAATAACCCATGAATAGAATTTTAATGTAACACTGAAAGAAAATAACGATCTGTTAGTAAGTATAATACAAAATGCATAGACATTCATTCATTCAATCAGATACACATGTCAATAAATAAGCTCCTTAGCAATACACAACCCATGCTAATACAGAAACCTCTAACCAGACTTTCATACATTAACACACTAAAACAGTAGGATACTCAGAGCCACCAACTCACTCATGGTTTATAATGGAAAGGAAGGAAGGACGTAGCTTTTGTCCTACTGAAACTCCTCACAGGAATCTCCTTCAACTGAGACTAACTCTGATGGTAGCTGTGACCCAAGAGACGAACTTGGATCTACACCACCTGAGTAATTCTTGCAACTTAGTGGTTTCTCCCACACTAGAGACATTCAAAAGGAAACTGGACAGTCATCTGAGTGGGATGGTATAATGTGGTATCCTGCAACAGTGGGGGGGTTGGACGCGATGGCCTTCATGGCCCATTCCAACTCTATTATTCTATTATTCTAACTTCATATTAGAAAATACTAAAATACCTTATGAACAGAAGTGCATAAAAACATAGGAATCTGCCTTATATCATGTCAAAACCATCTTGCCAGTATTTTGACACTGACTGGCAATGAATCTCTGTGGTTTCAGGCAGGAGTTTTTCCCAAGTTCTATGTGAAAATGCTAGGGATTGAACCTGGGATCTTTTGTATCCAGGACATGTGCTCTATAATCGAACTATGGCACCTCCCTATGTTGGGGTGAGGTTCTCCTAGCTTACTTTAGGCCAGCAATAACCCTCAATACAACACTAGTATTCCATTCATACTTCCCTTGCCTCACCTCCTCTTCCACTTACTTTCCTTAACAGTTTCATCTGCCCAAATGTCCCATGAATTAAATCAGGCAAATTCATGTTCCATGTATTGTTTCCAAAGATCAGTGTTTCAACATTGCACCAATTCCAGTCTCAGTAGTATGTGAATGGAAAATCCGCAGTTTAAATGTTCACAATTTATGTGAGACCTGTAGTCCTTCTAGGCCTAGACCAAATTATATAAAACATTATTCATGCATTTTGAACTCAAAATGCCACTGCGCAGAGGAAGCTGGATTTGGGTGAATGGTGTCTTTAAGCTATTGCCCCTGCTATGAAACCCCAGTCCAAATCAGCCCAACATCTGGTATTCAAAGCAGGAAGCAAGCCCTCACTGGTATCAGATAAAGTATAGAATCATAGAGTATTAGAGCTGGAAGGGGCCATGAAGTCCTTTGGGTCCAACCCAAATACCAATTTACACAATCCAATTTATAGGTGATGCAAGACAGCCATTCTGATCAGGACCATAGCAGGATTAAAGCATCCTCACATCAATTTCTTGATCAAACACCATGCAATACAAAATATAAAAAATCATGCATAGCACCACACACATGACATTGCAGGTACTTTAGCCATTAGTGTTTGCCAAGACATTTCTAATAGCAACAGTAACTGAGAGTTCCAGCAATGAATTAAGCAAACTGAAAATGGCCAAAAACAAATATGGAAGTTAAAGACTTCTACCTTTCTAAAAGCAGACTGTCCCATATTGCCAATTTACAGGTGGGTTTTTATGCAGTCCCTGCCATTACTACTCAGCTATAAGTGGTGAGATGTTGCATAGCCAGAAGTGAGGCTTCTAGATCGAGAGAGGTATTACTACCACTCTATATGACTCTGGTGAGCCCGCAACCGGAGTATTCAGTTTTGGGCCCCTCATTACAGGAAGGATATAGCCAGGTTAGAGTCAGTGCAGCGTAGGGCCACAAGGTTGGTGGCTAGTTTGCAGGGGATGGGGTATGAGGTGAGACTGAGGGAAATGGGTCTCTTCAGCCTGGAGAAGAGGTGACTCAGAGGGGATATGTTAGTGATATACAGGTATGTGAGGGAATGTCACATGGAGGTGGATAGAGACCTGTTCTCCCCTGCAGAAGGTAGGACACGCTCCAACCGAGCAAAGCTCAGGGAAACAAGGTTCCATTAAGATGCCAGGAAGCACTTCCTGACAGTTAGGACCCCAAGGGTGTGGAATGGGCTTCCATGGGAGGTGGTTGAGGACCCATCAGTGAGGGTGTTCAAAAATAGGATAGACATGCACATGGTGGGCATGTCATGAGAGGAGCTGGCTGGAGCCAGGGGTCAGAGTAGATGGCCTGGGAGGCTCCTTCTGACTCACTCTGTTTCTATGTTTCTTTGTTCCTGTCAACTGCCCATACCCAAATATTTATATAGAAATGTGCTTGGTAAGATGAATAATTGGCAGATATTTGGTTAGAGAAAACCAATACTTTTGATTTTTCGTAATTGAGAACTAACTAGTTTTCCCTACAATATTTGGTAAAAATTACTCAGTGCTCATTTCAACCCAAGCCTAATTTAGAATAAAAGCACTTAGAGCAAACATTCTACATATATCATGCCTTATGGAATACTGTTCTTATATATTCCATTAATAGAGTAATAATGGGTTAATAGGGCATTATTCCGTTAATAATGACTGACATAATTATAAAACATTAAGATACATTACCTATACAAACATCATAATTCTCCCATAATTATACATTCTAGTGTGACAAACCAATTCCTTAACACGCAAGTGATAAACTACCCTCATAACTACAGTATTTTAGAATTACTCAGTTGCCATGTTAAGGGGAAAGGCTATTATATCTCACCCAGCCTTCTAATTGTTTTATCTCATGCCAGCACATTATCATAGTATTAACAGACTTAGTCAGAGTGATTTAGTACCTGAATACTTAGTTGCAACAGGTTTTGAGCATATTTTTTGAAATTCCAGTTTGTGAAGAGGTTAAATATGAGCTCACCCTTGAAATGGTAAGATTTATTTTACAGTGTGACCTATAAAGTATAACAACAATTTGTTAGTTTAACAGCATGAAGTTATTTCCACAAGCTTGGAATGCTGCTTGGAATGCTCCTTATTCTCAAACTTCCTGCAATTTAGGTTTACTGGCTATCTCTTCACTATCTCCTGATTAAATAGCTCCTAGAGGGGATGGACTAGGACTATACGGAAAATGTCTACTTTTTCTTGTCTGGTAGCGACAGCAAAAAATTAAACAGCTAACAAAGCACTGGAAACCTACTCCCACCACCATCAGTTGAGGAGTGGGGTATGTCTGCAATGAATTTGAACATCATGGCTGAATTAAGGGTTTTTAATAAATAATGAATAAAATCAAAAACATTACACAGAACATAGAGCATTGATTATATTTTGCTGCTACTTCCAGAAGACTCCATTTAATCAATTAAAAAAAGTAGATGTCCTTTGTGACAAAATTAGGGTTAAAAAAGGAACTATATCTGTTAATGAAGTCTGTGCTTTGGGTGACATTGATCAGTCTCACACAAGGAAAGAATATGATTCCCCAGAATCATAAAGCCAACTTTTAAATTTACAAATTTCTTTTGACTCAAGCCCTGTTTCTTGCGGAGGTCTCCTTATGAATGCTGAAGCCCTTTATCGTACTTTTATCGGAAGTACAGAAATTGATTTTGCATATTGCCTGAAAGTTTAATGGCCTTTGAGCAAACTCTAAGGTGTTAATTAGAGAGACCCAGACGCATCATTTCATTCATATTTTAACCTGCTTCTAAACATAACAAATAGCAAGAAATGTATCGTTTTCTTGCTTATTATGGTCAGTTTTACAATTAAACCTTGCAGAATGCTCTGTAATTAAATAGTGACTATCAAATGTTTGTGTTCAGAAAACCATCAAAATATTGCTTTCAGAAGCAAAGCTGTATGTTAAGCTACATCCTTATTGTTTAGGTATACCAAAAGAAGGTATATACTTGTGTGTTCATTTCCCCAAACACCTAAGCTTAGACAAATTTCAGCAGTGCTTCCTTTTCAACATATTATGAATATATGTCACAGTGCAGACTTCCTTTGAACTTTTCTGCAGTTATAGCTCTATCTACAGACATCGCAACCAATGGCTTCCCTATAGTGCATATTGTGACTTGAGTTGTAGTCTCTGGTCTTGCTCTGTTCCTTGAGTAAGGCAAAGTCTGAGTACGTAAGACCTAAGCCGGTAGCAAATCCAGCACATTGTTCCACACTGTGTAATCCACTGGAAAAGTATACTTAAGAGTTCTACTAGGAAAATTTAAACAGCAAATTAGTAATTATTTGTGAATGAAATATGGTCTTGTATATTTACACACTAAGTTATGTTCCATAGCTGTTTTATTCTTGGAGCCCACCCTTCAAATGCAGGGTTGGGGAAGGCAAACAGGGTCATTTCAGTGACAGTAAGCTTTGGGATCCTTACATTTTGTTTGGGTCCTGAAAATAGACTGGAAAAATGCAGTTTTCTCCTAATCTGCCCCAGCAGACAACACAGACACCATGTTCAGACATGACTTTACATCTACACACATGGACAAACCAGCTCAATATCAAACCAGCTCAGGATGATTCTCAGAGCATGGATAGCTCAGTGTCAAAACAGAAGACTGTGGTTTATTATTCCCAAATAGGCCAAGATCTTAAGCAAACTTTAAAATGGGATCGTTGGTTTACAAATTCTGGCTTCTTGTAATGCACTAACCCACAATCCCAGCTTAGATGCAATGCCTAAATATGCATGTCTTACCTGATTAGCCATTCAACAAACAGGAGCAACCAAGTTCATGCACTGAGTCACACAACTCATGCACATTATAGTTTTAAAAGCTCGAATTTATAAATGTGACTACTGCAATGTCTACCCATGCTTTGGGTATGTGTAGGATTGGTCCAACCCCTGCCCAGCAATGAAACCTATTCTTACACATGTGGAATTTACTGAAGTGTGTAAATAATTTTGAGAAGTCAGGCATAGGTTAATGCTTGTAAACTTTGCAAAATCTACTACGAAGGTTACTGCAAAGTATATTTTTCAAACACTGCGAAATATATAAAATGAATTAATATTCTTTAAATCTTTGTTTATACTACTATTTCAGATGCCTCCCGGATTTCTTCCCTTATAAGGTCTCATCGCACCCTGGAAAGAATTTTCGTTGTTTAAAATAAACTTATTTCAATATACTTCACAGACTTTTAAAGCAAGCAAAACAATCTAAATATATCAAAATGTTTAACTGGACAGATTCTCTAAAAGGAGAAGATCACAGGCTGCATATCTTCCGTCTCCCATGAAGCATGTTGTATCACAACAGGAAATTCATTTTAATGTCTATCAAAAATAGTTAATGGCTAGTAATATGGCAATGCTTGTACAAGTACATAAAACCTATTGATATTTTTAAGATTCTTATGCAAACAAATTAATATGAAGTTCAAAAGCAATAAAAATATGAACACAATACAGAGTATTTTTAAAACACAGAAAAGCAGCAGATAAAAAGTTGTAAGGCTGGACACCTTGTGGGCCTCCAGATGTTTTAGCCACCCATGATGCATCCTCACTGGATATCCTGGCTGAGATAGGATATGTAAGCCAAAACATGTGAAAGATCACGAGTTACCCTCCCCTGAACTCAGAGTTGGACATGTTATCCAAGGGCCCTGACTCATAACTATGGGCTGCAGTATTTTAAGCTGCACCCACAGGTCAACAGTGTTTGCTCATAGTTTTAGTGCATATCATATATTCTGTCACCTTGACCCAAGGATCCACAGATGCAACAGAAAATTCTATATGCTATATAATTTTGCACTTGCAGTAACAGTAGCTGCATCTCAGAAATTTACACACAGGATTATAAGTGGAAAGTGCATGAGGATCACCTTGCAGCATTGAGGCAATCAGAGCTAAGAGAGAGAGAGTGTGTGTGTGTGTGTGTGTGACCACACCTAATACTAAGTCACTCTTTTCCTGCCTGTCATTTAATACTATACATTTAATACATATCTATCCACTAGCAATGAACAAATACAATTTATGAACTGGATATAATGCTAGGACATACAGCATTCCTACTGTTTGGTAGAGAGAGCGTTCCTTTCCATACCTAAGTAAAGAATAACTATTCTTTATAGTTATAGTGGATATTTAACTTCAGCACTGAAAGGAAGGGTGCAAAATATTTTTTCAGTCCATTTTGTTCCAGCTGGCTGAAGTTCAATGTTTTTCTTTCATTCCTATCAGAGGAAGTACAGGCAAAGGTCACTTAGACTATCACAGCTTTATCTATTGATTACTGTATTGGCTTCATCCTGAAGAAGATCCTTCCAGCTGTAAGAATGCCAGAGATTCAAAAGTAGCTCCTGTGAGATATGGCTTGCAGAACTATTTGATAACCAGAAGAATTCTTGCTCCTTGCAATTTAATGCAACCAAAACAGAACGAAGCTATATAAAAGGGAGAGGATTTCTTTTCTCTTAACTTAATACATTCACATACATATTATCAGTCAGGATACAAGGAAAAAATTGCTGTATGGGGAAGAAACCAAATGCAATTATTTGTATGCAATTTTTGCCTTCTAAATTATTATACAGTATAACTTACCACTACAACGGTCTAGGATGAGGACTCAGACAGTACGTCAAGTCCAGCTCTTGACCCCAAGTACAATCATCCACTTTTTAATTAACCTACTTTCAAGTATGCAGAATCATCCAGGATGATTAAACAAACCAGAACTGTCTATGGCACAATTCTACCTGAACATGTAGTCCTTGTCATACATATATTCACTCATGTGGTTAACAAGGTGGTGGCGGCGGCCATCTACCATCCACATCAGTAGAGTGGAACCTGGTGGACAAGAATAAGTCCCTCTCTGCAGCTAGAAGAGATCTACATGTGAAGGAAGACTGTTTCCAGAGCCTCTCTGTTTGCAGAAACCGCTGTGGTCATTTCTCTCAGTTGACAGCATTCTGGCAATGGGGACGGAAAGGGGGCATATTGGAGACAGATTGAAGACATAGTTCCCAAGATCCTAAGCCCTCCCATTACCCTGAATTTCCCCATGCCTGACCGAAAAAGTCACATTACCACTGGAGCTAGCTTAGTTAATTTCCCTTCCCAATTGTTCTGCCTAGTCTGATTTATACAGTACAAGAACTTGTGAATTCCCTTATCAGGTAAGGGATAGGCCATTACTTAATAGCATGGTAAGATTAGATGTGAACTAGCAGGTGGGCATATGTATTTAAACATGACTGAGTATGCAAGGAAAGCTAACATGCATAAGGACTTGCTTGTGCATCTGTCCTATACTAACCGTGGTGTAGATGTTGATAATAAAAAAACTGAAAGGATATCTTCTCAGCCCTTTCCCATGAAATAATTTCACATTCTGGTGCAGCTTTACATTCAGCCACAAAATCCCACAGAGAATTTAAAAAAGTGCATGTGAAGCATCTTTTACAATGAATGTGAAACATCCCAACCATTATATAAATACCAAGAATTATCATACATATTCAAATTACTGAACATATTAGAAGTGCTACTCTATAAGCCATTACTAACAAGCTGATAATTCTAGCCTCCCTGTGATCTCTCGCTACAGAGAATGAATTGAATGTTTTGGTTGTTCATCTCAGTACTATAGCATTTCTTTTCTTACATTAACCTATATCAAAATTGTACAGTAGTTTGTTTATCCAAAGCAGTGATAAAATAATGTGCATATGGACAACATCTACTAGCAACTCTGCATGTAAATGAAAACAACATTCAGAAAGGATCACAAATATTTGCATATAGCATCATACCATCATATTCACACTCCAGTTACATTCATTTATGCAGCTTCTGAAACCAATGCTATACAGATTATCACCTAGAACCAACTTCAGTATCACCTCATCAATTACAGTCACAGGCTTCAGATCCATTAAGGAGCTTGTGATAAATGTGTAAGTTTTCATTCCACACAATCCCAGCTGTCAACTATTCAAATCTGGTACTTAGGATCCCATACTGTGCCTTGGGAACCAATTAGTGCTAGGTCCAAAGAATGTACAATGTTGTTACTGCAGTTTGAGAATATATACTGAATTAACCCCACTTTATATTGAACCAAAAGACCTGCCTTGCACATGCTTGGCAAGCATAATGCCCCAGACTCAACACTTGTCAACTCTAGATAGGTTAGGAAGCCTAGCCTGAATCTCAGTGTAGACTAGCTATCTTCTACTGCTGAACAAATGCATCTACTATCATCCCCAGCTAGCAAGCCATGTGGAAGGTCTGTGTTCCTGAGTGGCCCTTTAGCTCATTAAATTGAACAACTGATAAACACCCCCCTTTTCAATATGGTTAATTTTACAGAATTTTACAAAATTGTTGACCAGCAGTATGAGTTAGCCTGGACTACATGTTTTAGATATACAAAAAAAGTCCTTACACAAATACATAAAAATCAGAGAGGGATTTACACATATTGTTCCCTTCCCCACTGCTCAACACACATTATTAGTATCCTATGGAAGTAAATGTAAGTAAAACACTGCTATTTTAAGAGGAATAATCCCATAAATATGTAAGTTTGCTGCAAACAAAACAAACACAGGCCCCCTCTTGTGCCTTTGAAAACACTCTTTGATACAATGAAGCTTTCCCAATACTTCTCTCCATGCTAGAAAAAAACTTTACTTACTAGATTTCTAATGATATAGACATGGCATGCAATTAAGTTCCACCAAGGAAATGATCGTCCTCCACAATGTCTGTTCATGCTATCCAGATGCTTACTTCTATACCCCATGCAAATCAGTTCACTGAATGTTACAGGGCTAGATTATACCAGTTGGCCCAATAGTGCAATTCACATGTAATGGTAAAAGATTTCCTCATATTGAACAGCCTTGAAATTCACCTCACAAGGCACTACACATGCAATCTGCTCACATTCTCTCTTGACTCAGGCATCTGTTTAGCAGGAGGAGGACGGACAATCTATGAGACCTCGCGCTGCTGTTAAATTTTAATGTGTGAGGCTGTTCTTAAAGATGCAGTAGTCCTGCTTTTAAAAAAGCAGGAGGGAGGAAAATCCTGGACAGTAGAATTGAAGAACAGGCTATTGTCACAAATGGAAACCCTGTGACAAGGAGAACGAAAGATGTGTAACTGTCATCGCATGGTTAACAGGGATTTAAGTACTGGAAGTGGGCTATAGAACTAAGGGTTTTCCTACCCGCGTCTTTTAAATGAGTTGTCCCCACTCCTATTTGTGCACCCACCCTGAGTTAAATGTGTATTTAGAGAACAGAAATGTATATATAAATGCAGGTGGGAAAGGGAGGAGTTCAAAGAAGACATGCATAAACTCATATTCCATACCAGAACCCGAGGCACTAGACAATGGTATACCTGCACCAAGTCAAAATTCAGTTCAACTTGTAGGTAGTGACCCTTTGAGCACCAACTGTGGTATCAATACTACAAGTAAACATGCTTGTGAATAAGCATACATTCAAGTTGTAAGTATTCTGAAATATAAACAATAACATATACAGAAATAAATTAAAATATGCATCCATATTTTGATATTGTTAATGCCACTGTATGCAATGTGATCTTACCACTGTCTTCAACTGAAAAATAGAAGATATCACTAGTAGCATTTTCACCTTCCTTCAGGACATAACAGATCTTCAAGTCATCAATATCAGCTGACAGGAGAAGAAAAAAACTACATGAATCACTGAATTACTGCAGTGCTGACATCAAAGCATTTCAGTGAGATTTGAACTTTGAAGCTACAATCCTAGGGAGTAATTCCTACCAAAATCAAGGGGATTTTGTTCTGAGTAGATATGTACACTGTTATTTTAAAGTTGTTTGTTTTTAGAATATCCTTACAATTTACCAATGCTCTTTGCAGTTTTTTACTATTTACTATGGATATTTAACACAAACATCCTCAGAGTAATATACAAATCAAAATGATAACAAAGTTAAAAAACAAAACTAGAATGGAAACTCAACACAGTCTGGGTAACTAGAATCTCATCTCATCAGTGTTGTATTATGCTCTTCAGCTGTTTGCAATTTACAAAGGCTGCATAAGCTAATATAAAGAGTAAATTTGATCTTAAAATGAAAGTGCACTATTCTGTCTTTCAAACTGAGTTAGGAAACAATTCAAATGTACTTGCTGGGTGGTAAACCTCACTGAACTCAATGACACAGACATGCAGTGAACTGCAAATAGTATTATGTAGGTTTTATCTATGGTAAATTCCACTACAATCAAATTTACTCCCAAGTAAGTCTGCATAATCTTAATTTACAATTCAAGGTGTCAGACCACACAAAACTAAGGCCTGGGAAAGAAAAAAAAAGCCTAATTTATAATTACCTGGATTTTAGGGCTGGCACAGCATCTTCAGAACAAGGCCAGGATCCAAAAAGCCACTTTAGACTTGCCCAGTTAGATTTCCCCACACCCCCTTTTCTAAACACCAGACAACCATGTTATATTGCATGGCATTAGAAAATGTCGTCAGGGGAAATGTCAGCACATACTTCTCTTTGGGCACTGAACTAGCTGCATGCTTCTTTGGGTACCAGCCATTTCCT
This sequence comes from Varanus komodoensis, assembly GCF_004798865.1. Lineage (NCBI taxonomy): Eukaryota > Metazoa > Chordata > Lepidosauria > Squamata > Varanidae > Varanus > Varanus komodoensis. Next base: position 5,560,287 of record NW_025335589.1, read on the forward strand.
TTTATTGTTCACAATCTCTTTAAGTATCCAAAGAGGACACACAAGGCCTCTATAGCTGGTTGGATGTAGTGTATATGGCTGTACAATAAGCATGTGCCTCGTATTAGTACAAGAAGCTAACAAATCAGAAACAACATTTCAATTACAAATTTCATTTTCAGGAAGCACTTCTCATCTTTAAAGCAACCCTGTAAGATGGACCAGTTATCATCCCCAGATTGAAGACTGAAGCTAAGAGAATAGCAGTCCTGGACAAATCTAGGACTAATGCAAATAATGTCCATACTCCCAATTAATTAATTGGGAAGGGGTCTACATTCTCCCTCTCTATGTCGATTTTAACTATGAGTAAGACTTACATCTGCACTTGCCTCAGCCATGGTTAGTGCTTACCAGACTTCATTGGCGCTATAGATTTGAAAAGACAGTTGGAAGTTGATCTCAAGTATCTAGTCAAAATGAAATTCCAGGTGGTGTAAAGCAGCATCTTCAAAACTGGTTTCCCCCACCCCAATTTCTATCAGCCCTGGTCAGAATGGCCCATAGTCAGGAATCCTGGGAGTTGTAGTCCAAAATATCTGGAAAAGGCTGGTGAACACAATCCTGTTATTTAGATGACATTAGTTCACAGCTCCTTTTCCTTGCCACTGCCTCAGCTTTCTAAATAGAAGTACATGGGAAAATGTTTTTACCAGATCATGCTATTTCTCAAACTAGTAGTTTTGCCTATTTGGACAGGCAAAGTTCTTCAGGGTCTCTGGCAAAGGTCTTGTTGTGTCTTCTCTCAGATGGAAGTGAAAATACCTCTTTTCAGATGTTCATGATCAGTATCAACTCATCATGCAAACAAGAAAGCAGGGCTGCTCCCTCTGTTTCCACACCTAACTTCCACATGTGGATCAGGGTTCTTGATCACACTGAAAAACAGTACATTGAACCCTATATGCCTAGAGGTAGTAAATGCACAAGCTGTGAGCCTAAATCATTTAAACAGCAATGGGCCAACTCACATGAAATGGCATCCTACTGTGGAGTCTTTAATGAGCATTGGTTATGTGATCTTTAAACATTCCCACAGAACCACAGAACAGACCATGGGTTGTTTAAGCCTTACATAACCATGCTTGCCAGGTTGGCATGATACAATTGCCAAGTAGGGAGTTGCATATGAAAAGTGATTAATGGGATTAATTAACCCAAGACAAGTCATCTGAACCAGGGCAATGTAACTGAGCTAGTTTAAGGAAGAGGCCCTATGGACCTTACAAATATCAACAGCAAAAATAGCAAAAGATAATTCAGCATAGCTAAAGGGCCACAAATAGGTTCTACATGACTGACAGAAAATTGGGCCTGCTGGGTAACAGGATTATTTCAATTTTGCTAAAGAGAGAGGTCTATGGGAAATGCTTGCTATTGAATTCACCTGTTTTGAAGACATATTGTCAATTGGAGGATATAAAGGCAGGAAATGCAAACTTGTGATAATAAGGGGAAAAAATCACCAGTGCATTCTAATTTTCCTATATGTACATACAGATCCAATCAGTTTAATATGGAAGCTTAGGACACAATCCTTTAAGTCTTTCCTCTGCATTGAGCTAGCACAGATTTTGAACATCTGCCAAAGAAACCAGAGTGTCACCAGAAATTTATTTGCATAAATCAGATATTTATGCAAATATTTATGTTCTGCTTTATGAGCTGCACATGTTCTTGCAGGAACTGAGTTCTTAAACAGTTGCAGAGCAAGTTCAATGCAAAATACACAATTTCTGACATTTTAAAATTCTAAAGAAACAAGGTTGAAATCAATTAATACTAACCTTGTGTAAAGGCTTTAATGCTTCCATTTCCTAGGCCAGTATTAATGAGAAGTCCATGCCTTGGTCCATCTGTGAGTCTGTATTTTAGCAGTTTGTGTGGACTGTCTCTGTCTTCAGCCTTCAGAGACTTGCTAGTAATTAAGAAACCTAGGTGCCCGGTGGGGATATTTTTTAGGGTTGGAGCACCCTTATTCACGACTATCTGTGGCACACCATTGTCCAGAGAATTGATATGAATCTTCATCATTTGTGGATGATGTGTTTCAAGCATGGTATCAGGAAAAACAAAAAAGTCCAAGTGGATTCCATCAGTAACTGTGAAAGAGAAGCTATCATGGCTAGTTTCTGTGCCATCGTGTCTATAGTTGATCATGTTCTCATTTAAATCTTGTTTGGTGAAGCTGGTCACAGAGTAGCTGTTGTTGTAAATAATCTGACCATGGACAGGGACTTGAGTAATTATGAAGCGGAGTAGATGGTCAGGTGTGTCCCGATCATCTACATTTAGCTCAAACGGGGTGATCAGTTTGGTTTCTCCTTCGAGAACTGTCAGGTCATGGATGGTTAAAACTGGTTTTTTATTGTCCACATCAGTTATGGTAATTCTGAAAGTGCGGAAAACTGGATTATAGCCATCTGTCACTTCAAACTCAAAGCTATCCATCTTCACTTCATCCTCTGCAGTGTGGATGTAATAAATCTTGTTTCCAGCTAGCTGGAGCTGTGTGAAGGTAGTGACTGGAAGTCCAGGGTTATCAGAGTTTTCCAAATGACCTCTGCTTGGGGCCCGGGTGATACTGAATCGGAGATGCTCATCAGGACTGTTAATGTCACTTGTACTGAGGAGGTCAGTAGTGAGTGTCACTTTTCCACCTTCTTTCAGAGTCACTCCTTTATTGATCACTTCAGGAAAGACCATGTCCACACCACTGATGGTAATATAAAAATATCTATCAATCAAAGGATTTATGCCATCTGTGACATCAAACTTAACTAAGTCACGGACACCCTGTTGGCCAGTGTGAATATAGCGTATGCAACCCTGGTCTATATCATCTTGCGTGAAATTCATGCCCAGAGTAATGTTGCCTAGCACCTCTCCCTCTTTACTCATGCGCTGTAGAAGACCATGCCTGGGTAACAGACGGATAATGTAAGTGAGGGTTTTGTCTTCTGAATCGATATCAGTGGCCTTGAGGTCCTGATTGGTAATAATTTTGGAATCACCGATCTCCACTTCTAATCCATCGTTGATAGACATTCTAGGTGTTTCATCATCCACCAATATGACCATAATTAACACTTCTTGCTCCACTGTGTGCAGGCCATCAGTCAATTGAATTTTGAAAGTGTCCTCTTTTGTCTCTGAGTCATCATGCTCATACACAATACTAGATGCCTCCCGGATTTCTTCCAGAGTAAAATTGTGTATGGACACACTGCCAGTGGCCAGCTGGTTAACAATCTGCCCATGCTTAGGAGGAACAGTTATGAAGAAGCGCAACTCATCCGGGGGAATATCAGCATCAGCACCATTAAGAATAGGAGTGTCAATCACCAGGCTCATCCCTTCCAGTACCACAAACTCTCGCACAAACAGTTCAGGTTTCTCATCATTGGTTGGGATAATGACAATAGGAAAGAAATGGTGTGGGGAGAAGTTTATACCATCAGAACAGTGGAACGTAAATCTGTCTTCCAAAGGTTCTACCCCCTTATGGATGCTCTGCACATAGTTGATATGTCCAAGGCGAACATCCTTGATGGAGAATGCACTGATGGCAGTACCAGCCCTGGATTTTTCAGATCCAGGAGCTGGAGAGATATTCTCCAGGTATCCAGAAGTGGACTGTATTAGGATGGTACATAGGATGTCATCCTTGGGAGTATCTACATCTTCCACATCCAGCAGTTGTAAGCTTAGCACATTTTTCCCTCCCTCATAAACTGTGAATGGCTCTTCCCCCACCAAAACCTCAGGAGCAATGTTGTCCATGGGCAAAATAGTCACAGTCACACGCACCCCTTCTACTGTGCTGCCTCCCACCACCCACTCACTGGAGAGGTCTGAAATAGTAAGGTTGAAAGAATCAGACAGCTTTTTCAAACCAATTTCTCCACCCACATGAGCATAGACTACTGCTCCATTAATGAGGTCCTGCTGGGTAAATCTCTTAGAGGGCACTCCATCCACTAATATTTCACCCAGCTTGGGGGGATCCTCCACAATAAAAGTCAATGCCAGCTCATCAGTATCCTCATCTGTCCCCTGGATAAGAGAAGTAGTTATTTCAGTGACACTATTTTCCAGCACATCAATAAAGGCTCCCAAAAGTCCATTACTACCAGGGAGAGTGATGCTGGGGCGCTCATCATCCACAGGCTGAACTGCAATTCTAACAATGATTGGCACTTGATGAACTCCATCACTTACTTCCAACTGGAAGGAATCACTTGTGTACTCATCACCGCTATGTCTGTAGGAGATGCGACCATTAGCAATGTCATCTAACAGAAAAGATTCACCCTGTATCATCAAGCCTTCCTCCAGGTAGCGCAGGTGGCCATGCTGAGGTGCCTCACTTAAGGTGAAGACAATTCGGTCAGGGTCTGTATCCTTATCAGTGGCATCCAGCTGAGCGCTGGTGAGGAGGAAGCTGCCCCCCTCAAACACAGTGAAACCGGCATTGGTGATCTGCGGGGGCTTATTATCCACTGGTTGCAGGAAGAGGGTGAAGGTGCCTAGCACAAAATTACCCACTGTGTCTTCAACTCTGTAGGTGAATTGCACCACTCTAGGGGTGATGCCAAGCTCTTGGTCTGGTGGCTTATAGGCTACTTTGTGATGATTTATTTGCGCTTGGGTGAAGTGTGTAATGGACACCAAAGGGTCATCAGTCAAGACAATCTCTCCAGCCAACACAGGGTGGTTTTCATCAGTGTCAGTTGGTGGTATAAGCACCGTGTATTTCAGCTCCCTGTCATCAGTGTCCAAATCAGTGTAGCGCAGATAGCGTTTTTTGAAGTGGGTGACCTGATATTCAAGGACAGTCATTTGCAAAGTGGTACCTGTGTACAGTTCAGGTGGCAGGTTATCCACTGGTTGGATCTTAATGATGAACACCTGCTCTCCTGATTGATTTGGTGGGTCGTTATCATCCTGGAGGTAGAATACAAACTGATCCATCACTAGAGTGGTGCTGTGGGGCCCTGTGTGCCTGTAGAACAATTTCCCATCCAAGATATCCTGTTGCAGCCATTCAGTCACCTCCTTTTCATACACACCTTCACTCTCCACAAAGTGCCAGGAAGATGTAGCACTCTGATCCCCTTCCACATCCTCCTTCTTTTCATAAGACGAAGGAATCTCTGGCTGACGCAACAGAAGCCTACCAAGCTGGTGAGGAGTGGATGTACCTGGAGACCCTTCAGCCACCTTGAGTACAAATCGAATGGTTGAGTCATCAGAGTCAACATCGGTAGCACTGAGGACAAAGGGAGGGATCTGCACCACCTGGTGCTCACTGAGGAGCAAGCCAGTGTTGGCATTGAGGAGGGGTGGCTGGTCATCATCAGGGGCAATAGTGATTGGGTAAAGAAACTCCACTTGGTGTTGCCCATCCCCCATGCGAAAGACAATGTTATCACTGTAACTGTGCTCACTGCCATCGTGCTGATAGACGACCTGTCCAGCCTCCAACTCAGCTGCAGTAAAAAATTGGCGACCAGGTGATGCACCCAAAACCCTGAGTTCACCATGTTTTAGTCCTCTTGTAACCCAAACCTTCACTTCATCCAGGTTGTCCTCATCACTGATTTCAAGATTTACAGAGAGAGACCGTGATTGACCTTCAAAAAGCATCATCTGTGGCCCGGCTACTCGATCAAAGACAGCCACCGGGGCCAATGTGTTCATAGGCTTCACCACCACCACAAAGGCAAAAGGCTCTGATAAGGCACCCTCAGGGTCCAGCACCTCCATCTCGAGTTGGAAGAGCCGCTCATGGTCAGAGTCCACTGTGGGAGGTTGGTAGGCAATCTTCAGCTCTCTCACCTCTTGCTGAGTGAAGGAAGTGAGTGGCCTGCTGGGGTCATCAGTGCTTATCAAGTAACCATGAAAACGGGGATCATCCCCCACTGCCTTCTCCCGCCCACCCATGCTGGGCCAGGGCGAGGTGAGATTGAACAGCAGCAGGTCCGAAGGACTCTCCAGGTCCTCTGCAGCCAACATGTCTGGTGTGATGGCAGTCAGCACAAACTGGTCAACCTCCATCATGAGCAACGCCACAAAACTGGGCTTGGGTGGAGTATTCTCCGCTCCTTGCCGGATGCGAACCATCACCTGGAAATACTCCTGCTCACTGTGGCTCTCGGGGGAACCGTCCTCCGTCAGCACCTCCACCCGCATGGGGATGTAGTCGCGGTTGGGCGAGGGCGTGCTGGCCGTGTGCTCATAGCGGATGCCGTCGTCCAGGAAACGGCTGCACTCGTTGCTGTAGCCCGGCGGCACGGGGCGCCCGTGGGAGTCCACGAGGCGCCCGTAGGCGGGCAGGTGGTTGCCGCTGCCCGGAGGATGGGGCAGGGCGGTGAGGCGGCAGCGCCGGGGGTGGCCCTGCCCCGCCGCCTCGGCGAAGGCCAGCACTTTGGCGTCCAGGGGCGCGCTGAGGCCGCGCAGCTTCTCCACGGCGAGGGGCAGGTTGCGGCTGAGCAGGCGCAGCTGCTGCGAGAGCACCTCGGCCTCCAGCGCGAAGGGCACGATGAGCGTGCGGCCGGGCGCGTCGTAGCGCAGCTGGAGGCTGAGGCGGTCGCGGCCGGGGCTGCGCGCGCCGTAGTGCGTGTAGGTCACCTCGCCGGGGCCGAAGTCGCAGGGGAAGCGCTTCGGGGAGAGCGCGCCGGGGCGGTGGGGCGCCGGGGGCGGCCCGCGCTCCAGCACGGTCAGGACGCACCTATCGCCCGGCCGCACGCGCACCACCAAGTCCCGGGCCGGGTCGAGCGACACGGAGCGGCCGAAGGGCACGCGCAGCCCGCGGTTGGCCACCAGGATCTCCGCTGCGCCGCCGTCGAGCGCGCCCGCGTCGGGCTCCGCCGGCGAGAGCAGGAGCGACGGCTCGGCCGGGTCCGGCGGCTGCTGCTGGCTGTTCCCGGGCGCCGCCAGGCTGCAGAGGAGGAGCAGCGCGCCGCCTATCAGCGCCCGGCAGCGGCGGAGCTGTCTCGCCGCTTCGGCCATGCCGCCGCCGCTGTTGCCGCCGCCGCCGCCGGTGGTTCCTCTCGCCCCGCGCAGTGCGGCCGGGCTCCCCGACTTTCGGCGGGCTTTGGGACCCGGGAAGTGGCGTCGCCGGCGAGGGTGCTCGACCCGGGCTCTTGTGCTGCCTCGGAGCGGGGCTCTTTGGGCTCGGCCGCTGCCTGCCGCAGGTACTAAAGGAGGGCGAGGGGGTGGGAGCTGGCAGCTCCTCGCGCCGCCCAGGAACACCCTCGCCCCCCTCCACGGCCCACCCAGGAACCGAGGACCTTCCCTGCTGCAGCCTCAAGCACCGAGCCAAGCTTCCCTCGGCGCCTGAGCCCGCAAGGAGGGAGAGGCACTCTTCTTCGGCTCCGATGGCTGCCGAGCTCTCTCGCCGTGGACCAGACAAACACGCTCTTTGCTCCCGGGGCCCCTTCTGGCGACGTGCAGATCCATTCCTGCCAGGGGTGGACCTCAGTTTTCGTTGCGAATCTCCCGGCTGCTTATTTCACTTTGCTAGGGGCGCGTAGTGCAAGCGCTAGCAGGTTTTCAGCGGCTCTGTGTTGGACCCACAGGTAAGATAGGAAAGGTGATAGTATTATTATATCTGGGCGGCTTCCTGCTTAAAAAGTAGTTTATGTAAAAGAGAGCGACCTGCCGCATGCGCCCAGATTCTTTGTTAAAACAAACAAGCAAACATTTCCCAAAGGAGTAGCTTTAGTCGTCAGCAGCAGCAGCAAAAAGTCAAAGAGCATCGCATGGTACCTGAGAAAACCAGAACGTGACGCTTAGGGCAGAACTTCGCCCTCGGTTGCCCAACAGATGTTGAACTGCATCTCATTAACCCCAGTCGGCGCGATCTTGCTCAGAAATGTTGCGAGTTGTGCCCGGAACATCTGGAGTGTGCTAGGCTTGGCAAGAATGTCTTCAGGTGGCACAGTGCTTTTGGCCAAGATAAATTAATTCATTTTCTTTCCAGCGCTTCTGCTGACTTCACATCTGCGCATTTAATCATTTAGAGACTCTGTGGCTTGGATCTAGACTTAGGGTCCTAGCATAAGGACATGCAATGCTAAGCATGTGTAGGTCTGGTCTGCAACATTCTGCTGAGCCTCTCACAGATGCTACTAGTGACATGTCAAAGGTTAGAAGGGCAGCTGGGGGCAGTTCTCAGGGACTACTAGTCTGCATGTAGCGTTCAAAAATCTAGTTTCTCTAATGGCACAATTCTGTGATTACGCATTAAAGTAAATATATGTTATTATGCATTACTAACTTTGTCTTTTACTCTAGTTGCCAGAGTGGGGGGGCATTGGGGGAAAGTCCTATTCTTAAGAGGTTACAGAGAAGGAATAAATGGGGAGGGGAGAAAGAAGCTGTATGAAAAGAAAAAGATCTGGATTGGTTATGGGAATGGGGGACAGACACGCAGACACTAGTACTAAGCCTTTTGCTGTCTTCCAAAGACAATTGCTTCTATCTAAACACAAGCATGCATGCTCATTCTGGTTTGCAAACCTTAGCAGGCACTGTTTCCATGCTATGCTGCTTTTTTCCATGATCTATGCTTTTTTTTTCCATATTAGAAACCAAGGAAAGATGTAAGGTGGGATAGGCAGCATGGTGCGTACAAGTACCTGTGTGATCTTGGATGCTTTTCTTGGCACCCACCAAGGTCTGTACTCCTCCTCATTTTCATTTTTTAAAGAATAGCATTTCCTAGTGGCAGCCAGGATTGCTACAAACAAAATGAGAATGTCTAGCTGTTCCCATCTTCTATTCCCATGAATGCCTTTGGGCCCGGGATAAATTTTTAGAAAATGAAAAATGGCAGGTGGCTGCAAGCCAGTACTTTCATCTGCAAAATGCCCATTTTTAGTAGTTCCCAGGACTACTAGTTTTTCAAATTGCCAAAATTTCAATAGGCTCCAAAAGGTAGCTACAGACATACCCTGCAATCCCACATGCCCTGTCTGTGTGCCTGCATTGGTAGGCATGGACACTGGGGGAATGCAGTTGCTAAATGTGTTTGTGTATGAGATGGTGGCTCAGTGGTAGTGCACCTGTTTCAGAGGCAGAAGATACTAGGTTTAGTTTCCAGGTAGGGCAGTTAAAACTCCTGCTTGACACCCTTGAGAGCTACTGCCTGTCAGGCCTACATTGATTGATGGTCTGACTTAGTAGGAAGCAGGGTTTGAGTCTTGTGTCTCCCATTCTTATGTTCTCTGAATTTGGGCATCTGAATCTCCCCAGGTTTAATTTTCCCTTATTTTATTATTTTATTTTATTTCTGAGCCTAGGAACCACACGGCCACAATCCATGTGGCGACAAGCTTTATGTACAATCTGCTCCTCTAACTTCTTCCACCAGCTGCTCAACATCTGCAGCTGGCCTCCTTTCATACCAGGTCTTCCACAGCCTCCACAGCTCCTCACTTTTCCCTATGCTTCAGTTCACTGGACTTGAAAAGCTCGGCATTCCCAGGGCTCCCAAACACCTGTGTTTTATGTTGCTGCCATGGTCATCTTCTCCTAACAATCTGGTTTCCAGTTTTGTGGCAAGGAAGAGGAGAAGAACAAGGGGTACGAGCGTATATCATTGGGACAATATCTTAATTTGGCTTCATATGAGAGTACTTCCTATACTTTCATACAGTCCTATACCTCAGGAGTGAGGAATGCATGTCTTCCACATGTTTAATTGCAATTTCCATTAGTCTTAGCCAGTGGCACTGGGAGGATAATGACAACTGAATTCCCAAAATATTTGGAAGGACAAATGTTCTCCAGTCATATTAAAGGTATGTCACTGCGTTCACTGGGGATCGCTCCCATGTATGTGTCCATAAGAGCACAGCCTTAGCATTGCCAACTGTATCAAGAAGCTGAGCAGGCAAACAAGTTCTGATATGGAGGCAACCTCACTTTATCTAGAGCAATGTCCTAATCCCATGTGCGATGGAATCAAGTATAAGCGTTGGTTTCTTTGAAGACTTGCTGTTACTTCAACATGCAGGTGAAAACAGGAATGGTGGCAGAAGGGAAAGCAGACCAATCTAGTTCTGATTATTTCCAAGTTGCAGTCCTACACATGCTTACAAAAGACTAAGCTCAGAGGTCCCGTTGGTACCCAACTGCATTAGTCTGCTATTAGAGGGTCCTACAGTAACATGTTGCCGTGTATTCCTGTTACACATGGGCTACCTCTGCCTGTGCTTGAGAGGGATGAAAAGACAAAAACTTGCATCAAAGGCAAAAACCCCTGTTCTAACTTAGGTCTTACTTTATGGGCAACATTAATTTATTTATTAGCTTTTCAGTGATTAGAAGTATGGCATGTAAGTCAAAGTAGCCCAAGGCTTTTGCATGCAACAGAGTGCTTCATTTGGCCTTGGAGGAGATACGGAGCTGAACTGTGAGTAATCCTACGTCTGGCCTATAGTATTACCAATGGACTACACTCGTATATTGCAGGACTGTTGAAAGCTACTCATGTCCAGCACCTTAGCCTGTAATGGCAGTGAAACAAGCAGTCTTGTATACTCCTAGACCCATGGGCGATCCAGGGATAAATATAATGGATTACAATTTAGACTTGTATCAAGCTGCTCTTTTAGCTTTGGTCAAGCTACAGTAGTCGCTAATACCTTTGGATAACATTGAGGGTTCTGACCAATTACTCTGAGCCAGGCTTGATACTTAGTGTGGGCTATGCTTGCAGAAGTCTCATAAGTCATCTCTCCCAGCCATAGCAGCTTTCAGCCAGCAGCATGGTCTCTCCAGATAACAAGCAGATTCTCTCTACCCTTTTTATGACTGTATCTCTTCTTCCTTTTCCAGCTGTTACAGTCCATTTCCCACCCCTTCTCAGAAACACGTGCACACACACAAGTCAATCAGCACTCTATTTTTTCCAGGTTTTTCCAGTCTGCTAATACTTCTTTCTTGTGCATGGCTATTGCACATATGTGGATACTCTCCTCTGAACATCAGAAATAGAATGTAAGACGATTCCAGAAGCAAAATTAATGGTCAGCCTTTTGCAAAGTTAGGCTTCCCTATCTCTGCATAAGTTTCCAGTTTTGCAATACCAGCTTAACATATTTACTAAGTAGTAAGCCCCACTGAGGTCAATGAGTTTACTCTCAAGTAAGTGTGTATGGCATTTAATATATATTCACATGGCTTTCCTTAGCTGATAATTTGGCAGCCTTAACCTTTTGATGAGATTCGTTTTTGAGATCCATGTTGCAATCATAGCATTCTATATAGTACAGGGATATGTCTATATTTCAGTCATCTACCTGATTTAAAATGGTGATAGCAAATACATTATAAAATGTTTTTCAATTTTGACTGTAACTGCTTTTGGTGTGTGTCTTATTCCAGTTAGTTGGGTTTTTTTAAGCATTTGTAAGACATCTTGATTTTAATAATATTAAATTGGTAAGTTAATAAAACATTTGCCAGTAGCAGACATAATATTACAGCTTCCTCAGAAGAGTCAGGCATCGCAGTGCTTAAAATAGTTTTTGCCTTTCCAGCTGAACATGAAAACTGTCCCTTATTGGCCATTCTTTCCAGTTCTGTGCAGTTGATTCCTATCACCTTGGTAAATATTTCTTTGACTGTGAAAACATTGCTGTACACAAATTAACCTTTAGGTGGTGAGTAAGCAGAGTAGTCTTCTGTGGTGGCTCTTTGATGTATTTGGGGATTGATATTTCAGAGTAGATTACCATGGTAATTACTAACTGCAGGCCATGTGAACAGAAAGGTCTTTCACAAAACCTGATTTATGGTAATGCACCATCCCGTCACACTATGATCCTTTATTCACAGTCACATCAAGAACAGACATCAAGTCGACAGATGGAAAGGACCATGAATGTATTGAGTTATTTACTGCACAGGCAGATATCTGATTCTTCATTTAACTTTGACAAATTGTGGGAAGATTCTTCAGAGACTGAAGCTATTTCATAGAGCTTAAGAAAATACTAATTATACGATGAAATAGCAGACAGGAGTCCCAGTTTTAGAACTTCACATGATTTTTAAACGTAATTTAGCTACATTTGAATGGCCTGATGGGAAATACATACAAATAGTCAGATATTTAATTTAGTGCAATCTTTCATTTCAGTGCTAAATTGGCTGTCATAAGCACAAATGCAATGTTAAATTCTTAGATATCGGAAGTAGCCGTACTAAAGATAAGCAGATTCTGTGAGTTGGTTCCAGCTTTCATTTTGACAGTGGAAACACTTTCAGAGCAGAATTCCTATCAGGACACTCCAGCCAGTAGGAAATATGCAATCAGTATTTGTTTATTTCCCTCTCCTGAAATCCCCAGTACCATTAAAGGATCCTCAATCTTCTGGAGCAGGTTTTAGGCATGTCATGAGTGGAGAGTGGAGCTGGCGGAGCCAGGGGTCAGACTAGATGGCCCAGGAGACCCCTTCTGACTCACTCTGTTTCCATGCTTGTATGTTTTGGCAGGGAAGGTCTGGGAGATGGCACTGCAGAAGAAACTGGATTGCAGAAAGTGACTTCCTTCCTCTTTCGGCAGCAGAAATGCTTTTTGTATCAAAACCTTCACAGACAAAAGCAGCCCTTCCATCCAAGGGAGGCAAATCTGTGGTTTAAAGGGATTGCTCAAAAGTAAGCACAAGAGAATCCAGATTAGTGTCCAGATCACGTCCTTGCTCCCACCTCCCTAATGTGATTAGAGTCTGGATTGTGGACACCCCACACAGGAAAGAAAAAATAATAATTTGTTCCAGTGGGAGCTTTGGCTATATGCAGATTGCAGACCTGGGTGAGTGTCTGACCCAGAATGAAACCGGAGCAGATGGCAAAACCTGAAAGCCTCGCTACTAGTTTCTGACATTGCTTCCTGTGATTATTTTTGGGTGAGAAAAAAGGATTGATAGAGCTATATTAAAGGGTAACATATAATCTTCCCTGAGGCAAGTTCTGAAAGGTGCCTTGGTTGAATGAGAGTCATGGCTCTCTCTGAATTCTAAGGGCACAGTCCTATGCAGTGTAGACAGGAAAAAAAGGTCCACAACTTTCAGCATGCCTCTGCCCCAGCCAATGCGGCTAGGATCCAGATTGGGTCTCCTGTGCTGGGGCATGCTTGGAGTTGTAGTCATTTATCCTGCTTAGGATTGCACCTCGATGATACAAGGAAATCATTCTAAGTTGCATATGCAAGTGAAATGTAACCATTTATAGCCCACTGAAGAACACAAAACTTTGTTCTCTAAAGCAGTAAAACAGATACTTTAAAATGTAAGCACAATCACTGTATAGTATGTTTACATTATGCAATGCTTTTGGTATTTAAAGGGTAACTTTTGCTGGCATGTGTCCAATCAATTCCAAGGTGTTGCACTAACATGTTAGTTCTGAGTTTCAAAGTAGCTTTTAGCTAGATAATTGTTAGTCTGTGGGACAAACTGTCTCTAGATCTCTAAACAGAAGTACATTCTGTTCAGTTACTTCCTTGTACAGCAAGACTTTTCCTCATATCCCATTATGCATATTGAATAATGGGAGCTATCTGGTCTCCAATAAATAGGCAAGAACCACTGTTGTTGCACACCTACGTGCATCTGTATGGGAGTAAGTCTTACTGAATCCCTTGGCATTAACTTCTGAGTAGATATGACAAGTTCGCACTGAAAAGCTGATATGCACTCAATAGGCACTGAAGTATGATAAGCTGTCATCGTCAGCCATTCAATCGTGTCTGACCCTTGGCCACACTGTGGATCATTGTTCTCCATGCCCCCCGTCTCTCATTTTCTCCTTCAGGTCTGCCAAGGAGCACCCCAATGTGCTCCTTTATGGTGTCCAGCCAACAGGTGCTGGGACGGCCCCTTCCCCTTTTCCCACTGATCAGTCCCAACATGATTGAATTTTAAAGTGAGCCAGCTCTCATGACATGGCCAAAGTATGACAGTCTTTGTATGGTGATCTTGGCTTCAAGTTAGATTTTTTGTGATGCTCAGTCTAGGACTTCTTTGTTTGTAATTTTTGCAGCCCATGGGATGTGCAATAGTCATCTCCAGCACCACAGTTTGAAAGCATCCACTCTTCTTCTGTCATTTTCAGAGTCCAAGTTTCACAGCCATATGTAGCAATTGGAAAAATTATTGCATTGACTAATTTGCATTTGATAGTGAGGCTGATAGCTTTACTCTTCCATGTTATTCATGCCGACATTGCAGTTCTTTCAAGTGCCATGTATCTTGTGATCTAAGTACCTGATAGAAAATTTGGCACAAGCATTTTAAAGCCCAATAGAGTTCAATGGGAAATACTTAAAACAGGAAATTTCTTCAAGGAAGAAATGGTTACATGGCCACAGACTCTGCTTCTCTAAATGGAATCCTGGAGTACCCATGAATTTCCCAAGTACTTCATGGGACCCAGTTTTGGACATCGAACTAAACCATGGCTTAGTGTTACATGAAGGAGCAGAATCAGGTTTGGGGTAGCATGTTCCCCCCCCCCACACACACACACACACAGGACCACAAAAAGAATGATAGGAAGCATCCATTTCATGTTTTATCATAAATGGATCTTATTGTTATGTCTGAATTAGTTTATGGTTTGTTTACAAGCTAGAATAATAAAATGATAATAAAAATATGCATCACTGGAAAAGAGGAAAAGAAAAATGACTGAGTATTGAGTAGGCTATTATATATAGAAGGGCCACTTAGAAATTGTTACTAGAATTTAAAGAGAAATGCAAAGCCGTGTTGACCACTGTGTCTGTACAGTGTGCTGTCCTGGGGCTTTTCTCTTAATCTTTCCTCCTTTACAGACTGTTTAGACAACATTGTGCTTGTGCCGTTTCACTTCTGGTTTTTGTTTTGTTTTGTTTTGTTTTTTTGTTTTTCCAGAGCCATTTCCCAGCAGCTATTTTTTAAAGAACAGGTAAAATGGGATATTATTTTATAATGGGGGAAAATGGGGGAAATTGCACAATTTGTCCTTCTGTATTAGAACTATTTCAAAAGATTATGTGAAAGAAAAGCAGGAAGGGAAGAACTTTTTGTGTAGAGCTTAGATCTCAATGTTGCAACAAAACCAAAAGTGGATAGGATGATGAATAGCTGGACATTGCACATTTCTGGTGGAAAAGCCCTTACACTGGATAACATTTCAAATAGAGGAGTATGTTTTCCAGATCACTTTAAACAGAGGTAAAGGAAGACATATGACCACCCTATTCATTGTGACTCGATTCAATAAAGCCTAATTTAAACCAGCCTTTCCCAGCCTGGTACCTGTTACAAGCTGGTCACTCTTCTTTGCAAGTTCTCTCCCACTCCCAGCAGTTCAGGAGAAGAAACTCCTAATAACTACAGTCTTTTATTATGTTAAAACTGGCCAGCCAGAACTGGTTTTATGATATGAAAAAGATATTGCAAAGGTTGTGAGAAAAAAGTATCAGGTTAATGAGTTTGCTGTGATTGAGTTCTTTCTGTGCTAGAAGTTGATTCCAAACTGAATTCCCTTCCTTCCTTCCTCACCAAACGGAGTTAGCTCCACCCTCAGGGAGGTTTATGATGTTTGTGGGCCAGACAACAGGAACACCAAGTTTTCCTTAACTGGCAAGTTCTCTTGACCTGGTG
This sequence comes from Varanus komodoensis, assembly GCF_004798865.1. Taxonomy (NCBI): domain Eukaryota; kingdom Metazoa; phylum Chordata; class Lepidosauria; order Squamata; family Varanidae; genus Varanus; species Varanus komodoensis. The sequence continues at coordinate 5,575,991 of NW_025335589.1, forward strand.
TTGGACATTTGGATTGATCAAATTACCCCTTTGACCCTCCCTGTTCTACAGTATCTCTCTCCCTCTGAATCCTTGGTGGACTGGTTCTCACCAGCCTCTTGCCTTATTTCACTGGCCTTGGTATATGAGTTAAGCATTTCCACCCAGCCTTTTCCTTCAGTTCATATTCAGAGTCTGGGTCTGAAGTATCCACCTTGAAATGCTGTATTTTAGGAGAAGCAGTTCCAGCCTCGGCATCCTGATGTTTTGTGATTCACCTAGCTTTAATCTCAACCAGCAAGGCTAATACCAGGAATTCTGTGATTTGTGGTCCAAGATATCTAGAAGACTTATGGCTGGGGAAGGATGGTTTAAACTAACCAGTGTTCCCCTGCCCTCCCTCCCTGGCTTGGCTTTTAGAATAAAGTCTAGTTAGCTTAAAACAAGAAATTGATGCCCTGGGTCTCACAGTAAAGGAGGAGAGGAGGTAGAGTAGAATATATGCTCGAGGCTTTCTTCTGCCCATTCACATAAACCACATATTGGCAACCACTGACAGTCTGGCTAAGGATGATGGGAGCTATAGATCAAAACATTGGGAAAGTCAGAAGTTGCTGACCTCTGCACTAAAATATGGAGGCTAGGTAAACTGTTCCATAGGGGATAGTTCTTTATTTCTGTGAGTAGGAAGTACTCCTCCATTTGAAAGTGTCCTCTGATGGGTTGTCCAAGTCTGGTTTAAAATAAAGAACCATAATGAGAGAAAGCTGCAGTTGCTTTGATGTTGCCCCTCCACAGTGAGCACCTGGACAGCTGGTTGAACTGTGGGCCCACAGGACCCCAGATCTGTCTTCTTGATTGGATCAAGACATTTTGTAGTTCTCTTTAGATTAGAGTTATTATTTTTAAACTATTATTTGCACATGTATATTTGCAAACTGCTATCCTCTTTTTTTAGTAATACAAGTTCTTCTATTTTTGGCAATAAATAAGCGGCCAGCCTACATCTGAAAGGGCTCTGAGTTCATTGTTAATATTAGTTTTAGTAACACCTACCCTACTAATTTTGTCCCTTTAACAACTGTAAACTGTAATAAACAGAACAACTGGCCTGTCTGATGAATGCCACATCAAGGCCTCTGTTGTTAAACCATAGGTAAGCTTTATTTCATTGTTAATTGAACCAAGATTTGAGTTATATACAATGTTCATCACTCAAAAAGGAACAGCAGGAAATGTTTGATGGTAAGTTTTGTTTTGATTGCGTAGTATTATTAGCATTAATGCAGTTTCCAAATGTGGGATCATTAAGTATGTTTCCCTTCCCCACCTTCACTTGTTTAATATCTATGTAGCACTAATAGTGCACTGAGCTGTGGTAGTTCCATCCCATTCTTACAGTATGTGTTTCCTAGCAATAAAGGTGAAATTGATAATTTTCCAGTTCTTCCTGGAGGCTAAAGACCATTTCACACTTCATATAAAGACCTATCCAGCATGATCAGTTTGTATACCGAACCAGAAGCTGGAGTTTTTCTTGCCTCTCTGATTAGTGTACCTGTATGGTACACATTTTCCAATATCTGATTATAGTTACATTCACACTTCACAGGTGCACATACATGCACACAAACTTTAGATGTCCCCTAAAAATATAACATGGCTATAGGCACTTAGCAATAACAGTCAGAAGTCTGCTGGGAAAAGTGTGTTATGCTTTCGTTACTGCATATTAACATACCAAAGCAGGCACTTTGTACAGCAGTACTCCACTTAGATCTCAAATTGTGGCAGTTATTTAAAAAAAACCTTCAAGCCCCTTTTCTCAATGGGCTGATTTCCAAGAAGGGAGTCTCCCTTCCTCTAGGCATAGCCTGCATTCTTTGTTCCCAGATGTGCAACCCTGTATTTAGCTGTATGAAAACACACGTTTTGTTCGATTGTAAGCTTTTAACCAAACAATCCAGGGATTCCTCACAAAGCAAGGGCTTTGCCATGTGTGGGAGAGAAGACTCCCTTCAGAAATGTTTTAGCCACATGAAACTCCACATTCCAGTACAGGGGAATGGCACCAGCTCTGCTGTGTCGAAGGACTTTTATACCTTTGATCAGCGGAGTATCAAATCTGATCCTCTGTCTTCCAGTCAGTTTCATATATTCACTTACATAACTGCCTTACAGAGTCTTTAAACAGAGGGCTGACTAAACAGCTGTGCTGGCAGCCATATATACCATGATAAATGGAATGATCCCTCCTACTTCTGTGTGATTATTTTTAACAGCTGCCAAATTTAATTGGCTATTAATATTTTAGGAAGGGAAAATGATGAAGAAATGTTTTGCCCCTATAAGTTAATAAAAACTATAAATAGAGAGCCATTGCTCATAGCAATATGTAATGACAAATGGTGTTTATATATATTGAAGATTTAAGAGGAGAAAGGCTTTTAAGTCAAATAATATATTTTAAATATTGTTTAGAACTGTCAACCAATTGCATGTGTGTCCATTAAAACAGTGCTTTATTAATGAATAAGCTGTTTTAAATGTAAAGCCAGTCAGCATCTCCATCCCTCCCTCCCTCTGCCATTTCTATAATTTATACCCCACTGTTCCATATTTTTATTTACAGTAGCTCACAACCATTTTTAATCCACACCAATAAAATAACAAGACATCAAACTCTAAAACAGAAGCAGAGGCTATTTAAGAGCAGCAGGCTATTTAAAAATACACCATGAGCCAGAACTTCAGACATGCCCAATGAAATAACACCGTTCTAAGACCCCCAAATTACCAAAAACAGGCAGTGAAGGGGCCAGGCAATCTCCCTCTGGAGTACATTTTACAATGTGGGCACCACCGTCTGGTCTCTTGCACCCACTCATTGCAAACCTTCGGGTGGTCTGGGAGTTGGAGAAGGGAGAGAAAGAAGGATGGATGCAGAGAAGGATGGAGAAGGAAGAGAGAGGCCTCAGATATGAAGACAGCTTCATATGGAAACAGTCGTTGCTTTGCATCAGTTATGTACAGTGCTAATGGTATATGCTGCCTTTTCAAAGGATAAGAATGTAGTACTTACGGAATGGGATGTTCTGGCCCAAGTTTGTACTGCTGTCCATTGCCAGCACCTGAGCATCCAGGAGCAAGGCCAGGAGTACTTACTTACTTACTTACTTACTTATTTAAAGCTTTTCCATACAGTCCTTCACCAGGGTCTCAGGATGGTCATACAATACAAGGTACAGCATTGTAACAACAAATAAAACCCATTTTGGGGGGGGGGGACCATTAAATCTTAAATATTGGGAAAAGAAAAAGGGGTTGGCCTCATGCTGAAATAAAGTGTTAGTGCCAGGCGCATCTCTCTGGGGAGCATGTTCCACAAACAAGGTGCCATCACAGAGATGGCCCTTCTCTGGGTAGCCACTCTCCTGATCGCCTTCAAAAAGGGCTCCTGAAGGAGGACCTCTGATGCAGATGTTAGGGGACGGGCAGGTATGGATGGAAGGAGGCACTCCTTCAGATAGCCAGGTCCTAAACCAATTAGGGCTTTGTAAGTCATCATCAACACCTTAAATTGGTCCCGGACTTCAGTTGGTAGCCGGTGCAGATGCCAAAGGACTGGTGTTATATGTGCATATCTACCGGCCCCTGTTAACATCTTGGCTGTTATAATTAAGAAGTTATAATTATAGTTAATTATGTGTAAAATAAACTAAAGTGTTTCTTCCAGAGGAAAATTCCCCTCCTTTATTGAACTCCATTCTTCCTTCCTATTTTCCTTCCAACACATAAAAATATGCCACAGAATGAACGCCAGAAGCAGCAGCATAAAGGTTTGAAAACACAGTTCCTTTTAAATGCTGAAGTCAAATAGAGGGATCACAGTTCCAGGAAAAATTAAAAAGCATCTTTACCTGATGCTGAAAAGAGCACTACATAAATGCCCGGTGAGCATCTCCAGGTTGAGTTTTCTATAACCAGGACTGCCACCAATAAAAAGGGCTGTAATTTGTTAGGCAACCATTGCAGTATATGGTGGGAACACCTGGAAAAGGACCTCTGAAGCTCTTCATAGCGTTTGGGCAGGTATATATATGAGAAGGCAATCTTTCAGGTATCCTTCACCATCTGTGAACCTGCAGCTTCAGAGAAAGTACAATTGTGTCCATACCAGGCTGTATGCCTCTTCCAGTTCATTTTATTTACCTTCATCCATCCATTGCACAGTGAACTCTTGCTGCCACCAATATGCCATTTGACTGCCACCTGCAGGGCTGGATGGTCTTGTTATGCTCTCCGGGGTGGCAGCGGCGGGGGTGGGGTGGGGTGGGGTGGGGGGCAGTGAATCCCTGCAGTCCACAAGAGCACACCTTGTGTTTTTGACCATAGGCAGTGCATAAGAACTACAAAAGGCATTTATTCTCCTTGCTCTACTCCTTTACTGACATTTGTGTCCATTTTGTTAGCTTTGACCTAGAATAAGGTGCCCCTGTGTTTGTTTTTACAAAGGACTGTCTGTAAAAAGGCAAAGGCTTATGTGCATGAAGGGTGTGGAGCATATTGGATCGTCCTCAGTTCTGAAGCATACATCTAACATTTCTGTCCTCTACCCTTGGTCTGCCACACTTTTACATTGCTTATATTTTAGGATACTTGGCCAGTCCTGATGTTTAAAAAAGGAATAAATCTGAGCTTACACTGCTTTGCATTTTAAATTCAGTTGAGAGCTTTGCCACAAATGGCATTTCTTGCGTGCTTATGATCCTTAACTCCTGAAAATTGGCAGGTCCTCTACCTATTATCGTTATCCTCTAGGCCCCCTCCCACATTTTGTAGCCATGTTGTGGCTTTTTAAGGAGGTAATAAATTTTAAAGGCACAACAAACTGAAATCAAGTCTCATTCAGCAATTGCTCTTTACAGCAGCACGACATTGCAGTTGTATAATGTGACATATAAGGAAGCAGAGAAAGCAAACCCTTTGGTGTGGGGGAATCCAAGTGTAAATGATTTCTCTTTCTCCTGCAAAGAATCTGGAAGCAGTCTCCATGAAATGCTGATTAAACACAACATGTAGGGAAGCCCTAAATCATAGCATCAGCATGATAGCAGGAATAAAATGACATTTGCTTCTGCTGCCCAAATGTCATTATTTGTCATTAGCCACTCTGTGGGTGTCCACTGGGGGTCCTCTGTGTCTCTGGGCCCTGGGATCTTGCTCTCAAGGTGCAGCCCATGCTGTGCTGTTACTCTTGGGCTCTGGCCTGAGGAAAGACGGTGCTGCTGTTTTTCCTTTGCTCCCTGACCGTGCCTCCTAGTTCTCTCCCAGATGGTAATCTTCAGCATCTCACTTCAAAGATTGCAAAGGGGATGGTCTATGGAACACACATGTTAGAGTTGTTCCAGGGTGTTTCAGATTGATATGAAAAACCCCTGCCTGAGACCCTGGAAGGCTAGGGCTTGGATGGATGAGCCTGACCTGGTTTAAGGCAGCTTCCTAACTTCTTACAGCAGGACAAGTACCCTCCATTTATTTTAGACTACAACCTTCATCAATCCCAGGGAAAATGGGAGACACAATCCAGAACATATGAAGAGCAACCAGGTTAGAGAGAGCTGCACTTTCTTTCTCCATGCATGCAGACACTCAGGAAAAATCTTTTACTGAATTAGTTTAACTAAACTAGAGTGTCTGATCATATGTGCTTTCAGCTTCACCCTGATATAGTCCAACCTGATGAAGGTTTGCTGGACAGGAGGAAATAGACCTTATGCAGATTTTTATCCTAGTGGTGTGAGTTCTTGTGCTGTGCATATACCTTGGAGCTTGCACTGGGATGGAAAACCATAGAGACCAGGAAACATCCTCTGGCTATCATTATTTGTCACTGAATTAACTATGGCTAGCTTTTCTGCTCCAAACTGAATTTGTGCATGACAGAAATGACACTCTTCCATTCTTGCAAAAGAAAGATGAGTGGAATATCACCTATCTCCAGGAACCAAATAACAGATATTTACTTGTGATCAATTTGAATCATTTACCATATGATCTTGCTGTCCAAGATAAAGCTTTTCCAAAGATTGCTCTTCAAGGAATCAGATCAACAGGAGCCCTACAGCCAAAGGGCAACTTTTGCGGAAAACAGGAAGACTGTATACAACAAATGAAAGGACATGAGGATGAGAGGGAGGGGGAATGTGCACAGGCATTGCACAATAAACTGATTGTGTGCTGAGTGCCTTGAGAACACTTGGATTCCTACTTGCAGCTGTTTGGTGTATCACAGGCTGCCAGTATCATTGTCTCAGTTGCCTTCTTTTGCTGTTATGGTGCAGAGGGCAGACAATGGAAGAAGGGATTTAGGAAGATAAAATGCCAAACAAAAGTAGCCCTTTTCATGTGCTGCTCTGGCAGCAATCAACCACTCTGCTTTTATTTTTATCAGGCTTTACATGTGGACACACTGCCCTTTAAGAGCATAGTGCAGATTCCTGGCAAGCGATGTATGACATTATTTCAGAGATATGTTTGGTAAAGACCTATGAAACCAGACGCTGGTCTTACTGTATGTGTCACTTGCTCTGTCACAGATACTTGAGAATCTAGCTCATACCTACTGTATGTTAAATATAGAGAGGATTTAGTTGGCTCCTGGTCAGACTTGCCTGCAATTTGTTCTGGGAAGGCTGCTGCCACCACCCTCTCTCTCCCTCATTTTAGGTACACAATATTTTTTCCAGCACTCCCCAATTTCAGTGTTATTAATAGAAAGCACCCCTGAGATTTTTTCAAGCCTCTCCCTGCTTTAATCCTGTTAAAATATGCCTTTTCTTGTCTTTGAGAAGTGAGTTATTATATTTTCCATATTTAGTTCATTTATCTTCACAACAGCCCTGCCCAAACACAGTATATGAACATACAGGTGATGTATATCTGAGAGGTTGAATGAAAAGGAATGATGTATCATCAGCCAATGAGTTTCGTAACAATTATTCCTTTTTCAGGTAGATAAACTGGGGTCATCATTTAGCCAAGGCCATACTCTAAAGCTGAGGTAAGATAAGAACCCAGGATTTGCAGTCTTAAGTCCAAACACAAGTTCCCTTACTAACCAAGCTTACAAGAAAACTGTGTATAATTAGTTTTCCATTGAGACCAAGCATTTGAAAGATCTAACATCATGGAAATGTCCATTTTTTATATTTTGATATTATTTTTCATCATCACTGTTAACATTTCTATGCCATCCAATAGGCAAGGTTCTCTGGGCAGGATTATACAACATGCAACTATATTTCTACAGTTACCAAATATGTAGTCCAGGGATGACAAACTTTTTGCTGTTTGTTCCTTTGCATGTTTAACTCTTTTGGGAGGGACACATTTCCGCAGCAGGAAACTAGTTCTGGACTGCATGCCAATGGGAGGTGGAACCAAAGCTAAAAGGATACACACTATATTTACACATTGTCTGTGCACACCCACAAACTTGCGCTCTCTCTCTCTCTCTCTCTCTCTCTCTCTCTCTCTCTCTCTCTCTCTCTCTCTCTCTCTCTCTCTCTCACACACACACACACACACACACACACACACACTTTCCCTTTTCTACTTTTTCATCTCTTATCCCATTCTTCAGCTATACAGTGCAGGTAGGGTGAGAAGTGGAGGCTGGGCCTCATTTTCTCCACAGTCTTTCTGCACTGCTCAGCTGATCACTAAAAAACAGCTGAGGAAAGGGTACAAGTGGGGGGGGGGGATGCTGCAAAGTCCCAAGAGCTGAGCCACTCTCCCCTGCTTCTCAGTTGCAGCGGAAGGGGAATCACAGAGAGGAAAGCTGAAACCTCCCCACATAATGGCCAGCCCACACTGTTGAGCAGAGGAGTGGAAAAACCTGCAAAGCACTGGGGCGGGGAGGGGGTAACTGAAGGGAGGGGTGGAAGCTGGCAGGAGGTGGGAGGGAGGGGCCTGGCCAGAGCCCGATGGAGGGTCTTTATGGACCACTCATGACCCATTGGCCAGAGCTTCCCCACCCTCGATGTAAACATTCTGGGTCACCTGTTTTCAGACAGAAAAGGTCTTGGAAGCAAAATGTCATGAAATGTTTCCAAAACATGACATCATTTATTTAATAATGAATACATAAGCTTCTGCATTATGTTTTGAGTCACATCACATACCATTTTTCTTTTTTCTAATGATAATGAAATGTATGAAAATGTGGGACTTAATTTGTCGACTTGCTTGTCAGGAAACTCCATTGAATGCAATGCATCTTTTACCCAAATAAGCCTGCACAGGACCAAGTGGTGCACATGCTTAAGACTGAAGTTCAATAAATACCCCATATTTGTAACAATTTCCTGAAACAATTTTGAGAATTAAAATTAAGCAGCTACTATATTTTGAAAGAGTGTTCAGAATGTGAGTGATTAAACATGCACAAGGGCCAGATTGTACACACATCAGATGCCTCTATATTTCTTGCCATTTGGAAATTCTACACCAAACTTAGGATATTAATGGCTGACTCTCCCACAGAATTCAATGGAAAAATGAAAAAGATGAATGGTAATAATAAAAATGAATGAATGATGAAAATGCAAATGAAAAGAATTTAAATGAATAATAAATTTTAGAAAGGAGCATAACTTGAAAACAAGGATACTTTTTTTTATTTGCACACTCCTGCTTCACTGACAAATTTGGGACAGTTTACCCCCACTCCTTTAATTACTTTTAGACAAGAGAAGCTATCTCCATAGCAGTGAAACAGTGCCCAAACTAAGCTTTTTTGGATCATGGGTAGTTGGGAAATGCTGGAAGTTATTGGCTTCTTTTGGTCAAAGCATGTATAAAATTCTGCCTTAAAATCACTGTGCTCTATTCTATTCTATTCTATTCTATAGCAGTACAGGTGGGATGGGAGAACAAAACAATTCAACTTGCAGTGGTTTTACAAAATGTCAGTATTCCCCAACCTGTCTGATACCACTTTCGTATGGCAAGGTGGTAAATTTTTCTGCAGTGTTAAAGATGTAATGATGAATAGCAGAGGTGGTGCTAGGTACCCAAAAGATCTGGGGCATAGACTTACAACACAAGAAACAGGTATTGCAAATTTTCATAGGCTAATTTACATATGCTGTAAAGCCTGTCTCCTTGGGTGCCTTTACAGACCCCAAGTACTAAGGACACCCTCTTTGTAAAAAGGAATGCATGGGCAAGCAATAGGAGGGCATTTAATTTCAGAAGAAAAGCTCAGGCAGAAGGATTCAAAGGGCTGGGGCAGCAGGAGAGGAAGCTCCTGTGGGCAAAAAGCCAGCTAATTCATGGGGAGCAGATGCAAGCGCAATCTTAACGCCCCCCCCCCCCCCAATACCTCTATTCCAGCAAGTGCCCCTGGACTGCAGGGTGGTAGGACAGGCAGCCTCCCAGGAAGGGCTCCAAAAGAAAGATGCAGGTCTCAGACACTGGTGGGCTGCCCCTTATCACAGCCTCTGGTCAGTAGGAAAGTGATGATTAGCATCTATAATTGGATATTCCAATTAGAAAGTCAGGGTATAATTACAGTTCATGCTGCTGCTTTATAAAAATAAATCATTTCTAATGTGTGCTTTGGAAGGGATTAAGTATGTTTGATCTGTTGGCAGCAGATTAGGACAATAGAAAGTGAGATGACACCAGTCTGTAAAAGCTAAAATGTATATAAATAGAAGGTTGCTTTATTATCCTTATAGTGAAGGCACTCAGGACAGAGTTTGGAAGGGAGCTTAGAAGAGTCTGTTTTCCTCTCAGGATACTTTATAGTGAAATACTGTTTTTTGTGCAAAAAAATATGAATTGGCTGTAAAAATCTATCAGGATCTAAGGGGAAAGCAAGATTTTTTTCCTCAAGATTTATATTCTTTTCTGATTATTGGCAGATGTAAAATGAGAAGCATGAAATGATAAAACTGAAGGCACATTCAATGAGTAAAGTGTAACAGGCAATTAATAAGGAATGCAACATTTTCTTATTGGAGTCTACAATTGGTTAGGGTTTTCTGAAATAAAATGATTTTCTTATTTATTATTCAGACTGCTGTTTCTAGAGCCAAGGCTGTCATCTGTGCGGGTGGCCTGCAAGATCCAACAAATAAAACGTGAAAGCCTTTTTTATCAAAGGGGAAAAAAGAGAAGAATCACCATCTCAGAAGTTATTCAAAAGGCTTTTGAATGAAAAATCCCCTCCCACACACGCTTGTTTCGGTCCCACATTTTCCATCCTGCTTGAGAATATACAAAATGGAAGTCCCATATAGAATCACTTTCTGGAGATCCATACTGTTTATACCTAATGCTGTAATAATATCTTTCCACTGAAAAATATGTATTATTTTCATATGTCATATGAAGTATTGTCAACTGATTGAAGAAATATTAGTCAATTAGTGATGCAACTAGCTGCTTATGAACTACCTAACTTTAAACAGTTTTTTCCTATGCATAAAAATAAAGAATTATAAGAAACCAGAAGCTTGTGTGTGTTACAGCAAACATTGTCTAGCAAAAGGAATTCCTACGGATGCTTAATAGGTTTTTATAAGCATTTGATTTTAAAATAATATTTTCTACAAAATCTGCTGGCCTGATTAATCCAGGCAGCTTTTTATTATTATTATTATTATTATTATTATTATTATTATTATTATTATTATTATAGCATTTCTATGCCGCCCCTTGCCGAAACCTCGGGGCGGCTTACAACATGATAAAATACATTGAAATACAATAGTACATAATAAATTACCATTAAATATAACAATACAAAAAAATACATTGATTTACAAATACAAAATTAAAATTATCAGTATAAAATAAAAATATAGGAGGAGAAAGAGAAGGAAGAAGAAGTTGCCCAGGCCAGATCATATGTTTTAACAATTGAAATGATGTTTAAATAAAAAGGTCTTTACCTGGCGCCGAAAAACCAGTAACTTTTATGAAGTTGTTTATTATCTAAAAGCCTTTCTTACTGTTGTTAACAGGTCTCCAGTGGGGTCTGTCCACCCACAGAATGAGCACTGTAGGTAGAACAAATTCCCTCTGCTTACCTGAACCACTTACCACCTAAATTTGTTCTTTATTAGGGCAGATTTGGTTGTGGGGACGGGGGAGGAGAAGGAAGTTATGTTGTGTGAGCAGAAATCCACTTGCGTGACACTGAATGGAATTCAATGTTGTTGCTCTCAGTGGACTCATCTAAGTAACCTAAAACATTAAATACAAAGTTACAGCATACAGTATAAATACAATAAACTCAAACACTAGTACAGAGGACTTCACCACAATTGACTGAGCATATGAGAGATCTGCAAAAAATCTCATGGGGCTAAAACGAATACTGGGTTAAATCTAATATTATGCCACTGGAAAAATTACAAAAGTTTGTGGTATTCCACTAACAGGCATGAACAAGATCTAGTCTAGTGAAGTCACAGTGCAATACCTCATGCAACAGAATCAGAGTATCGGATTTGACCCATGCAAAGCAAAAAAAAAGGTATTTCCACAAGTAGTAGAAGCTCTGGGCTAGCAGAACAATACTATTGGATACAACCACAACAGCAATAGAGTTTAAAACAGTTTTAAGCTTCCCTGTAATGTTATTTGTCTATTTATTAGATTTCTATCCTGTCTTTTTCCTTTTTTAAAGAACTCAAAGTGGCTTACATCATTTTCTTCCTGTTGATCTCATCCTCACAACACTATCCCTGTGAGGTAGGTTGGGCTGAGAGTTGTGACTGATCCAAAGTTACCCAGTGGGCTCCTTGGCTGAGCGGGGACTAGAACCCAGATTGCCCAAGTCCTAGTCCTGCACTCTTAACCGTTACAGTGGACTGGCTCTCATTTTGGTAATGTGAGGTATACATAATCAAAATCGAAATCCTATGCATGCCTACTCAAAAGTAAGTTCCACTAAGTTCTGTAGATCTTATACTCATGTAAGTGTGTATAAGATTGTAGCCTAAATGAAACAGATGCATCGGGTTCCTCAGTGCCTCATGCACCTGCCTGTACATTAAATTCTTAATTAGATATCCTCTTCTAAGTGTACTCTGAGGTGAGGTGAGTGGCTACCTGGGAAATGCCCTCTCCAGAGTGGTTTGCTTGAAAACTACTCAGGGACTGGGGAAAGAACATTTTTATCCCCTTTTAATATCTGCTGTCTTGCTAGTTTTTATGTTTTATTGATACTTGTGATTTCTCTCTTTTTAAAAATGAAAATCACTCTGGGACTCTGATTGAAGAGGCACATCCAAATGTTTTATTATACAAATAAATGCATAGCTCTCTCCTTATGTAACAGATTGAGAAGATATACACACTTACTGGGTCTCACTGGAGCTGCAGTGGCATGAGTCATTCCTTTCATGGTTACAACTAAACACACACATGCTATCAACTGTATTCCTTCTTCCATTCTAAAATATATAAGAGTGTACTTCAGAAGACATTTCCGTTGCTACACAGCATCAGGTTGTCTCTGACTTATTGCAACCTATGTATGAATGCCCTCCAAAATGTTCTGTACTTGACAGCTCTGCTTTGCTCTTGTAAACTCAGAAGGCATACCTGAAAACTAAAACATCAGACCTACTGGAATTTCTAATGATCTGAGAACAAGAGTGTAAACTTGTAATTAAAAATCCTGTTCCATTAGATCCCATGAAGAAGTGGTGACCCTGTTTTCTTTCTTTGTAGAAAAACAGAAATGAAGAAATATAAGGTTTATATTAAACTGATCTTGCTGTCTGCTCTGTAGGCAATGACAAAGTACTGCTGGTTTAGACCACTCTCAAAGGATCAAAGTGCCTTACATTAGAAAAACAATTAATTACACTGGTTCAAGAAACACTGCTTGGTAAATGTGATTTTATGGCAATAGCACAGAAAGAAGAGGATTAAATGTCTTGCTGCTTATGCCTATCCCTATAGGCATCATTATTTCTTCCTGGATGTGAAAGTATCACCGTTTCATCACTGACCAATTCTGTCACATTAAGCACAAAGTCAGAAAAACACCTTGAAAGTTGTCTATCCTTCCCACACAGTCACATGGTGCAATCACCGATTCAGGTATGTAGCTGCTGAACTTCTAGCAATCTAGTATATCAGTTTTAGATGTGTTGATTACCACCATCAGTCGACACACAATTATACATCTCAAGTGTCTGTCATTGTTACAGACATCTAAGAATAAGAACCTGATAGGTAGTGTAGGAAGTCTTGCCAAACCTGAAGAATTTTGGACAACAGCCTCAGGATATCAGTTCACTAAGATATAATTAAATAAGATACAGTTGAGTCTTAACCATTAGCAGCATTCAACTTTATTTAAAGTTGGCCAGGGCGGCTTATTTTATATTGGTATTTTGTATTTTTAATTTAATGTTTATATTTTTTAATTTAATGTTATAATTATTTTTTTAACTTATTGTTGTAAGCCGCCCCGAGGCTTTGGCGAATGGGGCGGCATAAAACTGTTTTAATAAATAAATAAATAATAAATAAAATACTTTTTAAAAATGTTAATAGTAAGACATCAACAGTAAGATAAGAACGGAAAGATAAAAACTGCCTTTCTACTTTTTATGGCACACGTGGGGAAAAAAAATTCTTCCAGTTCCAGTGCTTGAACAAAATGAGATGATATGCAGCCGTGTTCTCTGAATCTTACTCACTAGGGCAACCTTTCCCAACCTTGCTAGCAGGGGATCTGGAGGACACAGCAGTGGTGAAGGCTGCCTGTTGTAGTAAGCTTGGTTACACATTCAGTCTTAAAATCAGGAGTAAATTCCACTGATGATAACGAGATTGAATTTCAGGTAAACATGCATAGAAGTGGACTACTAAATTTGTGTTCCTATTTTCCCAGCAGTTTAAGATGGATGTTTAATATTATACTCTGATGGTGGCTGATAAAAATAAAATGACAAACAACCAGAGAACTAAAGTGAATTCAGATTCTCAGCTTGCCCCCTGGGAGATGTATGTTTGTCACTAGCCATGTGCACAATGACAGTAGTTTTATGAGTGAACAAGTCCCAACATGGCAGCCATCCTGTGACAGCATCTGTAGCATTCTCTCAAAATCCTAGTTTCATTATTAGCATATATATTTAAAACTTTGAAATTTTTGAAGTCTATTACATGATCAGATTCTGACTTTTTCCAGCTGGTGCATTCAGTGTACACTTCAAATCACTATGCATGCAATATCTCATCCAATTTCTATCTCACACGGTTAGGCTACTGTTTATTTCTCAAGGAAGTACACAGAGAACATTTCTTGCCTCATTGCATAAACACACGCAGAGTTCCTGCCATTAGCTTAGTGCAAAATCTTTCTCTTCTGCTTTTCCCCTTGTTTTATATTTCTGCCATCATGGGCAACTGCTTCTGACTCATCTCTCACAATGCTTGAGAAAACCCAAATTATGTGGTGAGGAAATGGAAGCGCTCGTGTGGAAAATCAATACCATGCATAGTGGTTTAATGAGAAACCTGTTGAAAGAGAAAACTATTAACACTGCAATGCATAATACATATAATAACAAGATTCAAAGAACAGAATTTAGCATTCTTCCTTTTCCTGATCTGCAAAGTGATAAAAGTCTAAAGGTGTGTTACAAGTCCTGTTCTTTATCTTTTCCTTTGCTGGAACTATGGAGATTGAGAAAGCATTTGCTGAGCCAAAGCTTAAGATTAAGTACATATTATCTGACCTACTTATTACAATAAAAAGTGTAAAAGGAAGAAAAATGGTTAGGGAAATGGTAGAGATTCTCTTTCCTAAGATAACTTCCCATTAGGATTTCACTTCGTTTACAATGAAGTGATCCAACAGAGTAGAGATCATTGTGAAGGCAACCACAAGTGTCTAATGCTATGTATTATTTGTCATCTTTCTATTCTGCCTTTACCTCAAGGACCTCATGGCATCATGGCTGCAATGATCTTTACCAGGAGTACAGAACCTCTTTCAGTCCAAGGGCCAAATTCAATTTTGGAGAAGCTATCAGATGCTGATTTCCAGTGCTAGGTGAGACCAAAGGCAAAGTGGCAGGGCCCAGAACTGGCATCGAGGGTGACATGGTTGGGAACCTCCTGAAGGCCCACATCTCAGCAGGGGTGCACCGTGATCAGCCTCTGAAGTTGCTCCTCCTCTTCACCACTGCAACCTGCTTGGGCATCTGCCTCTTGTTCAAGGCCTGGACAACCGCAGTGGAAAGGAAGGGAAGCAGGTGCTGCTGCTGCTGCTCACTGGCCCTGGCCCTGTGCCTCTGCCTGTCAAGCAAGGAAGTGATAGCAGTGATGAAAGCAAGGATGAGGCCATGAGATGGTACACTCACAGAGCAGTGAGGTGCCATTCAAACAATCGTGACTATTTTAAACAGAGGCGGGGAATTATGGCAAGAAGGAATGAATCAGAGAGGAAGGAACCTCCCAACATGCACAAAAGAGGGTGTGCAGTACAGCAGAGATGGACCTCACCTGATGCCCTGTGGATAACAACTTGCATGATTCCTGACCATTGGACAGGCTGGCTGGGGCTGGTGGAGTTGTAATCCTACACATCTGATAAGCCACAATTTGCCTGCCCCTGCTAGGAAAGTTGTTCCTTTAAGGCATAAACCAAAGGAAGCAATGGGTATTATCAACATGGCATTTGGGAAAGGAGGATCCAATGGGAAAGGAGGACTCAGCCTGTGAACTGTTAGTAGGAAGAGAGTTCCAGAATGGATCCTCAGGAAACATGTAGTAGTTTTGTTCTGTTGCAGGTGGAACATACAAATGAAAGAAAATAAAAGTACCAAAAGAGACACACTATCCTTTTTAACTAGATATGTCAGGGTTTGGGGAGTGTATGAATGCAAAGCAGGTACTCTAGCACTGTGGTTTCTTTGACCAGGTATTTCAATCCCCCATAAAGCAGCTCAGCTAATCCCTTTGCCAACTTCTGGATGTTTTTAGAACAGGAATTGAATATTGAGTCATTCAACTTTAATGTCAAGTCTTGGGGCAAAGTGTACTGGGAAATGCTCTTGTGCAATCCACATTAAAAAAAATGAAAGTAGCTAGGAGCACATTTCTAACATGAGGGACAGGAAAACTTCCCAGTGGATTGTGCTTATGTCAGCTAATGAATGTGGCTGAATCTTACACCCTGTATCGAACAGTGGAGCTTATCTTCACATTATACATCATAAGAATCCACAAGTTAATGGTCAGGGCCTGAATGATTTGGAATTCTGCTTACTGGGAACCAGCAACTCTGTTCATGCTTGCTGCTCAAGTGCTTGCTCTTGGCTTTGGCAGTTACCAGGAATGGCTAAACAGACTAGGAAGGCCTTTCCATGGTTTGTTTACCATTATGTACAAATGGGAATCCCTACCTTCTTGTTTTCCTGACAAGCCAAAATCATGAACCAGGGCTCATTCTTGGCTTATGATCCTTGTGTATCACCCACAGTCACTTGGAGTGTAAACTTTACAGTACAAAAGAAAGATTGGAGGCAGGAAGAGGCACCTAAGATCTGGCTTTAAAACATCATCAGTTCTGATCTTCTAGGCTTAAACTTTCTACAGGTGTTCATTTGTTCTAAGATTGGCCAAACAACCCAAAATTTATATGAAAAGCAATGTCACGAAAACTTTTAAATAATACCTTTCCAAAAAGTTGAAGGCAGAAAGAATGAGAAAAGAAATGCAATATATATTGACTAGAAATGCACCAGTGGGAAGTGTTGCAGTATAAAAATACTAAGATAGCCATATTGACTGTAAGAAAAAATGAAAAATGCATATGAGGCAAATATATACACTAGGCCAAACTGAAGATCACAAATAGTGTGCAAGCTTTTGAGCACTCTGGAATTTTTCATCAGTTTAGTCAATAAAAAAGCAAAAAGAATTCAGGCAAGGGCAGTGGCAGGGGAAAACAGGTGATATTGCTGTCTTATCTGTGCCAATGCTGAAATAATTCTCATTAAGTTCAAAGGAGCTTACTCCCAGGTAGGTAGCCTTAAAATTACAACCAATATAGAGCAACACAAGAAAGGCTTGTCCGAAAGAAAAACAGCAGAGGAGCAAGACCAAGAAAGATAAAAAAACCATTCCTGGGCGCTAAGGTGTGCAGAGTTATGGTTGTCCCAATGGGGTCCCTCAAAATGAATTGATCACTGATTCTTACTAGTTCCATTCTCTAACTTTCCCTTGTTCATTACATCTTCTGCACGCAACCTGTGTGTACAAAGAAATATATCAAGAGTACCTTTAAAAAAAGAAAGCACTTTTTTCCTGCCCTGTAAGGGCTCCCTTACGGATACTAATATTAAGAAGTGAAGGCAGGCACAGTTTAGATTTTTTTTAAAGCCAAGGTGAAGTCCAGAGCATGCTGTTCTGTGAGACCAGCCCTTTTGAGTATTGAGGACTCAACCAGTGTCACCAGAACCTGGGAAGTGAGAATTATGCAAGGGTCGATCACTCCTCCACTGTCACAATTTGAATGTTGTACTGGGCTGAGCTGCGTGAGTTTGCTTCCTGGGAGGAAGTGGTTGAGGGCCCTGGCCCGTGGAGAAAGAGCCTCATGCAAATCTGTGCGGTACCCCAACTTTGAAATACTTGCTGCCTGGGCTCACCGACAAGGCAAGCTTGGACACTGGATATGCACATTCCACCTGGAATGCTTTGGCATGCTGCCGACTAGGGCCACATGGGTGCTTTGATCATGTGGACTGGGATCTGCATATGTGAGATGGGAGTTGCAGAGTGCTAACCACATCAGTTTCTATTTACTCCCTGTACTCAGAGAACAGTCCCTTTTCTACCTCTGCCATTTTACACCTCCTCCACCTCATTTCCCATACTCATAAGCACAGAGCTTGTTTGCTGCAATTAAAAAGAGAATGAAAAGCAGAAAATGAGTTATCAATGATCACACTGGGTTTTCTGAAGCAAGAAAAAGCTTCTGAAACTAGGTCAAATATGCTCCATAGGATATTTCATATCTTATGGGCATACATATCTCCCACAGAAGTAAGTCCCATTAAATTCAGTGGGGCTAACTCCCTGGGGAGGCTAAAATCCCAAACACTATTATTAAGGAGCAAGTTGATGAAATTTAGTTAAAGTTACTTCTGAACAAACATGCTTAAGATTTTACTGTTAAGTAATTTATAGCTGAAAGATAACATTTCAGAACAGTTATAGCCTTGAATACTATGATGGATTTGTCTGATGTGGAGCTTTGCTGCAAGCAAATAAATATTACCACGAAACTAGTGAAGGAATGTTGCTTAAAAGTAGAACTGGGGAACCTCTGGCTCTCCAGATGCTGCAATCTAACAGCCTGGTCAGTGGTGAGAGATACTGGACATTACAGTCCAAGTAGCAGTGGGAGTCCACCAGTTCCTTGCCAGTGCTTCAAACACAAAGTTGAAAGACTTTTTTACATAGAAATGCAGTTGTATCCCTTTTTGTCTATTTTTAAAAACTTTTACTTTGGGCTGTAATTGTCAAATTCAGTCATCAGATGTTTTAGAGAAAGACAAGTGACTTATTTAAAATTTCTATTTCTGAAATTTCTGACTTATTTCTATCTTGCCTTTCCTCAAACAAACAAAAATCTTCTGCACTTTAAGCACAACAAACTGATTATGGCACAAGTTTTCATAATCAAAGAATCCAGTTTGTCAGTTTTCCTTCAAGGATTTTTAAATGAGAGGGCAGAGCGCAGTGTTTTGTTTTATATAGAAGAGCTGCTTGGTGCATTGGGATTGAGGAACAATAATATTCTCCCCCAAATCTGAAAACAAAACCCATTTATTCTACTGCTGACAGAAACTCAGTAACAAGGGCTATTTACCAAGAATGTTTGTTCAAGAAACTGCCTGCAGTCTAAGAATTGTGCAGTCAAGTGAGCTTTTAACCCTTTAATCATGACTTAATGAACTCCTAGTATGTTAGTTCCCTCAGGTCTCCAAAGGTCAAAGAACCCAAGCAAAAGGCATGGTTAGCTGCTCATTGTACTATAATATGATAACATCACTCCAAGTATTCAGGAAAGCAGTTTCCTGTTAATAATAATCAGGAAAGAGCTTTTCAATTGGTGGAGTTTATAAAAGTGCACTGCTAATCTTTTTAGCTTGTGCCCTTTCAGTAGCCAACTGAAACGGTCATCTTTTAATTCATTTTGAATTAGGAAACTAAGTTCCTTGAAATTCCCTAATTATGTAGCCATCTTTGCCAACATAAATGCATTTATTTATATCTTAAGAAAGGTTCACCATCATACTGTTATAGAACAATCCTATTCTTGTGAGTCCTGTGTTCAACATGACTTGTAGGATTGCAATTGGATTATTCAGCAACATAATTTCTTATTTTCAAAAATCAGTTACTCTGCCATCCTTATTTACTCTTTTCCTACTAAAATTCTGTATTAGCGCGCTCTCTCTCTCTCTCACACACACACACACACACACACAGAGAGAGAGAGAGAGAGAGAGAGAGAGAGAGAGAGAGAGAGAACCAACAATAAAACTTTCAAAAATTGCTCTACCTAAAACTATATTTCATCATGCTCTGGTCCCCTTTTGCAACGGTAACATTCCCAGAAAGTTGCACAAGTCTGCATTTGGTATGACTTTTGGAAGATTTCCATTTTTAAAACCTTCTTTTGGAAACATTGGCTCAGTCTGGTAGGATTAGTCATTTATTACAAGTATCTGATAGCTAAACTAGAATTCCAAAAAGAAAGAAGGCAGCAGTATATCTTGGATACTAGCTGAAGAAAAAAGCAAGCAAGAAAGCAAGTTTCCTGACCTTCCTCCACCCACTAACACCTTGAGAAAGTATTTCTGTTGTGGGAGTACCAAAGTTTTGAAGGACTGTTCAGGCAAGAATCCTTCCATGCATTTCTTTAAAAGAGAAGTTGGGTGTTCCCAGAACAGCATCTGAAGGGCTATTGCATGGATGCCTTCTGAGGCTGCAGGCAGAGCTATGACCTCAGGAGAGGAGATCTGATTGTGTATCTTCCCAGGTCCCATGCCTCTTGGCCACCATCAAAAGTTCAACTGAGGTTGAGACAGGAGGGAAGGAAATGAGTGTGCTGGGGCTGACCAGAGGTCAGAGAGCAGGGAGGCCATGGATACATCCGAAGATCAACCCATCCCCAACCCCAGCAGCATCTGTAAGGCTCAGAATCCCATCTATCACAAATGGGTGCAAAGGGTACTTGGCTGCACTACCTGCCTGCTGGCAATGGCCACAGAGTTGCCACAGAGCATCACAGGAACCCTAGGAGTCTTCAGCATCCCTGAACTGAGGCCATAGGCAATGCAATGACCTGGGAAGGAAATTCCAGAATCCCATCCCTTCCAGCTGTTGCACAAAGAACTGCACCAGATGCTTTCTGAGCCTGCAAAAGGGGCCTTGAAGAGGTGCAAAAGGGAATGCGCTGGGATATGAGGATAGGAGCAGCATGAATATAATATTACTGGTAGCCACACTAGCCCCCAGCAGGCCTCTTTTAGATGGGCTCAGAGAAAAATGAAGCAGCAGAGAAGGGAGAGGCAAAAATCCCCCGTGTCACTCCCCATGCCCAACAGCCTGGCAGGGTACTGGGTACATAGAAGCACCAAGTGTAGAACCTTCCCTCTGAAATGGTCACTCCGTGTGATTTGGTCTTGAATTGGCTTATCTTGGGATCCAAGCCAATAGAATGGAATCGAATCCAAGCCTTCATAAAAAGCACAATATATTTCTAAGACATCCTCCATACTGTGAAATGTGCTTCCTCAAGAAGTGTAATAGGTCCCCTCTCTCTCAGCATTTAGAGAGGGTGTGTTTTAGGGTGGTACAGTTTTAAATTGTAGAGCATCACCTTCAAGGCTTTTTAGCAAATAAATAATTAAATATGTAAATTGGCATTGTTTTATAATTGGCAAGGTGAGCTCTCATTGTGGTATGATGCAGCTTTAGACTTCGAGGGCTTTTTGTAGGCAGACTTAGTATGGTAATAATTCTTTTTATTAACAATTAACAGTCTGTTCCTCAGGAGAGATTCAAGCATGTAAGTGGATCTAAATGAAACTGTTGCATTTCCATTCTCCAAAGATCCTCTGTGGGTACTCTATGGGTACTCTGATGGAAGAGTTTTTAATGTTTTGCATCAGCCTTCCCCGACTGGATGCCTTCTGGATGTGCTGTATGACAATTCCCATCATCCCCAGCCAGCAAAAAGCCTCTGGTAAGAATAGCACCACTCCCAGGTCTATTGGGGCAGGAACCAGCACCCAGGTCAGCAGTGATACAGGAACTACTATGGCTGTGCATGCACTCCTGCATTCAGTTTGCAGACTTACGATCTGGGCAAACTTAAAGATCCGTGTCTTGGTTCTCACTGTTCTCTCAGCAGGTTCAGATTCCAGAGCAGGAGCACTTAACAGCACAACCCCGATCAGGCTTTCTTGGAAGCAGGGTGGGGGAGCGCTTTTTTCAGTGGGGCTGACTCTCCAGTGAGCATGTTTGTGGCTACAGTCTTAGGCTGCAAGCATACACAGACTTAATTGGAAGGCAATTGCCTTGAAATCAATGGGGCTTAGTTAGACATAAGCTTGCTTACATTTGGAGTCCAATGCAGCACTTTGTTGCAACGTGCCAGTAATCCCCAGTCACGTCATGGATGGATGAAGTCCTGAAGAGATTCCATTCTCTCCACTTCAATTATTTATGTCCGTGTTTATCTACACATTCATTTTTCTTGTGAAGCAGACAAATTAGGAAGGGCTTGAATCCATCACTTTGATCTTCACAAAGTATAAATCAGTACTTTCTATGCTGCAGAAAAAGAAAATGCACGTCAAAGAAAAAGGTACCTCCAGAGCCCATATCTACTTGTTGCTGCTGTGTTATTTATGGAATGGTGCCTACAAAATAACATGGCCCCTTCTCTGCATGTGATTTCTGTTGAAAATGCCAACAGCGGTTAGCATGCAGATTAAGAGTGATTCTGTCCTGTTTCACCAGTCTTCACTGACCAGCTGAGGGAAGTATGGGACTAACCTTTTATAATAATTTCCCGCTGCCCCGCCACCCAATGTAAACGATTTTATTGCAGTTTAATAAAATGCACTGCAATAGGCAATTGGTTGGTGGGACAGATAAATTAAGCAAAAGTATTGGAGGGCAATATCACTATGTAACTGTTGAGCTTGCCCCAGCAGCTCAGTTAGACAAACACCTGAGAAAGCGGGGGAAAGAGAACGCTCCTTTGCCATTTTATATTCTGACCTGTATGTCTAGACAGCAATTTAGAAACTGCAACTATGATTGCAACAGCAGGCACAAGCTGCTACCCCGTGTGGATTTCACAAGTTCTTTTATGGAGACTAAGATAACATAAAACAGTTACTGTGTTCTTAATCAGATCATCTTTTTAACCAATCAATTTTTAATTTTTAAAACCCTAACAGAATGATTGACTATCAACACATTAAATAGATCTACTCAGAGGGAAGTCCCATGAGATTAATGAGGCTTACACACAGGTAAGTGGGTATAGAATTGCAGCTGAAATGTTGCAACCCCAAAGCAA
This sequence comes from Varanus komodoensis, assembly GCF_004798865.1. Lineage (NCBI taxonomy): Eukaryota > Metazoa > Chordata > Lepidosauria > Squamata > Varanidae > Varanus > Varanus komodoensis. Next base: position 5,598,621 of record NW_025335589.1, read on the forward strand.
ATACTTCAATAGTGATGACCTCTTCACCTTTTGCCTTCAGGAAAGCTGCACACCAAAGTGGGTTTGTGGATCTCTGCTAACTATCTTTCATTTCCATACCCTGTCAACAAAGTGACGTGGCTGGATAAATAACAGACCCTACTTCTGGCTAGGTTTTTTTTTTTTTTTAATTGGGTGTGCGGGGAGGGGAAAGTTCAGGGGTCAGTATAAAATATCTACTGCACTCTTTGGTCATAGAGATTTTTCTATTTGGGTAGTTTTTGTTAGTTTGGTCATGTCCATTTTCATAAGCAGAAAGCAAACAAACAAACATGAAATTCTGTAAAATTCTGGAAGATGTTTCAGTTGATCTATTGAGTTCTCATATCTAAAGTACTGGTTCAAATGACTAAGGTACAAAAATAGAGGCTTTTGTAAACTTGTACTACATTCCTAAAGCACTCTTTTCTCTAAGAATAACTTTGGCATAATGCGATGGAACTGCATCCCAAGGCCAGTCTCAACAACTTTCCTTTTCCAGAGGGCAACAAGCTAAGATTAAAAGAAAAATTACCTCCAAAGCTAGGTTCAAGGCAGAGATAAGATAGGAGTTCCAAAACACAAAACCCAGATGAAGAATACAGTGAAGGGCAGCCCTTCTAAACAACTTAAGAAATACAATTAATATCCTGAGAAGCAGATAGCTGGACACACAATGTCAGAGACTTCAAAGTTGGACCCTGTTGCTTGTGGATGAAAAGAAGAATACATGCATTTGCTGCTACAGGGTTCAGTTCAGAGCAAGTAACATTAGGCATTTTTTCTGTTCTAGATCCATCTTTTTGCAATCTGATGACCTCCAACTATACTGGACTACAATTCCTAGTCTTTTTAACACTGGCCGTGCTGCCTGGGGCTGATGAAGGTTTAGGTTGTAGACATCTGGAGGGCACCAAATTGGCGAAGATCTTTGAGATCAGTTATTCTAGATCACTGACCGAAGCCAGAGGGCAGTCTACAAATGTTAGAGGACATGCAGTGCTGAGCGTTTGATGAACTAGCAAACTATTTTTGCAACACTTTTTCACTTTCAGAACATCCTTCAAATGCATATTCTCCTAGGTTCCTGGACTCAAAGGTTTACAGGCATACAGTGCAGACTGGGAGGTGACTTCTGCCTTCCTGCCCTTCCACCCTGCATTTTTGCAAGACAGGCTTTTTTGCCATCTAGCCAGTTTCTTGCAGTGGGAGGGGAGGAGGCTTGGGGCAGGAGAAGCAGCAGGATAGCAGATGGCTGACCTCTCCAGTCTCTTCCTCTCCCCACTGCCCAAAACACCCCCTTTCTGTCATCCACGAGGTCACTGGTGTGACCGTGGTGAGGAAGAGGGAGGCAGAGCTCTCGTTCCCAGTAATGAGGTCCTAGTATTGTCTCAGACCTCATTTCTGGTAATTCAAAACATCTTACAGCCCTTCTGACGCTGTCTAAGAGTCATATGATTGCTCCCTTATTGGGCTTAGTGTTTATACATAAGTTAATATTCAGCTTCTTCTCACTGAACAGATATGGAATTCAAAGAGTGTATTTAAGTAGTGTAGCCTGGTAGTCTGGAATTCCAATTAACACCCCAGAACATACATCTTCAAAACAGTTCACACGGATGTTCTGCTTGATCCTTGGTCTGACATTGCTTATTATAAAAAGTCACATTAGCAATAAGTCAACACAAATTTGCTCAAATTTCTTAAAAGCAAAACACAAAGTCATGCCAAAGTGAGAACTATAGCTGTTTAAGTCAGTGCGTTTGAGATCTAACTATACTGATTTTCTTTAGAAAGGCCACATGGGATATGTTAATACTATATAGCTGATGTCACCTTCAAATGAAACACACTGTAATTTAAACACTAACCCTTAAAACATGACAAGATTTCTTAGGGAACTGTGCTATATATCAGGTTAAATATGTGGCTGAACTCAAAGATTTGGTTTGAGAGACTAACACTTGCAAGCAGAATGCAAAATTTTCTATTGACGATTTTAGTTCAGCAATAAATTTTATCATTGAAACATTTCAGATGCACCAGATACCAACCCAGTTTAAAGTTATCCATATAGTGACGTTAACAAAGTTTGCAGTTACCTGGTTTTATATATACATCTTATATATACATCAGTCCTGATCATAATGTTTGAATATATTATGAATTAAGCAGCATGTCAGCAGGATGTTTTGCTCGCTCGCTTGCTTGCTTGCCTACAGGTTCAGAAGAAAAAATGAGCATGTGCAGATCAGGTGGTAGAATCTATCTGCCTGGCACAGGCACCGAAGTTCTGAAATGATTGTTCATTTAAAAAGATTTCTAGGCCAGCTTTTAGGGTGAGTCTTCCAAAGGCAGCATTCAGTGCCATTTTAAAACCCCTTTCTCTCATGGAAATTATCACTGATCGCTATGAACTATGTGACTCAGAACTACTTAATCAAGCAGCCTTTTGCTGAGTGGTCCAGAATACTGGTCCAGGATACAGATAGGAGGCAGTTACAGGGAACATGTGACTCCCTTATTATAGCAGTTTCTCTGTATTGTTCTCTTTCTGAGCAGAATTCAAAGTGCTGGGAACAACCTACAGAGCTCAGCGTGGCTTGCAACACAGCTGAGAGACCTCCCTTTCCCTGTGAGCCTGCCTGGATCTTAATACTTGCTGGAAAAGCCCTTCTTTTCAGATCATCACCTTCCAAGGCATGTTTGGTGGCCACTCCCAGGCTGTGGAACTCTCTTCCAAGGCTAAGTGCACTTCCCTTTTGCCTTCTGCTGGCAGGCAAAGACCACTTCATTCAAGTGGTCTTCAGTAGGATGTGAGCTGGGTGCTGCTTTTATGCTGTCTTATGTTAAACAAATTTTTGTTGCATTTTAATCAGTTTTTATTTATAATCAGTTTAAAAATCAGTCTATAAATTGCCTTGAGTGCCATGTCTGGTGGAAAGGTGTGGTATGAATCAAATACCTTTGGGATAAACAAGTGGGAACTACAACATGATACTGCACTGAGGTGCATTTGTTTGGTATGTGGTCAGGAAGGATATTATATTCCCCCACCCTCCCTGCTTTTCTGCCTTGTTTCCCCCAAGACTTAGTATTCTGTTCCCACCTAGGATACTCAGTTCTTACTGGACTGGGTGATTTTTATGGAGTCTTTTTTCCTCAAGTTTTTTTTCTTTTTTAAATCTTTGAAGATCCCCTACACCTGCTAATATCTTCCTCCTATGTATTCATAGAGTCTTTCTGGCGACATAAGAATTGGCACTCAGAGCATGAATTGACTACTAGTATATGATTTTCTCAATTTGTTTCTTGCAGATCTTTATTTGCTCCCATCCTGTCTAAAAACCCTCTTCTTCCCAGGTATGCTTGTTTTGGAGAAGGTTGTATTTCTAAGTGGCTCTCCAGCATGGCAGATCTTTGGAAAATGTCTCAAGCAACAATGCATGTTTCATATATTGCCTCCTGAGAACTATTAGGAACACCAGTCACCACAAAATGAACATGTGGCACAATTGATATTGGCATATGGCCAATATTACAAACCAAGAAAGAACACTCAAAAACAGATGACTTCTGTCCAAACATTTGCCAAGGAAACTCATAATTACCAAACTGATTCTGCATTGAGCAGAGGGGAGTTCATCCATCACTAATCCCATATGGAACACCATTAATGACATTTACAAGCCAGTGGATTTATGACTGTATCTCCAAGGTGCTTCTACATTTTCAGACAGCAAGTAGTAACAACTGGAGCCATTGCCGAAATTCCTCCATGCCTGCTGTTACCTTCCAGGACAAGTTACTGCCTGTTTGCTAGGACTAACCCTTTAGGATATTACGGGTATTTGTTACAAGGCTCTTCTATAACATCTCTGCCTGACAATTGTAACATTTATTTTCATTTGCTACTGGAAGCTTCCTGGATTAAGAAAAAAAAGTTCCTCTTCTAAGACACTGTGGGATAGGCACTTTTATATATTTCTATACATATCGCATTTCTGTACTGCCCAATAGTCAAAGCTCTCAAAACAGTTCACAAAAATTAAAATTATAAAGTACAACTTGATAAATGTATTATAAAACCTTTAAAAATGGAAAACGGAATAAAACTAGAGCCAAAACAGTATCAGGGAAGAACTAAAAACACAACAATAAATATGTGAAGCAAAGAAGAAAAAATAAAAAGCCTGGGAAAATGGAAAGGTGATCACCTGACACTGAAAAGGCCACAATGAATGTGTCAGTTAAGCTTCTCTGGGGAAGGCATTCCACCATTTAGAAGCCAGCACTGAAGGCAGAGCCACTTAAGGCCAACACCAAAAGGCCTTCTAATGAGAACATAATAAGAAGAGGCATGCCAGAGCAGATCAAGGTCCAGCTAAAACCAGTGTTGTGTTCACACGGTGGTTAACTAGCTGCCTGTGGGGAAACCCAAGTAGGATGTGAGACTGTCCTACTGGAGCAGTGCCCCTGAAGATGCTCTTAGGATCAAGGCAGGTATTTATAGAAGAAGATAATCCTTCAGGTAACCTGGCCCTAAGCTGTTCCTAGCTTTAGAAATTAATACCAGAACCTTTTTAAAATTAGGGGCACACTCCCATGTAAGGCTAACCTACCTGTCAATAAGACAAAAGGCAAGTTGCCAGGAGAAACTAAAAGTGTGAGCAATCTTTTTCTCTGAAAGGGGTTGGGTTTTTTTTTTTTTTTTTTTGGAAGGGTTGACACCATCTTTGCATCAGGAGCCTCACCATTTTTCTTTACCCCACTGAGTTGCCATGAGAGTGCACATTTTGCATACTGTCCTGAACCCCTATATGCTCAGGAAAATGCAAACATGTACCATCCTTTTTTCAGTGGGAATTAGATGTTTTAGACTGGAGCACACACATTCAAATGTCCCAGTCACAAACCAGACAGTTCCCACTGAGTACCCCTCCCTTTTAAAGTGCCCTAGCTTTTTAAACCCACTTCCATTGAAAACTGGGCGGGGGCATATATCTGGGCACTTTCACCAGTACTTAGAGGCTGACAGACTAGCTTTTACAGTTCCTGGAGGAAAACAAAATTAAGCTTAATGGAGGAAAAGCCACAGCAAGTCCAGAACAGTTTATATCAGCAATGGGGAGGACAGAATCCAGGGTCAGTCACTCCCAAGTCCTACTTGGGCACTTTGGGGGTGGGTGGCAGTGATGCCTGCCTGGTAGCCCCATTGCAAGAGTGAAAAGGGTTGCCATCAGGTTCACTAACTGATTTCCCAAATTCATAATGGGATTCGGCATTCACGGGCAGATAACACAACAACCCCTGCTGGGGTGGCTTGTTGCAGCCTTCCTGGCAAAATCAGTGTACATCCAAATGATACAGCAGCCCTTTGTGGGTAGCAACTCATGATGGATTGCTGTGTTGGACAAACTCCTTCCTCTCTCTCATGCTCAAGTTTTAATACTGTCCCAGTTTGCTTCTGTGATGCAATTATTTTATTTGCAGTCTAAAGCCTGAGGTTCTGTCTTCAGGCTCCATTTCGGTGGGTTAGTTCTGATATTATATATTCCCTACCTGGAAAGCACTTCCTTGTTTAAACAATAAAATCTAATTGTAAAATATAACTTGCATAATGGTCACATATATCTTTTTTATATAATATGTGTGGACAGGAAATCAGATGCTTTAGTAATCAGTTTCTTTGATAGAAGGGATTCGGGGTCCAGAGGAAGAGGAGGAAAGGGGGATCCCATACACTGCCTGGCACTACTTATCTTTGTTGAACTTAGTTGAACAGGCAAAGACCTTTTTATTCTCTCAGGCCTTTTTTTTTTAAAGTTGCTCATATATTTATTTTCAATGATCTGCTACTGCTATATTTCAAAACCATCTTTCACCAGGTGTTTGCTTATTTCTTTGATTTTATGCATTATATTAATGAATGATCGTTGCTTGAAAAAAAAAGTCCTGTGGAAGTTTAGAGAGAGAGAAAGGACTACATCTTACAACTTGTTCCAGCCAACATAACTGGTTTTATCTTTTTAAAATTGTAGGTGCTTTTATTATTTATGTTACCCTGAGAGCTTCAGCTAGAGAGTGACTCATAAACTGAACAAATGAATGAATAAGAATAGCCACACTTGCAGAAAATTCTGGAAAACCAGTAGAAATACTGGAGCTCTATTGCATATTGTCCTCTATTGCGTATGGTCATTCTATGGGGTGCAGTTCCCAGAGTGTTGCATACTGTATCTACATACCACAATGACACACATGTTGAATTGATCAAAGGACCTTAATTTGCAGTACTCTGACATGTACTTTGGAGATAATAGAGGCAGTTCTGGCTGGAATCTTTGCTTGCAGAATACAATGCTTGTGTAGTCGGAAACACCATGACCATTGTTGCAGCTTGCAAGAGAGGAAAAAAGCATCACACAGTGTTATATTTGAACCAGCAACTAAATGTGGTAAGCCAACTGTTTTCAGAAGTGACATACTGGAAGAAATCTAATCTTTTGAACTAAATTGCCTGAAGCAACAATGTAAGGGTAGACAGGAAAAAATGTTTTCAATTTTTCCACCAGGAATCTACCTTCAGATACATTTCTTACCAATTGCTTTAAATACTTAGTCACCTTAGCCTACCTACACCAACTTGGCAACCCCATGATGGCTGGGGATGATGGAGACACCAGATTAAGAAAGGTTGCCTCAATCTTTAACATGCATCTGAAAGAGGAAATTAGTATCGGTTGCATCTGATGCTCAAATTGTATTATTCTAATTATTTTAAATAATAAATAAATACATACAGAATTGTGTTTAAAACTGTAGTTTTAATCACTGACATGAACAAGTCCACTTGCAGTTATGGTGGTCCTTCTTTGTATCTCCCAGATACCACTAGAAGAAAAGAAAGAGCTGGGGACGGGGGGGGGGGGGGGGCTTCTCTCCATAGATAGAATACTATCTATTCAATTTAAAAGGCTTCATAGCTTTGTAGTAAAGAAGATAAAACTTCTCATTAAAAGGAAGGAAGTAATATACACCTTGGAACAGAAAATAAAAGCAAAGTCAAATTCATTATCAGTGAGTCCAAAACAAACAAAAAGGAGAAACAGAGACTGGAGAACATGTCAGATAAGTAGTGAAGCTTCATTCCAGGCAGATTTTAGTACCATTTGACAGAGACATGAAGATTATATCTCTCTTCCTCCTCCCTTCCACCGATAACTCCATTTACAGTCTCCATATAGGTTTGCCATGCCACTAAGACAATCTGTTGCTTTGTTCAGTAAAAGCTGGTTCAAATCCAATTCCAAAGAAAACCATTTAGAATAGTTTTTTGGGCTGGAACAGAAATTATTGTTATGCTCACTTCTCTTCGGTGAGCAGTGAAAAGCCCCAGTGCCTTGGGAAGGAGATCTGCTTGGCTGGCCCAGGGCTGCAGGATAGCTGCTGTAAAGTTATAAATGTGGGAAAAGGATATCCGGGACGGGTGTGGGTTGCTGTGATCCATCTGGTGGACTGAAGTTGTATGAATTGCTCCTTACAAGTTATAACTGGCCATGTTCCCCTAGCCCAAATAACACCCTCCTGTGAATTCAGAGCAAGGCTGTAATCACCAGGCAGAGTCCTTGAGCCCAACTGCAAGCAAAACAACCACTAAGTTCTACTTCACTCTTATAAGCTGGTCCCCAAAATAAAGTGTGTGTGGGGGGGGGGAGGGGGATACAGACAGACAGAAGTACAGGACGGGAGTGGGATGAATAAAAGGAAACTCCTCTAACTGGAAAACATCCCATAGAGTCTGCTGGGAAACAACACACATGGGGTTTTTGCAGGCTGCCAGGAGCCTCATTCTGTTAGGGAGTAATCCAGGTGCACACTCCCTGTACATCGTGTTTCCCAGCAGAGGTACTGGGATTTCAGGGATGGCAGTAGTGTCAGCATCTAGGGCCAGGCTGTATATGGCCCATCCCTGTGCTAGGTGAGCTGAGTTTCTCAGTTATTGGAATTTTTTCAGAGGTGATGAGTCATGGAATACTGGTTGCTGGAACATAGACAATGGTGAAGGGCTTTTGCTTTTCTGTCCTGCTTATGAATTTTCCAGAGCTACCTGGCTGGCTCCTGTTGACAAAAAGAAGCTAAACCAATCAACCATTGATCTGAACTCACAAAATTTTTGTTATGTTCCAGAGCTTAAAGTTTCTATTCTTTTAATGCACATTTGATTCAAAAGAGGAAAGGAGTAATACAGTGTAAAATCCTTAGTTTTATTGATGACTCTCATGGCTTAGAGCTATGTCAGGTCTTTTAAGGATCAAAAAGCTTTTTGCAAAGGTAGGTTAAGTAAAGGGAGCTTGGTTTTGAAATGGGCTTAACTAGCAACAAAGAGAGCAGGTGTTACCTGGTTGTGCCTAGCAATTTTGCAGGGACATAGCAGCCCATCAGATCAGGGAGCAGCCAGCTGCTTCTTGTGAAGCAATTCTTCCAACCCAATGAGTTAAGCTTAACATTGAATTGAGGAGCATGCATACACCTGGAGGCTGGGGCTTATCTGTCTCTGGCTGTGGGGAAACCCTCAATTTCCTGCTGCTCTCCTTACCTCTGGAACAGCTTTTTTCCCCCTGTGCTTTCTCCTTTCCCTTGGAGCCTGTCTAACTGTCAGTGACAGTACAATATATGGGTATAGTACATGTCCTATGCTGAAAGATGTTACTGTAAATTGGCCAATATGGAAACAATATGGTAGTGCAATTATATGGTATTTGGTGCAGGGAAAGCCTCACAGATGCAACATTTATCCATAGAGAGTTGATTTGTGCATGTATGGTAGCCTTCTCCAACCTGGTGTTCCCCAGATATTATGGAGTCCAGTTCCCATCAGCCCTGGGCAACATGGACAATGGCTAGCAATCCTGGAAGCATCAGCTACATGGAGCATTTTTTAGATGAGACATTGATTGTATGCACATCAGTCCCCACTCAGTTGTTTACAAGTCCATTAGATGACTATGTGATCAGCCAGATTCACTTCTGGTTGCAAACTGTAATTTTAGAGCAGGGAAGTAGTCATTACTTCTGGTGGAAGAAATAAAATGCTGTTTCTACTTGTGTCTCTTTCTGTTTTATTTTCCTGTGCAATACAGAAACAACCAAACCATACCAATAAAGAAAGAGTAAAAGAAAGATAATAGTTAAGGAAAAGTATCCACAGCACTAGTTACATTTATATTGTGTATTTCTATATGTTAACATGTAACAGAACTTCCTGTGGTGATTAACAGTAATTATGTGTTTACTTCAACAAATGCACTCCAAATATCCATACACTTATCCTTTTGTAAGTTGCACCTAAAAGTCAAATGTCAGCTAGACTTAGAAGACTGCAGAAAAGCAGGAGAGGAAATGTTCTTGGCTTGAACTCAGATCTCACTCCTGTGTCAAAACTGAAAGAAGATGCCATGGATTAACAGCATCCTGTAGAAAAGCCCTCTGGCTAGTAGTGGGCCAAAAGGTCTGGTGGGCTACATGTTGCCTGCCCTTGGACTAGGCACAAAACTACACTCAATGAGCTCAAAACTATGGAAGATTTCTTTAAAATAACTGCAGTTCTGCAGCACAAAAGGACACTTGTGCCCTCATTTCCCTTACAGAAGCAGGGAAACAAGAAGCCCTCAGACAGAACGTGGAGAAAGCAGCCTGGCGGGTATGAGAGAGACCCGAAGCTTGTATTGTGTGCATAGGTTCCTTGAGTGTCACCCTCCTTTGTATTCATCCGGTGTCTCATAGCTGCTCTGCTTCAAGGCATGTGAGAGAGGCTACTGCCAATGAGCAAAGCCGTAGGTCACCTACGCAGCCCGTGGAGTTCTCTCAGGCATCACAGTATTGCTGCAACTCCCTTTTCCAATCGGTTGCCATGGGGTGTCCTGCCATGGGGTGTGTGTTGTGGAGCGGGTGTGCTTTTCAAAGGCTGGCCGGCTTCCCAGCTCCTACCACTGCCCCTCAGACTGAGAAATCCTGTTCTGTATGAGATCATTTGGTAATGTGCCTCACAGGGTAAATAACACAGGGCTCCTCTTGACAGAAGATGGATATTTGGTGTAGTTGAGTATGAAAGACCATTAGGAATGCAACAGGGAATAATTCAAAGCTGAGGGCAAATTAGGTCATGTGACATTTTAACTTTTAAAACAATGAGGCAGGTTGATGGTGATAAAATACTTATGGCTCTATAGTAAATAGAAGCAAAATTCCCAAGGGCCAGAGCTAGCAGTACATCTCTGAGACAGCATGAAAAGTTTGTATGTTTGTAAAATGTAGAATATAGCATCATGTCACAATAGGTAAATATCCATAAATGACTGCATAATAGGTAAATATCCATAAATGACTGTGGAGAGAGAAAGCAAGCTCCCTCCCACCTTCCTGGTAATCAGCATGATGTATATTGTGCTTCTGACAGTGGAATAAGACTTCTCACTGTCCCAAAATGATTCTTACAGCATGTAGGAACATTTTGAGGTCTTTGCTTTTTCCGTGGTTGTACCACTACTGAAAAATCAAGAACACAGGATTCTTCCCACTGCTGCCCTGCCTTCCTATGCTTCATATCCTACCTAGCCTGTTCTGGAGAACCTGAAAGTTCACTCTTTTTTGTGGCATTTTGACTGGCCCTAATAAAGCTATTGCCTAATACCAGGTTTTTATTTTCTCTAGGAAGGTCATTAGGTACGCTCAAGGTGTCTTAATCCTTTTGGATGATTTGCACTATTAATAAGATGCTGTTTTCTCTGAATAAGCTTACACAATTGGTTTAAAAGAATTACTGCCTTTTAACTCATTATAATCTTTGAATTATTTAGCAGGTGGGGGCGGGCAATGTAAATAAAAAAGAAAATGCTGTGCCAAGAAAAAATACAGATGCTTGGAACACTCTTTGAACTCTGTTCTTCCTCTTCTTTTTCTGTTTTGTTTTTGTTTTACATTGTGGCCTGAACCAGAAACATTTTTTCCTAATCTATTTTATGCAGGCAGTTACAGGGACCATACATTTTTGGGTAATGAGTCATGGGCCAAAATGATGGAAGGCACCTGGAAGGGAAAAGACAGCAAGCTTGGGTACAACTACTTTCTCCTGGAAGACTCAGCATTTACTTTCAAGGCAGCTACCTGTGCTGTTGCTTCAGTGCTGCAGTGCAGGAAGTGTGGTTGGAACAGGCAGGTGCAAAATCTTCTGGGAAACCCTGGAAGAAAAACAGCAGGAATGCAGACTGCAGATGGGGGCAGAGCAGCATAAGCTGAAGTCACTGATGCAGGTGGATGGGGGTAATTTGCTGTGGAAAAGTTTGCGAAGGACCCCAATGTAAACCTTCCTACTTTTGTAGGAAGAAGTGCTTTTGTAAGTAGTAATCATGGGCTTACTCCCGACGAAGGAACTATCTTGGAACCTATCTTGGCTCCCGTCAACTGCAGTCAGCATGACCAGTGGTCAGAGGCAATAGGAACTATAGTTCAGCAGTATCCACAGCCCTCAGGTTTCTCACCCCTTTGTAAATTATCCCTTGTCAGTGTTCAAAGCACCACATTGGAACCATATAACCGTAATCGTAGTAGTACAGCCTGTTCTTGAGGAAGCGTTAATCTTGGAAGACTTATTTGGCTGCAGTAGCCAATACTGCCTTTGACCACCTTTTGCTATTGAGCCAATTATATACACACACTCTCACACTCTCTCAGAGAAGGTAGCTATGCCCACAGGGCTTTATGCCTTAATCCTCCATTGCTTAGATTACTGTGATGTGCTTCATGTGGGGCTGCCCCAGAAAGTGTTTGGAAACTGCAGCTAGCTCAAAATGTGACAGCCATCTTGCTTAATGCTGTGTACTTTTTTGATCACATCGCACCAGTTCTGTATTAGCAGCACTTTCAATTTGTTTTTAAGCACAATCTAAGGTGCTACGTATTACATGTAAAGCTACCAATGGCTTAAGGGCATGATACCTGAAAGGCATTCTCCTCCTTCATGAGTATGCTTATAGCTGATTATCTGCTTCAGAAGCTCTCCTGCATTTTCATCCACCAAGACATGCTAGATTGTTGAGGAACAGAACAAGGACTTTGACAGCCAATCCCCTAATAAAGGTCTCCACTGACACATTGACAACATGGAAGAAATGCATCACCAAAAGACGATTTGCATAAAATATGCTAATTTATATAGAGAGATGCATGTGTAGAAATGCTTCCTAGAATTTAAATTGAAATAAATCTTGCCACAGAAGGGAAGATTGTGGCTAGAGCACTTCCTGTGTATCTGGTCATTAGATATCTGTTAGTGGTCACTTGGCTTTGCTTCATATATTTCTTTATCTGGGAGCTGGATTTGGACTCAACAGTCTGTTAAATGCAGGAATCCCTACAAAGGATAGAAGACTTATCCTTTGTAAAGCAGGGCATCTACCACCTTATTGTGCCCTGATTGTGGAAATGCCTCCAGTGATTAGACTTGCTCTATCTTTCTTTAATTTCTGTGGGCTGCTAAAACTTTTCTGTTTCACTTGACCTTGTAATGTTTTTAAATGCAATTTGCTTGGCTTTTTGTTTGTGAAAGATGTTTGCCTCTTCTTAAAGCAAGTTCATATGATCTTGCTTTATTTATTTATTTTTTTGTTTTAAATATATTTTATCTTGTAGTGGCTTATTTAGATCAAAATCTGAGTTAAGAATAATTTTGGATGGTGATAATAAATCTGCCTTACTGCAGCTAAGAGAACCAAGACTGAAAGAGAATAGCTTACCTAAGGCTATTGTAAGTTTACAATTGTTTATATTGTAAACTCACAGCAAAGGGAAGATTTCAGCCTGGGACTTCCTGACTTGAAGATCAGTCTCTTAGTGGTTATTTTATGCTAACTCTTAACAACTGCAGGTACTGGAATGTTGCATCGTTCTGTGAGTTCTTGCCATTGATCAAGCACCACCACAAGAGTGATTAGGTTAGAAAAGCAGTGGTGATTCATAGTAGCATAACAAACATTGTCAGCATAACAAATCAAAACAAAAAGGCATTCATGTATCAATAAGTATACATGGAAAGATGCTTATATATAAAACTAACCAACTGAGCTTAGCCATCACTGGCCTGTTTCCAGAAAGTTGTTATTATCATCTTTAGAAACATATTATTAATTTATATTGCTATGTATACAAATTCCAGCAAAATACTAAGGTCCCAGTCTTTTATCATTGTTAGTTTTATTCTCTGAATGTTCTTCTTAAACTGTGCATATAACATGACAATATTAACAGTCACAGTTGACCCAATTAAGAACATAAATTTTTCCAGTTCAGCTTTTTGGTTGCTCTTAGCATTGCTCCTTAACCTCAGCTCATTCTTAACTTTAGCCTTTCTGACACCATCCTTACAATTCTGTGCTACCTGCTTGTACTCTTCCTTTGTAACCTGGTCTTCCTTCCTATATGTGTCCTTTGTTTTCAGGTTATCTCTAAGCTTTTTGTGCAGCCACACTGGCTTCTTCTATCATTTTCTCATCCTGTTTCCCTCCTTCACCCTTGAAATTATTAGAATTGCACCTTTAGATTTTCCTCTTTGAAAAATTCCAACACATCTTGGACTTCTTTTCTCATTAGAGCCACTTGTTTTGGGACCTTATTGTTCTGATTAACTGGCTACCCTTAAAATCCAGGGTATGTGCTTCTCTACACTTTGTTTTTGCTTCCTGTAGAATCAAGAATTTATTTATTTATTAAAACATTTCTATGCCGCCCCATTCGCCGAAGCCTCGGGCAGCTCACAACATGAAATAAAATACAAAAATAACAATTCAAGCATGGCATGATCACTTTCCTCCACCATCAGGTTGGGATGAACCTTTTTGGAGTCCATCCCTCCTGCATCCATGGACTTCCTCCCATGCTTTGTCAGGTCCTGCAAAGCAAGCCAAGGCAAGAGGGAGTGCAGACTCCTGACTGTGCAACTGGCAACCTTCCCTGTCCAAGGAGAGTCTAAGAAGGGTAAGGCCATGCCAAGCCCCATTTCCCAGTGGCTGACCTTCTTTGCTGCCTGGCACCAGCAAAGAGTTCAAGTTCATGCTGTTTCTTTCCCATACTTTAAGCATTAGTATATTAGGAAATTCACATTCAAATGTGAACTGAATTAATTTCTTCCCCATTCCTACCTAGCTATTCTTTTACAATAATACCATGAAATAGCAGAGAAAGCCTTGTGGAAACACTGAGAAACTGAAACACCAAATGCTTCTGTATCCCATTATAGGGCAAAATAGTAGGCAAAGCTCATCCTGGGTATTTTCTTCTGTTCCTGTTAAAACTGAACACATTCAAATACACAGCACTTTGCAGATTTGCTTTCTTTTGCTGTTATAAGCTGTTCTGTATAATCTTAGATTTGATATAGCTCATTTTATTGGAAAGGAAATAAGGGTTTGCATGTTTGGACAAAGACAGAATGGAATAGCTGGAATGCTGGCTTTGATCTCTCAGAGGTGTCTTTGCAGAACTCAGGAATGTTTTCAAACATTCACAGCCATGGTATTGATGTAGTATCCCATGCAAATAGCTATCCCAACACTTAGTTGTCTGTACTATGGTAGTACATAGCCTAGGAAAGATTATCTTCTATAAACTAAGGTAAACTAGCTGCATTTAATTTTTTATGAGCTCATATGTCAATAGCAGTACAAAGTTCTCCTGCTGCACTGGAATTTTAAAGCATAAAGCAAACAAGGTAGGAAAACTGGTCCTTTCCAGAAGGTTTGGTCTGTAACTCCTATAAGCAGTTATAATTGGCCATGCTGGCTGTGGCTAATGGGAGCTGCAGTGGAAGGCACCAGCTTGCTTCTCCCCGAATGATTACTTGAAGGAAATGTTCACTGGGGTCAACTCCTTAGCATGTGCAGTTAGGGTTACAGTCTTGGTGAATAGAATTTGGCAAAAACACGTAGAGCTTGAGATGCATACATGAGGTTTGATAAAAGCTGTTTGCTTTGGTTTGTTGAACTTGAAGAAATGAACAATTATATACCATACTATTAATAAAGTCACAAACATGCATAATATTAAATCCTATATTTTAATCAGAAATGAGAACTACCATCTTCTGGCTCAGTATTCCCAGGGCCACTGCAATTTAGATTCCCCTATTCACCATGAATTGAAATGGTTTGTGGTGGGAATTAACTCTTTGTCTCTCCATACTTCTATTGTAAAAGACCATTAAGGAGAAACCGCAGCTCATTAAGCTATCTAGAGAATGCACTCTAAGGCAGAGGCAGGCTGGGTTCAATCTTTCACAGTCTTTAGCAATATTGGAATGTAATCCTTTATGATAATAGCTATACTGACTTCTGTAAACTTCCGTCAAATGTTAATCCTGAAGATGCATCACATTGATGAAAACAAGGTGGACAACCCGCTCCATGCATGGTGTCATGATTCATGCATTCATATACAGAATGCATTTCTTATCTAACTTTCAAGAAAGCAGTCTCCCAACAGTGATTTACAGTATAATCATATGCAGTTCAATATCATTCATTCTCTCAAACAGTCATCTGTAAACCACAGGTGATTCTCCTGGGTCTCCTTGGAGACTCTGCCTTTTTCTCAGCGTTTCTGACTGCTTTCTCTTTCTCTTGCTGTTAGCTCCATGCTGCCTTCCTCAAACTCTCCACTGGGCCCCATTCTCAGCCACAGTTTTCCATAAATGCATCTGGACTTCTTTGTCCCACCTAGCCTCCCCAATCACTTATGTGCTTTCCCCAACAAGTCTTCATACTTTCCCCAGTCCAGTTTATAAGGACCATTTTGTTTCTCCATTGCTTTTGTGGGTGGGTAGCTGCAGAGCACTCTGCAGCCACCTGCCACCTTATTTCTTGAGCCCAGCTAAGACCCAGAGGCATTATGGGGAAATGGAAATAAAGGCTGGAGGCCAGAGTTTTATTCAGGAGGGATTTCAGCTACTTTGGGTGGGTGGGGGATATTTATGTGTTTATTAATAATGAGATGGACACCACAACAGACACTGAGGAAAGTATGCCACATTGCTGACTCCCATGCTAGGCACATAAGAAAGCTGCTTTATGCAGACTTCTGTCTACTTCAGTGCTGTCCTTACTGTCTGCTAGCAGCTTTTCAGGGTTTAAGGCAGGGGTCTTCCCCAACCAGGGGTGAATCTTTTGCATCTGCTCTACCTTTCTGCCCCCGCCCCCCACAATACACAGATGTGTGTTAAATTTACAAATCAAGAATGAGAGCTCAAGATTTTTAACAAGTAAGGAAAGCCAATGTGTTCTGCCTGATTCTGAATGGGGATGTACAGAAGTTATAAAATCAATTCTGTCTACATTATGTAGATTGTCAGATGCCTTTGTTTCATTGTCTGATGAAGGATGGAATTGGATTTTGTGCAAGTAAGTTTTTAGTGTTTTGACCAAATTTGGAGTTGTGCAAATCCACACTTCTGAAAATGTGCATATCCATCCAAATTTTTCAAATTCTGCAAAATGCATCTTTTCACACTTTAGCATGTGGGAGAAATGTGCATTTTTGAGGTACTTTTCAGCTTTCATATTTTCTATTACTAAATGTGTGTAAAATTATGGAGTATGAAGAAACGCTGTTTGCAAGTGCATAGGATTTGTGCAGCTTGGGAAAACCTGGCCCACTATGGAATCTGAGAGTCAGTCTTAGAAATTTGAGTCTGTTGTAGTTTTATCCATTATCCCTGAGTATGCGCTCTTGTTTAAGATGTGTTTTGCAGAATCAGAGCAAGTTCAGCTTACCTACTCTAGAATTCTTGGGAAGGATTCTAGCAAACAGCAGGAACAAGGTTGATAGTTACCAGTGGACCTCAATAATACTGTAAAAGATACTATGCAACAAAATAACTAGACTATTTTGGCTCATGAAAGACTAACTAATGCATTTTGCATTTGAATATTATCACGAACAGGGATGATACTAAAATATTGCCGTTTTCTTTAACAACAGTGTTAGAAACAATGCTAAGTGGTGAAGCTAATGTTGTGTTAAGGGGGTCTTCTGACACCAACATTCACTTTTGTCCCTTTAAAAAAGCAATCAGTGGAAACACAAATGTCTAATAAAAGGTGGCAACTACTATTCAACACTGCCCCCTGGTGTATTCTGTTTCCTATTTGCACAACTGAATGAACCCTTGTATTTTTATTATGTTCTTATTTCACTCAAGGACCCATTGTAGAATGTTGTAACTTGCAGCTTATTCTTTAAAAGGCATCCTGTTTGCCTTGCTGGACTAAGGAAGAGACAAAATATAGATGGAACGATTTAGTGTGAATAATATATAGACAGTGAGGCTGCTAAGCAACTGGTTGTCCCTACCCTTAGGTAGAATTAGGATTTTTAAAAATCCTTTTTAAAATTCATTAACTGGTAGGGTGGGGAACAGCAGCAGCAATCCTCAGCAGTTGTTTCTGAGCTCTCCAGCCTTCTGTTATGCACCACATCGTCTGTCTCCATCCCTTCAACTAGCCTGCCACTTTTGCGTGCAACTGAAGGATGCTATCCTGGCATCAGTGCTTGGTCAGCTTCTATATGAGGCAGAGCGGGTGGGGTGGAGGGCACCTTTTCCTTCATGTCAAGCAGCCATGTGTGCTGGACCAGCCTTCATCTGACGCCCTGTTTTCACAGAGGGTAAATCATCCAATAGCTGCATCTAAGGTCAATACCTTTATTAGGACTAACCAAAATGTCACCAAGTAGTGAGCAGACTTTGCATTCTTCAGAACTGTTCTTTGGGGAGAATGTTAAACAAAACCAGGTCTGAAGTGGAGGAGCGTTGGTTGGAATTTTATTGTTGTCCCAAACTCTGCAGTTTATACAATAGCTTTTAGCTGGAGTGCAAGGTCAATTTGCTTCCTGCTAAGGAACGCCAAGATTTTAGATTTTCAGAAATGGAGGAATAACCTGCACTTTTATCTGTTTTGTTCACCCTAATGTATATTTCAGGATGATTTTCTCCTAGTGAGAGTGATCCAGTTATGTCTCCAGAATGCCTCCTGTACTTCCATCTTAAGACTACTATAAATTACAGTCTTTGTGACAAATATTTGTAGAACGAGAAAATATTGCAGGCAGTCCTATGAAGCACTGCTATGCTAATTCTAAACACATATGCACACAACTACGGCCTTCATCTTCTGCTTTTCTATTTCGTCTTAACAGTGATGTCTTACAAATGGGCTTTTCGGCTCCCTCCATCATCCTAATGAAGCTTATTATTGAAATGGTTTTACACAACTTGCTGCCTTTTCTCATGCTAGCAGTTTCTTCTCTTTGCACTCTCCCCTCTTTTTCTTGCTTTTGTTTTGGTTTGCTGAATTGCTAAGCTTTTCTACTTCCCTGACCCTTTGCAGGCCTCAACGGTTGTTTCCAGTTTCCCCCACTGCTAGCAAGAAAGTAGGTTCCATGCCAGGCAGGTGTCAAGGGGTCAGCCTGAAACCCCCTGCCTTTGTTTTTCACTCATACAGCTGGCTGGCATCCATCTGTTTGGCTTCTTTGGAGGCTGACTGTACAATGCCATGCTTCACATGATTGTTAATTCCTGATTTAACTCACTTGGTCACCTGTGCATTGACTCAAGCAGCTCAAATCCTTTTCAACAACCTCATGCTCCCAGCAGTGTTTCTTCTGTCATAAAGTGCCATCAAGTGGCAGAATATCAATTACCTTCTACTTAAGGATTCCTGCGTAATATTACCAAGGTATTTTAATAGAACCTGCTATCCTGAAATCTAAATTCTAAACTTTCCAAAGAAACTCACATTGTGAGACAAAGAAAGATACAGGGTTATAATGCCTTGTAACCAATCTTAGTCCAAGGTAAGTCCCATTCCTTTCAATGTATCTACTCCCAGTAGAAATGGATAGAACGTATAGCAGTGATGGCAAACCTTTTACAGACCGAGTGCCCAAACTGCAACCCAAAACCCACTTACTTATTTATCGCAAAGTGCCAACGCTGCAAAAAAACCTGAAAACTGAGGTTTTAGTTTAGAAAAAACAACTCACAGACAGTCCAAGCATATATATATGTCAAGGATATATATATATATCCTTGACAGTGCACTGACCAGCCAGGCGAAAGCTTGGATGAGTAGCAGCTAATGAGTTGTGGCTCGTGACATCATCCCCTGGTTCCGCTACTCCTTTCTGAGCATGCGTATGGCCCCTAAGTGTGCTGTTATCCAATGCTCGGCTGCTGGGGCGATGCTGGGGCGACTTGGTTCGCATGCTGACAGAGAGGGCCCTGTGTGCCCGCTGTGCCACACATGCCATAGGTTCACCACCACTGCCCTAACCCTGCCCTGTTGCGCTCCTCTATCCCTAATATAGGGCAAAAATTCCAGGGAAAAGAGGGTGATTTTGAAAAGGCCTTCGTTGAGTAGCTTCTCCTGCATAGCTCATCATTTCTTCCCATTCTAAACATATTCCAACCATCAAAATCATGCCAGGACACCTCGTTTTTCTAACCCCAACCCTACCCTGGTGCACACCCCTAACCCTAATCTAGGGGTAAAGTTCCATTGAATAGAGGGCGAATTTGAAAAAGCCTTCCTAGAGTAGCTTCTCCTGCACAGCTCATCATTTCTGCCCATTCTAAACACATTCCAACCGTCAAAACCATGCCAGAACCTCATTCTTCTAACCCTAACCCTACCCTGGTGCATACCCCTAACCCTAATACAGGGCTAAAGTTCCATTGAAAAAAGGGGGATTTTGAAAAAGTAGCTTTTTCTGCACAGCTCATCATTTCTGATCATTCTAAACACATTCCAACCATCAAAATCATGCCAGGACACCTCGTTTTTGTCACCCTAACCCTACTCTGGTGCACTCCCCTAACCCTAATATAGGGCTAAAGTTCAATTTAGAATAATGCAATGTGCATTTAGCCGTAATATGCAATAGGACTCCTGCCAGACTCCTGCATGAGTGCTTGGTGCAAAGCTAGACTAAGGACAGAGAGAAAGCAGTCTGGAGTGTGGGGAGCCAAGCTGAGGGGAATGAAATCCACTTCCAAACCAGATTCCTTACACATTCCTCATCTGGATCTAGCCTATTATTTGTTTTTGAGAGGATTTCTTAAATAAAGATATTCTTCACAAGTATTACCAGTTTTTTTATTTTGATCAACAAAACTAGTCATACTGAATGTGTGCACAAGTTGGGGACAAAGAACAGCATCTCTGGTAAAAGAAAATAAAAAAAGAAAACAGCAAGCTTATTCTCAATGTTTTAGTTAAATGTGTGCAGAAGTGGCAGATTCTTCACACCAAGTTCTGTTTCATAAAGCTGGAGAAAATGTATAACCTTTTAGAGTCTGGAAAGATCTAAAAGGAGCTTTTGGAAGTGGTTTAAATAAAGGCACATATGGGAAGCATTCATTTTGTCATTTGGAGAACAGAAATACAACCTTGTTCTTTCAAGATATTAAAAACATTTGGACACATCATGGAGCCCTGATATTTTAGGGAATGACCAAGGAAAAATCTAAACCAAGACCGAGATATTTAAGTTGCACAACATGAGTGTTCTTTGTTACATGGTTAAATGTCATATAAGAATGGTCTGAGGGAAGAATTTGAACACAAAATGAGATCGCTTCATTTTTCCATCACAATTGCTTCACTTGCTAATAAACGTTGTCTTTTAAAGGGTCTTCCAGTGTTCACAATAAGAAGGGGTTGGGGTGGAAGCTGGACCACAAGACTTCACATATGACCTCATCCGATTGGCAGGTACCACATGACCCCTCCATTTTCAGAGTGCCTGTACCTATTGAATTTGGCTGATGCATAAGCATGAGAATGTTCTTTAGCTCAGTTTTGATTTACCATCATCTGCAAATCCTTCATATCCATAAACACAGGATGCTGTGTTTTATTTATATTATATTGTCTTATTGTTAAACCGTTCCGAGACCATAGTAAGGGATAGTCTAGAAAAGTTTTAAATGAATAAATAAAATATTTAGTATGGAAAAAGCCGAGATAGGAGGAGGAGGAGGAGGAACTCATCCCTAAGCCACCCAGCATCAGATCCTAACCTAGCTCTGAGCTGGACTATGGCAGGGGACAATTCGGATGCAGGACATGAGGCAATAGGATTTTCTTTTCTGTGTAAGTATGCATTGGATGGCACTCTTAACTGAACAATCTAATTAATCACAGCCCTCACAGCACTCTTTCTAGAAATGCAATGATCTGTGTTGCAGGCATACTTACAGCTTCTATGTCCTACTTTAAATCTTGTTGCCATCTTCATTGCTTGCCTCCTTTATGGTTCTGGCCCATTTTTCCATCACCAAGATGTATTAAGAATCTGTTGAAAACCAGGAGCCAACCAAGGACTCAACCATGCTATGCTTAGCCCATGCTGACATCCCTTGAATCAGAAGACACAGTGGCTGCAACTTCTAATCAAGGAAGGATCAAGACTAGTGCCTGCCTCCAGCAATCATCCCTGCAATAATCCTGTCTTTTAAGATATTAGCTTCACTTTCAAGATTATACATCTCCAAAATATGTATTTCTGGGTTACAATGGGCAGCTTGTAATGAGACAGAAAGAGCTCGCTTTTGTATGGTGAGGCTGATGGACCTGAAACAATGTGTGCATTTACAAACCCAGATCTTGCCATCCGGGATGAAAGCTGGCATCACTGAAGCTGTTAAAGTTGCAAGCAAGGCCTGTATTGGATGGCAGCTCTATCTATAAGCACCAGGCTTTAAACAGATGACAGTGATGATGGTGAAGTAGCTAAAATGAATATAATTTAGCAATATGTGTAACAAGAGTAACCAAGTCTAGCAAGTATGGAAAAGCCTACCTTGCATGTTGAAGCCAAAATATAATTTGCAGAAAGGTAGGCCTAATGAAAGTTAATTATTGGAGATTTTAAGAGCTTTTTAATAAGTTCTGCATTTATTCAATCTGTCCCTAAATTAGCCTACAAATCCACATTAACTAGAATGTACATACAGGAGGAGTGTCAAACCACTTTCAGCCTGAGGACCAAATTAAGTTTTGGAGAAGCTCTTGAGGTCAGCATTCAACTGGTGGTAGGGTGAAAGGGAAAGGGGACAGGGCCAACACTGTGACAAACACCAGCATCTCGTAGCTTAAGGCTCTTTCTGCCAGACTTGAGCCATAGGAAAGGCCCTTCAAGGTATGGTGGAGATGATGCTGATGATGATTCCACTGCATTTATATTCTTCCTTTTTCCTCTTGTGAAGCCCAAGAGGATCCCAAGGTGGCTTACATAGCTCCATTTTAACACCCACTGGGGTCAGTTAGAGTGAGAGTGAAAGTCCGACCCAAAGTAACCCAATGTATTTCATGGCCAAGTGGGGACTAGAATCTGGATCTCCCAGGTCCCCTGCCCAGCACTAACCACACAGGCTTTCACAGAATGCATACAAGCTGGGAAGCCAGCAGATAAGTGGCGGGAAGACATATAGTAATGGAAAGATATATGGCCATATGGGGCACCTGAGAGGCTTGGACTTGGAAACCCAGTAAAGTGGATTTGGCCTGTGGGCCTGCCGTTTGATACTCCTAATCTACAAATTCTCTTCTGCAGTTTATGACGTTTACATACTATTCTCACTAAGTACAGAAAGCATGAAAAAACTCAAATTTTTTGGTGTCACATATAGAAATACTTCAAGAACTAGGATGGGCAACAGGCTAGAGAAATGTTTGGATAGGGAGAAATGAAGTAAACTATATGCTCTTGCTTAGGAGAATTTCCAACATTGTTTGAGCAAGCCCTTGTTTCTCCTAATCCCTCTCAGGATTTGCACTCAGGTGACGCACCAGAGAAGCCCATAGGATGAAGGCTTACCTTAAGTTGGGACCACCTGTTTCATACAAGTCTGTAACGGATGACACCCTTTTTCTGCACTTCCCCAGACATTTCAATGCTGTTGTTTTGAAGCTGTCACTGTAAATGATTTTACTTCTGCTAGGTTTTATTTTGGTTTCTATTTATATTTTATGCTGCAGTTTAAAACTTTTATATAATATTTTATCATGTTGTATTTTAGAGTTTTATTTGCTGTGCACTGTCCTGTGAGCTTCTGAAATGGAATAAATAAGTAGAATAAGCAGGAAAGGCCCTTTACCATTGTTGGAGCGCCAGTGTTCTCTCCCGGAGGCCAGGCTGTCCCTTATTTCGTAGGTGTGGAGCTGCCACTTGAAGAGCTTTCTTTTCCAAAAGGCAAAGGGTCAGACCCAGGTGTAACTGAAAGCCATCGTACCATCTGGCAGAGTCTCACTTCACCTCTACACTCCACTCCCACATTCCATGTTGAGAGTCAGACCATGCAGATGTTATTACTTCAACATCATGTCAGCCTTTTCCCTCATCCTGATCTAGGTTCTTCCCAAAGGGATGTGTCAGAAAGTTCCAGCATGGGTGTTCAGCAATGCTGCAGCTCACTTCTCCCCTATTTTGATTCCTATGATATGGTCTTTACTTTCTCTTCCAAGCAGGAAAGACAAACTGCTAGAAGGATATAAGAAGAAAAGCACCCCCCCCCCGACTTATTGATTTATTTAAACATAGGAATTGCTTGGTGAGTTTAACATGATATTTCAGCTCAGCAAAGGGGAGAATAATTCAAAATCTGTCTGAATGAATGTAACATTTTGTTGTTGTCTTGAGCTGTTGAGTTATGGAGATCTTATAAATGAAAGCCCTCCAAAATGTCCATTCCATGTCAGGCCTTCTCATATTTGGTCTTCCTTTTCTCCTTCTGCCGTTGACTTTCCTTAGCATGATGGAATATTATATCACATGCAATATTACATTTCATTAATGTAATGTCTGCGTGGGAGTGGGCAGGGAATCGTCTTGTGGCACCCTGGCTCCACCTTGGCTGCTCCAACAGTCACACTGGCCACCACCCACCACTGGACCTCTCCTCCCAACCTCACCCTTTCACATTCCCTAAGGTGTAGTAGGAAAGGGAGAAAGAGTGCTCTCTGCATGGGGCCATTGCATCCATACATGGCAGAAGCATGCCAATTTTAAATAAAGAAAGGGAGAGATTTGGTCACATAGAAATTCAACTTCCCATCTTTCATGTGGCCTCCCATCTTCAGATATTTCAATGGATGACCTGCAGTTGCTGTCATTCCAGATTAAGGTTTCTTATGTGTCCTTTCATCCATACTAGCACAACACTTTGATCTCCATCCATGGGTTAAAGTTCCTAATGAGAGACAATATCACCACATGTAATCAGCTTGTCTCTATAGTATTTGCCTTGAACGATGACCTAATGCACTTGAGCAAGACAGAAAAGATTAATGTGACATGGTACTCCAAGAGTTATAACATAATTTTGTACTGCTTTATCACCAACAACAAACATCTCCCTCTCTTTCTTCAAGTTTTTTCCCCCTCAAAATCCATTTCTTCCTTTTATTTTTAATTGATTTTTCACATTTCCAAAGGAACAAACAATACAGGCTATATACATGTAGGAATACATGCAAACACACCCCACAGGAACCAAAATGAGCATAATACACTCTACTTTAAAAATAATGCTAAATTAGAATTACTTAAAATATGCTTGCCACCTAAAAATGGAATATTGTAAAGATAGCTCAATGTATTGGTTGTCTTATGGTGCAATCCCGTGGCCTCCTACAATTATCTGGGAGGTCATAGGATGATCCAGAGTTCCATGGTGGAGATGATGTGAGGTTGAAGCTAGGACGCTCACACACTGTTGTTGAGACATGAATTATTGGCCAGATTTCCTGATCACGAGGTAAAGAAAATTCAGTGCCTTCTTTTCTTTGTCCCACGTGTGGCAATCATATGCTGCTTGATTTGTCCAATTACCCTCATAGAGCATTGTTTGCTGAGTCATCTGAACCTGAACCATACAAGGTGCATGGTGGGAGTGGCTTTCAAACTACTCTGGAGTTCTGGCCACCCCTTGCCATTTATATTACTCCGGTGGCTTGCAGATTTGAACAACAGAGCAATCTATAATCATGAAGGTAATAAGGCAAGTGTGACCTGCACACATAGTGGGGGGAAAGAGTCACCATACTTTCTTTTCCATGATGATCATGTGAATCATGCCACAAACAAGCCAAGAGAATTCATGGTTTGTTGTGTCTGTTACCTTGACTGGTTCAGACAACATGATAACCCATGTTTCACCAACAACCCGTACTCAAGTCATACTCAGTGCTTGATTGTGGGCTATCATGTTGTCCAAACCCAGTCTTCATCTTTCAGAGAAGAAGGCTCTAAGGCAAAGCACTCCAACTGATCTTAATGTCTGAGAGCAAGGTTTTTGAAAGATGGCAAAAAGGAAGCACATCTTCACACAGCATATAGTTTACGGCATTCACCATCACAAGATGTAGTTTACTAAATTGGACAGCTCTGAAAATGGATTAGACAAATTAATGGAACACTAGGCTGTCTAGGGCTACTGGCCATAAAAATGATATTATTTCTCGTGTCAGAGTCAGTAGGTCAAGGAACAGGGTTGGGAGGATGCAATTGTGCTCATGCCGTTTGTAGTCCTCCCACAAGCATCTAGCTGGCCAATGTGGGAACAGAAGACTGGATAGGCTTCCATATGGTCCGCCATGCCTCTTATGTTCCAGTGTGCTGTGTTTTGAGCTACTATTCAACTCTTCCTCGCCAGAGCTCTGTAAATATAATGACTGCCTTTATGGCAGTTCTTTTTATTTATCTTTCATAATATAATGCCTTGCCTAGAATTTCCCTGAAATAGTGCTGGACTGAAGTATTTGGGCAAGGCCTTTCTGGCCCAAATGAAATCTCAGAATGTTTGGGTAAAGTATTATTATTATTATTATTATTAATTCCTGATTATTCCCCGTGATTGGGGTTCATCTTTAAAGACGAGGTAGCAAAGGTACTCCCCCCTCCCCCCACACACACACACTTTGTCTGCATATGAAGCAACAACCGCATGGTGGCCCCTTCACATTTAGGACAAAATGGTCCTCAGAAGCAACACTATTTCATGGCATTGCATTGTTCCCATGGGTGTCCTTGGGAGGAAAGTTGGCTAGTCCAATTATGGCCTCTGGAACATGCTTGGAACCTTCATTGGTGCTGGGGGTACTGGGAACAAACTTTTTTAATTTCAAAGATATTATCAAAGACATTTAATTGCTAATAAGACCAATTTCTAAAGTGGAAAATACAATGCATGAATCTACCCTTTCCCATTTCAGTCTCTTTTACTAAGTGATGGTCTATTTGTGAATAATCATCATTAAGGAAAATGGGAAAGTCTTAGGGCATTTTCATATGTAAGGCTTAATTTACTTTTGAGCTTCTCTTGCATTATTTATGAAATTATCTGATTAGAATTGTTATGAAAGCAGAAAGTATGCATTATTAATGGGAATGAGCATTCAAAGCTATGCCACCTTTATGTATGGAAATGCCAATTTAACTCTCAAAATTTAACTGTGTAAAAATGCTTTTAAAGCAAGTCATTATTCCTGGCCCAGGGGTATGAGCCAAACAAAGCTAGCTGCTTGCTTGCCTGCCTGCTTGCTCGTTTTTTTAAATAATCCTGTTGGTTTAAATGGGAGAAATTTAAAATATGTGCTTATCTCTGTTGAAAGGGATGCTAGATCAGTGGTAAATTGCTTTGCATGCAGATAGGCTCAATTTGGCATCTCCAGGTGAAATGATCAGGTAGATTATCTGAAACCCTGAGAAACTGAGAGGACCAAGATACTTGGAGAGATGCTGCACGTGGAGTAGACAACACTGGGTGAAAAGGGCAAATTATCTGTCATGGTGGAAGGTGGCTTCCTATGTCCCCTCATTCACTGGTGGAGCTAGGAATGGGCCACGGGCTGAAATGCAGGGGCCCACAGCCTGCCCCCCCTCCCCTCCCGTGACTAATCCGAGAGCAGCAGGAGGGCATCAGGCTAGTGCTTGTCAGCGCAGCATTTTTCTTTCTTCATACCATGTTTATATATCTGTATGAGTGGACAGCCAGCCATGCATCGGTACGGTTCCAAATGTTCATTATTATTCATCTTATTATGTTCCATATGTTGTGGTATTTTGATTTTTAACCATATATTATCCTTTTCTACAAAAAAGGTACTTATTCCCATGTAAATGTGTTCAGCATCCTGGGCGTAAAGCATTATACATTTGATTCCTCTAGTTGTGATGGTATTGTGGTCATGATTTCAATGAGTTTCAAATGTGAAATTGCACATGTTCAGAGGATTGTGTGTGTGTGTGTGTGTGTGTGTGTGTGTGTGTGTGTCAGGGATGGCTAGCAGCTTTACTCTCTTGAATGTATCAAGCACATAGAAACAGTTGTGAATCAAATCCACAAATGAGGTAGGATGAGCAAGGGGAAAGACTGGAAGTAACACATGTGACCATCTAAAGGGTACCCCTGTATGACCTTTGAGGGCTCAGTCCTATGGACCAAGTGCCTAAAGGAAAGAAGGGTCCAGTGTTGGAGCCCTCCATCAGTTCTCAGTCCTACCAGGCTCTTGCTCCATCCTTTGAAATGCCTTTTTCTGTTTCATAGCCCTTTGTCTGCCAGGGGGAGCAAGAACAACTGATCATTGCTGTCAGTGGATCTAGAAGATCCATGGCCTCTTCTTTCCTTGCCCCCAGCACGCCCATTACCTCTCTTCCCAGCATCAGAGCCACCACCTCAGGATAGGGAATCACCTTAGCGAGGTGGAGAGGAGCAGAGATTGTCACCAGCTACAGAGGAGGAGAGCCACTGTGTCTGACAGACCCTCAGATGCGCTCTAGAAGAGATCAGCATCTAAACTTAGCTTGCTGTAATTTAAAAGCTTTGAACGTGCTTAACTTCTGCAGAATTGACCCTGAATATTTGCTGAGCTCCTCTACTGTCTCTGGAAACTGCCTGCTCTCTGTCCTTTACAGACTGGTGCTGTTTTTAAGCTTCCATTTTTAAAATAAAGCTTTTCCTTTAAGAGGAATATGGCCAAGGTGAATACCTATCAGATTTACTGTAAAGCTGCAATTAATATGGGGGCAAGTGATTTTTTGCCACAGAACCATTCTTTATGTTTTTCTATACCCTCTTTAGAGGTTCATAGTACAGGGCAGTAAAATGAAAGGTACTATAGAATTAGAGATTGTTTGTAGTAGGAATGTGTGAAAGGAAGTGGTATACTTTATACTTACCACATTATATGTATGTGCCCATTGCCAAATATAAAAGACAAACAATCTGGTCTAGGCTACAGACAGCCGAGTTCTAATGAACATTATGGGGAAATGAAAAATTATACAATCCAAAAGAGTTGAGGCATGTGGTTAATTCACACTTTTGACATGAAAATTGGTTGGTTGTCACCATTCTTTCCCCCAGTGAATACTCAGAAAAGAGACTCTTATTTGAAAATAGGCATGCTTCTTGGAAACATAAAGGAAAGCAAAAGAATTAGAA
The DNA here is from genome assembly GCF_004798865.1 of Varanus komodoensis. Taxonomy (NCBI): domain Eukaryota; kingdom Metazoa; phylum Chordata; class Lepidosauria; order Squamata; family Varanidae; genus Varanus; species Varanus komodoensis. Next base: position 5,627,191 of record NW_025335589.1, read on the forward strand.
ATGTTTTGCCATAATTTATGTTTAAAAAGTCCATAAATTGTATTGTTTCCTGAATTGAATGGAATGCCAGTAGTTAAAAAAAATCACCATAGGAAGAATGCTGAAATAAAGAGGACATGGGAAAAGATTTATCTGCCCTTCTACCAAACCCTACTTTATCTTTTACAAATAAATTAACTAACTTAAGGCCCTCTGGTTAAGCAGGCCTACTCTAAATAAGTCTAGCTCTGGTCTAGCGCCATTTAACCCATGAAAAAAAGGCCTATAGAAAGGATGGGAGACTGAAAATGGTGGAGAATAGACAGGCATACCGAGAATAGGCAGTGAAAACCTACAAGTACACTTTGTTTTCACCATGCTTTGCTTTATTTCTTTATTTCCCATCCACAGGAGCTAACCCTGGATGACTTCATGACACATCCCTATTCATTAGAATGAATGGGAGACTGAGTCTTTCCCTGTCAAAATAGTGAATACTCTGAACTTAAAACATACCATGTTTAATGTCTTTTAGGACAGTTGCAGGTAGGAAAAACCACTTAGGGAAGGTAGAGATTACTTCAGACCCTCAAAACAGAACAGAACAGCAATTGTGCTTCACACTACATCCCCATATTGTTTAGGAGCAAGTATCTCTCTGAACAGCTAGCTGGGCCAATGCACAAGCAGACTGCTACAATCAAATGGGTCCATGTACTAGGTCATCACGCCGAAGTTATGAAGCCCCCTAGATCTTGAACGTACCCAGTGCTGGAGTTTTCTCTCCTCATAGAAATCAGTCCCAGCTCCTGGACCCATATTCCCATTCCTAGAAGTGGGGTCACTACTTCTATCCAAGCAGACCAGAAACATTTTCCTAACCATAACTGAATGTCACATATACATTCCAGATTAAGTGCCACTTATCTTAGTGGCCAGGCATGTATGTCTCTGACTCAGAGTTGATTAATTGGCATTCGCTCTCTGTGTGTAGGAGTTACAAAGTGACTTGTATCAGACCGTTGCCTCAGCAGCCATGCAAGTAATTTGCCACAGGGCACCTGGTGTGCCCAGGGCCAAATTCCAGATCTCTTAGCATCACCGTCCAGCCCACTAAGCACTGGCAGAACTACACCAATTCCCAGGCTCAAAGCACAGTTGTCTGGGTACCATGAACAAACTCTTCCCATTGAACACTAGAGGTCACCAAAGCCACAGATAATATTGAATTTCTGGAACCAAACCAAGCCCTGGTGAGGCAGATGTTTCTCTCCCAGTAACTTTGATTGAGGTTGTTACTGGAAGTCATCTGGCATCTCAGATTTAAGGACAGCGAACAGCTAGGGGTATTTCTTTCAAGTGTTAAGTACCTGAAAAGCAACTTTTTTTTTGTTTTTAAGAGATGGGTGTTTCATGAAAGCATGATTCATTTGCCTCTTTGATAATCAAAAGCTCTGTGGATGACACCTGGTGCATCTGAATTCTGAGTAATGTTGTTGTGATAGAACCACAGAACACCCGGCAGAAACCCATCATGTTTCAAAGGAGACAGCACGGCACATTTCAAGAAAGAAACAGCTCTCTTTTGATCACTTCATGGGCGGCATGTGAGGGCAGTGCTGAAACAGCATTCAGAAGGACATCTGAACTAGAGACCAAACTTTTTCATATCTTGGAGATCTTAAAAGGTGACAGACTCATGATCTTCTGTGTGAGAAGAGCCAACCTTCAACTTTTAAAGTAGACATAGCTGCAAGAGATGTGTGTGTGTATCTCAACACTCTTAAAACAAAGCTGTCCTTTAATTATCCTCCTTAATTGCATCCTTTATTTTCTTAATCAGCAAAAAGATGAAAATCCATTTGAAGTAAACAGTCCTTTATTCTGTGCTATATGAAGGGTCCAGTTCAGTGAGGGAGCTCTTTGTATACAAAGCAAACGGGCCTCATGTTTATACAGATGAGGTTGCTGCAAACCTACAGTAAGCCTTTAGTTATCAGAAAACGTGCAACCGGTGGCCCCAAGAGGCCCTTCTGCCCTCTCAGGGATTTTGGTTCTTTAACACAGCTGCCACACACTGCCTATTTACACTCATGAAGCACAAACTTACACCCTGGCACACACACATGCACACGCACCCTATCCAAGCATTCCACCCCATAACTGTCCTGTTGCTTCCCTTCCAGATGGAGAGTCCAAACATGAGACAGCCCTGCCTCAGAATTCCCATGGGAGCTTGCTTGTCTGAGACCAGCCTTGGCCTCCTTCCCAGTGTATTAGTAGTCATCCTTAATGTGACCTTTCAAACAACTTGATCTCTGTATGCAGAGAGCTGTCCCAAACTTTTATTTTTAACCATGTGAGATCAAAGAAGTAGCCTGAAGCCTCTGACTGAAGATATGCATATCAGCCATTGATGGTGATGGAGGTAAGTTCCCCATGAAGAGACCTCTCATTTCACAGGGGACAACTAAAGGCCAAACCAACCATGACCTTCAGATGCATCCTTGCATCTAATGTTCATGTTTATTAAAATGACCCAGTATCTACGTAAAAAGGGATTTCCCCTATCCCCACCAGCAGAAACCAGCTGCAAAGGAGGATTTTTTCCCCTCCAGGTCACAGCAGAGGAGAGCAGGGCTAAATTCCTTCTCCAAGTCTTCTGTGTTCCCCATAATTATCAGTTTGGCTGAAGACCCTTGCATGAAACATCAAGACAAAAGTAAGATCATGTGCAATTTGGCACTAAGACCAGAGGAAGTGGTACTGATGCTCCCTTCCTATGTATAGTGGAAAGTCTGGGAACAGTTACCAACTTCTGAATACAACAAAATGTATTTTTCAATGTGTGTGTTCATTTTAAATTTGAAAGAATTTTGCCAAGAAAGGGAGTAACAGTTCAACTTCCTCATTTTTCAGTCTCCTTGCATGAAATTAGAGTAAATGGGAAAAAATACAGAGAGGTATCCATCTTAGTCTATTGTAACAAAAGAAACTAAGTGTCTTGTGGTACCTTAGAATCAAACACATTATCTTACAGAAGTTATGGGGACACTGACCATTTGCAACTGATGTGGTGGCCTATACACTAAAAACAGCTATTGGCACACACCCTTCCTCAAGGATGTATTTCCGTTTCAAAAAGCCAGAAACACCAGATCTTTCTGTGGCTGGGGTGCTTGTAATGAAAGGAAATAGTGTTACTTCCTTCCATCATTTCAGAAAGTTACAGAAAGTTTTCCCCACTTCTCCAATCTATCACTTTGGACGGAAACTTTGCCTCATGGACAAGTTTGTCCTTTAAATGTACATGCTAAGAAGGTACAGTCCCACGGAAGTATTTTGATTCCCCATCTTTGTCCTTGGCACTCAATCATGTGGCAAACATCTGGACTGGGTGTTCTGAGCTTGGGCTGGCATCAAGTGAAACTAAAGTTGGGCACTTTTGTAGACAGGACTCCGAACCTAGCAGGGGCCTACTGATAAGAGTTCCCTGGAACTGCTGCTTCTCTTCACTGCTGCAACATGCTTGACCATATAACTGTGGCATGGGAAAAAAGAGAAGAATATACCATTGCTTACTGCTGCTTGACTCTCTGTCTTCCAGCACCCAAGTGGAAGACTATTTTTTATGTTATTTCAGTACTGACCAATAGTCTGTGGTCCACAACGAAATCTGTACCTCTATAAAATTCCATGAAGGAGGTACACAATTACACAATACATGCTTAGTTTTGAAGCACCTGGTGTTTCCATCCATCCCTTATGGCTTCTAGCATTCTCAATGTTTAAGAATTATTTTTACATTTATTGATTGATTTAATGAATTTCACTGGCAGCTTAGAAGATCGGTAAAAGAAAAGGTCATAATAATGCATAGAAATGAAACAATAAAATGTTTATTATTTGTTTTATTATTCATTTAATCCAGACTGTGCTTTAAAGCTGATTATGAAATGAAATTTTAACCCCCGTTCCTTCATCTTCCTCACCATTCTATTAATTACATCAAAAGAAATTACCAATTCAGCAGTAAATATGTTTTTCACTCTACCAAGAAGGGAAAAGGGATCAGCATTTGGAGATCCCTGCAGGTGTTCACCTCTCTCATGATCCTCAAATAGTTCTCTGTTTTTTCCACTGGTGCTAGAAACAAGCAAAGAAGCTTCTGAATTGGGATTGCTGGCATGCGTGTGTATGAATGCATGTGTATGCATCTGCCTAGGTGTGTGCAAGCACGCATGTGGCCCGAGCCTGCATCACAAGTGGTCTTTGGAGCAGAATGTTTGTATACCCCACTGCTAAAGCATTATGCAAGAAAAGAGACATTAAATCTAAAGCCATATGCCTCTATGCAAGAGCAGTTCCCCAAAAGAAAGCAGGAAAAGGCATAGAACCCTCCTATTGTGCATGATTTATACATAAAGAACTTCTCACGTGGGTATTTTTCCATTGGAGTGAGTGGCTCCTTTCCTTCTACACACACACAGTGGTTCAACCACAGTTCATAATTTTTCCAGATATGGCAGGTTATTATGCTGCATGTCTCTTGGCTGTAGCTTATAGCTGAAACAAACTGAATTAATCTGAAACTGAATTAATTGAATCAATTCAGTTCAATTAGGGAGCAATCCTATGGCCTCCCCACACTGTCAGAATTTTCAGAGTCCCAGCTCTGAGATCCTACATACTTTGATCGTGGGCCCTGAGGGCTGAGCTGCCCCTGATACAAGCCTGCATGGAAAAGCAATGTTGACTGCTTCCTCCAAGATTATAAATGTAATCTGGGGAAAAAACAAGGGGTACTGTGGGGAGAGGAAGCAAGGAGGCTGGGACTGAGGACTTACAGCAGTTCCTACCAGCATCCTAGCCACCTTTCATCACCCTCCCTTCCGCGAGGCAGCCAAAACTGGCTGTCTAGGTAAAAATCAGGGTGCAAGGTGCAGTGGCACAGAACTTCCAAACAACCATTCACTGTGCTCAACTCCATTGCCTTTTCCAGGCTTCCCAACTTCAATATAACCTCTTTTGGAAACTTATGTGAAAGATACGAATGTTTGAACTTTGAACAGAACCTGCCAGTTCAGGAATCCTATCCTGATCAGAAGGATGGAAGTCTCCCAGTGCAATAGCTCTATGTGAATTCCTTAGACTTTGGGATCCACAACCACAGCAAGTGCCTATACCAGGGCACACAATGTGGCTGGTCATGCACGCAATCATGCACAAATGTTGGGATTCCCTTGCTAGTGCTTGCACTACTGGTGGAACCCCTGAGGCATTTCTGGCTAGTAATAAGGAAGGGATTCCATTGCTGGCAAGGAAATCCCTTACCTTAGCTTATGTTACCTCTGATCACTGATCAGAATCCCAGAAGGTGCTGGTGGTGGCTTGGTGGGCCAGCAGAAATGGTTTGGTGGACTGTATGCAGCTGCAGGACATATGTTTTCAACTTCTGGTCTATTCTATACAACCAGCTTTGCAGAAATACCAACGGACTGCTTTACTATTGCTATTATGCAGCTACTTCTTCATATCTTTTTTATTCAAAGAGAATCAGCTATTACTGGCTTGTCAGTTTAACTTTCATATTTATCATATTTGTCACAAGAATTGACTGCAGTGAACATAAAATAGTTTTAGAAGCAGGCAAATTATATCACACTGTTTGCATTCATGCTTGTTTTCATTAAAGCAGCCTCCATTTCACTTTGAACTTCATTTCACTTTGAGGTATAGTGCACAGGGATTACAAAAAAAAAAAGTTATGCAAAACACAAAGTTAAATAAAAATGTTGGTGTGTGGGGAATATTACCCTTGGAATAAGAAAAAATAACTGAACATGGTGCGTTATTTATTTTCACAACTTTGTTTAAAGTAGCAGATCGCTGTATGGTCACAGCGTTTTAAGTGCGTTGCTGTACTTAAAACACTTCACATCAGTGTGTTATTTATGATGCTGTAAACATACAGAGACGCAGCAGAGTCAGTTTTCCATGGCATCCAAGGAGACAAATGGAAAGCTACAGCTATTGAAGATCTGTTATAAGAGTCGTCTGAAAGGTGTAAATAAATGTACTGCTGTAGGCTGCAGTCTGCAATACCATAAACATTGCCAAGAACTAGAGAGCCATTAACTGAGGGAAAACACGCTGAGCAGGCCGGAGTCCAGGAAAGGCTGAGCTGGGCTAGCCGAGCTGGCCAGGCCTGTGAGTGCTATCAGTGAAGTGACATTAGAAGCTGACAGGTTAAAAAAAGTCAAACAAGACAAAGGTGCAGGGAGCAAGCATAGCTTGATGCCCTGTAGCAAAGTTTAGATGCTATAGGCTGTAATGCAACCTTCACTTACCTGGAAATGGAAATTGGTGAGATTTATTGAGAAAAGTCCCTGGGAAGGGCAAAGAGGTGGACATGTCATTGGAATGACTGTACTTGGAAGATGATTATTATTCTAATTAATTTGTAAACCACTTTGAATAGATATTCTGGAGTACTGCATGTAAATAAATTTACACTTATCTTCTCAAGCTGAGGTGGTGATCTTCTCTCCAAATCACAAGTGTTTTGAAACCTAGTTCCACAGAAGATTGTCTCGCAGGTTGTAGAGGGACTAGGCTATAAAAATGACCATGCAGTCAAAGCAGAGAACTTAACTAAACTAATAGCCAGTAACTCTGAGATAACTTAGCTGTTGGTCTCTAGTAGAAATCCACGTGCCACATATGAAATTAACTAAACAACAAATTTCTTTGTTAATGGCCACCTACGGAATAAAGAAGAGTGGAAACTAGAATATTATTTCGGTTTCTTTGGCAATCATGAGTCTGCTGGTAGACATTATCCTAATTTAAAGCATTTTTTCCTGTACCAGACTACTTTCAAGTGGTTTTTGCATGGAAAAGAACCATGGCATTTGTCACATACAAGTAGTTTAACTTTTATAATGGTTTATAAATTAGACAGGTTTAAATCTTTTGAATGGTCATGTTTTCAGAGTAGCAGAACAGAGACAGAGGACTGGAAAGTTCTTAAACCGACACCCAAAATACCATGAAAATAATGGTTAGATTAACAGACCCAGGGCCCCAGCTAAAGTTAGTAATGACTAGGATTTTTTGAAAAATATGACTTGAATGAGTCATGATTAACTTATTCTAATAGGTTCAATGAGGTTTTTTTCACAACTAATTTGAGCTGAATTGGCACCATGGGCTATTATCCCTAGTATGGTTAGGCTGTTGAAATTCCATTCAAAGTTATGGGATTTAAACATAGCAGTCATGGTAAAACTAGAGGCCACAATCAATTATTCCTGATACAGAATGAAAGAGCTTGGTGATTTTCATCTTCATTGGGCAACATGCTGGTAGCATATCCAGGAAAAAGTGATTGCATTATGTAACTAGATAACAGCTTTTCATTGTAACAGCTTTTTATGCATTCATGCTAGTTGGTATTATTGGTAGTATTACGAGCTTACTATTGTGCTTGTTATTTTCACCACAGTTCATTGTGTGATACATCTGAGGTCCTGGCATTGCCAGAAGTTAATATGACCAAAAAAGATAATACTTTTAAATTTATTTTTCTTTCTTTATTTTGTTTATTAGGTGAACTTACGCTCTGCCGTTTAATAGACAGCTCCTAGGGCAGTGCTATTTGTTTCTTCCAATATTCAAAATGTGTTATTAAAAAGATAAGAATTTTAAGCTTATTATTCTTATTTTCATTTTTATACCACCCAGTAGTGGAGGATCTCTGGACAGTTAACAAAAGTTAAACAAAAATTTAACACACACACACCATAATTTAAATGAACAAAACCAAAACAGCAATTGTAATTGCTACTTTTTAGCATAGAAGCATAGCAGTGGTACAGAATAAGACGGAATATATAAAAACAAAGATAAAAAGCTAAACTGTTAAAAATGCTGGGAAAATAAAAAAGACCTTCACCTGGCACTGAAAATAATGCAAAGTAGGTGCCAGGCATACCTGTTTGGGGAACTCATTGCAAAGCTGGGAAGCCACAACTGAGAAGGCCCTCCTCCTGGTTGCCACCTGCCCCACTTCCTTTGGAAGGGGCTCCTGGAGAAGGAGCCCCAAAGATACCCTCAGAGTCTGGATAGGTGCATATGGGAGGAAGTGATCCTTTAGATTAACCGGCCCCAAGCTGCTTAGGACTTTGAAACTTAGTGCTAGCACTTTGAATCAGACCCAGACTTCAACCAGCAGCTGGAAGAAGGACTGGTAAAATGTGTTCTTATGAGCCAGATCCCATTGACATGAATGCATCCAGAACAGGTTGACCATCACCCAACTGGACTGACAAACCACCCACTAAAAGCATCTCTGTCTTGTCAAGATCAAGTCTCAGAGTGTTGGCTGTCATCCAATCCATTACCATGCTCAGATACTATTTAAAGCAGCTACTGCCTCACTTTTTGCCAATTATATATAGATTTTATGCATATAATTTCATATACCACATGATGATGGCCACCAAAATCCAGCTGAAGAAGAGCTGGTTGAGTATCTGAAAACTCTGAGCTTTAGCCAACCCTTCATCACAAATAAATGGTATGATCTTGGACAACCCAATTCTTCTCAAGCTCAATTTCAAATCTTTCAAGGGGGGAAACTAGTAACTTATCTCATATGGTGGCAAAATTCATTGAAGATGTTGGTGGGAGGGGAGAGAATTCTCTGCCTGGCTCCCAACAAATTATTAGCACCATCAGAACAGATGCAGTGAATTAGTTTTATCAGTCAAGTACACACATTGCAGCAAAAGCACATGCACATCAGTAGTGTAAAGCATCTGCACAACTAAAGCTAAATGAATAGAAGATGTGGGTGAGCGTGCACATCCTGTCCCCAAACGTCCTCATGCCCCCAACTTCACACAAGCTCCAACATTCACATGCAGGATTACCATAACCAGGCATCTGCCTGCACATAAGCAGAGTTAAATTGTGATGGGGCTATGGGTGTGTAAATAAGCTCCAACTCTCAATATTCCTGCATGTCTGGGTGATGTTTACATTTCTTGCATTCATTGTTAAAATCTGAATAGAACATTCCATCAGGGTTTAGCTAAACATGCTTAGAGATGCTGGGATAGGAGACCTCTGCCCTATGAGGGCTTCCAACCCAGTGCGCTCTGCAAACACATTCATCTGAACATCTGAGGATGCTTACAGAGTCCTGTTCAGATCTTGCTGTTGCAGTTGTGATCCGGCATGCTGATGGTTCACATTTTTTCTGTCCTACCTAACTCTCATGGCAGCATCCTCCTTTGTGGTAGGATGTGGAGAGCTAGAGAGGACAATTATTTGTAAATTGATTGCATGCAATAATGAAGGAAAACATATAAAACATTGCAAAGCTAGTAGCACAGAAGTGGATCAACATCAGAGCACTCAACTCATATGTATTCAGAGGTGGATTCTTCCTTTTAAATAAGGCATCTACATGACTAAATATAACTCTAAAAAAGCATTTAGGTCAGTTTTCCTCTGAATATTCTAAACAGGATATTCACAGCTTTATGAGAACTAAGTGATCCAAAAATTTTCCAGCCATGGAAATTAAATTCTGCACATTCCACTCTTTTTCCAGGAACTTCTTCAAAATTAATACAATATGCAAAATATGCAAGGCCACCCTTAGGTTTGTAAATTGCAGGAAGGCTTTTTTATACAGCAAGGCAGGATTTCGGCGGACCTCCACAATTCAAACCATCTGTGTTTGTGTCCCACTGAATCTCTTTCCTGTCCCTTGTGCACCTCTGAAGAAATCTGTCCATGACCACAAAGAGCTGCCACTGGTTCGATTCTGTGCTGAAGCCATGATGCAATTATGGTTTGCCTGCCACTTTGCATGCAGAAGGACCAGGTTCAATCCCCAGCATCTCCAGGTGATGCAATAAAATTCTAGCTGAAGCCCTGGAAAGCTGCTGCCAGCCAGTGTCAAAAATACTAGACTTGATGGACCAAGTGTTTGACTCAGAATAAGGCAGCTTCCTATGTTCCTATACAATATTCAGGAATTAAAGCACAAACAGTGAGACTTGCCTCCAACTAAATATAAATGATAAGTAATAGCAACTCTCCTTTCTTGTAAGTTTTGTTCTAACTTAACTGTGTTGATATAAAATGCCATAGCTCTCTTTGGTATCTTTACACTGTGAATACTCAGAGAATGCTTTTTCAGTCATTCTATCTCTCCATTCCCCAACTATATACTTGGCCTTCATATTCAACATTTGAGTACTTTTCCAAACTATGAACAGTAGTTTGCAGGGGCATCTTCCTCCAAGGCTTCTGCTCTTTCTCCTGTTTCCACGCTGCTCCTTTTTTCTTTTAAATAATGAGGATAATGAGTTATAATTTAGCTAGCATAATGCAACAAAGAGTATTTCTGGAAAAGGGCTATACCATAGCACAGCTTTTTGTTTGTAAGCTAGAACATGTGGGAAAGTCTAGAAAGAAAATTCCTGGGCAAGGTGGGCGGGGGATGTGTGAAGGATGCTCCCTCCCTTCTGTAAAGAAAACAAAAGAAGTCTTGGTAAAGTGGCAGCTTAAATGCCTCATGTGGAGAAAGCCATGAAGACATGTTTAGTTACACAACTATTTCCTAAAATAAAATAAAACGGAGCTATACAAGTCACCTTGGTTTCCTCACAAGAGGAAAAAGGCGGGGTATAAATGCAGCCATCATAATCATCCAGTATAAATGTCTAATCAAACATTGCTGTGCGTCAGCTGGGTTCCAGTGGTGTTAGAAAAGGGAGCGTCCTCCTTGCTAGAAAAGGGCATGATCCAGTGGTGCTATGTAGGTGTAGGTTATAATGTGAGTGCACAGCATCCTAACCACAGATGGAACAGATTCTATATGCTCAGTACACCTCAGAATTTATTAGCATTTGCAGACAGCGCGCTGTCTTGATCATGTTTATTGCTTTTACAAAGGTTGCTGTTGGGACATGTTTGTGTCATTCACATTTCTCCATGTGGTAAGCTCTAATACTGTCTGAGCAAAGCATCACTTCACCAGCATCTTGCATCTGAGCCAACTCATCTCAATAATGCCAGCCATGTCCCTGACCTTGAATTTGCATATGCTACTTCTGTTCTTTACCTTAAGGCAGCTTTCCCCAACTTGGCAGACTCCCAGATATGTTGGGAGCACCTAGCTACTTGCTAAGATGATGGGAGGTATAGGCCTATAACAGCTTGAGAAGGAGGCACCTGGTTGAGAGAGGCTCAAGGAACCATAGAGTAGCTGGGGTCCTACTTTACTGAGGACAGTCCTCTGCTCTGGAATGCTGACAGAATACAGTCCTATGTTTGAAGGTATTTTCTGTAAACTGTCCAGACCAAGTCTGGTTTAAAATTAGAGAAGAAGTGGGTACAGTAGCAGTGTCTGGAGGCTGTCCATCAGCAGCAAGCACCTGGACAGCAGACAGGGACACAGCCCACCTGGCCATCTTCTCTGCAGTGGAATGCATTTTTGTTGAAATGTAGTTATTAATTTCAAATTTCCATTTACACAGATACATATAAAAATGGATGGCCTCTTTTATTCTCATTTGATGATGCATTTCCTTTCTTTCAGCAATGCTCTAATGAAAGTGCCAAGAGATGCAAAAGCAATTAAACCCCTTGTGAAAATTGTTCTTTCTCCTAGGCTGAAAATTTCCAGTACACATATTGACTCTCTTCAGTAAAAGCCTTATTTAAACAAGATTATATAACTTGCACGCCTACCCAATGCTTAGCAAGAGCTTTCTTTCTACCCCATAAGATGGACATACTGCTCCAATACTGAATTTGTGCACTGATATCATCACATGCTATCCTATGATAGTTGCGCGATGTGGATATATCTCCTGGAACATGGTTGGCTGGTAAAAGGAATTCTCAGTACCAGATGAATTACTTTCCCCAAGCCTTTTAGGGGAGAAAGTGCCACAGTTTTAATAGAGTTCTGAATCTAGGTGTCAGCCATTGAGAATAGCTTTACCAGTAGAGAACATATTTCAGAAATCATTTAACTTAGAATCATAGAAGAGTAGAGTTGGAAGGGGCCATGAAGGCCATCAGGTCTTCATGTTGGAAGGGGCCATGAAACAATATACCCTAACAATTCCCAGAAGAAAGTCATCATAAAATGATAAATGCGCACTTTTCAAGCAGTGGCATAAAAAGTCAGATTCTAACAGCACAGATTTTAAACACATGGGAGAATGAAAAAGTCTTCAAAAAGTACTGAAAAGAAACACCTTGGGAAGCCTCTCACTTGGTTTCAAGTGAGTAGCAATCAAGCTTGCTTCTCGACCTGCAAAACGCCTCTCACAAAGTGAGTGTGAGGACCAACAATGCTTTCAGATATATGATGTGTGTGTTCAGAGATGGCTGCTGACTCTTATGGCCACAGGGCTCCTTGTTCATTGAAGCTTCTATTCTGAGCTTGCTAGGTTGTATCCACAGTGCTCCACCGTGGTGAACTAATTTGGGATAGAGTTAAGCATCATAGATTCCTTTACAACTCAGAATAAAGGCTGCAGTGGATAAGGAGCTCCAGCGACATAGGAGCCATCACCCTTGTCTGAGAGTGTGTGAACCTTTTCCACAAGACCGAGGGCCAAGGCAACTTGTCACAGTAATCTAAAGCCAAAACTAAAACAAACTCCATCCTCCCCCTACAGGAAAGTCCTAAAAAGCTTTTAAAAAAAACGGAAGTAACCTACACTAAAATGTTTCTGAGTAATCCAAAAAAGGAAATGCCTTGGCTGCCACTGATAACACCTTTCTGGAAAGAGGTGCCAAAATATAACGGAAAGCCAAAATATAACGGAAAGCATGCCAAAATATCATCCTACAATTCGAACAGGAAGCAAGAAAGATAAAATTCAGTGCCCTTTGGCAGATGCTCAGATGCATATGTGGAGCTCTATCATCCTTGTTGTTTTTATGAAGGAATCAGGCACATGTAGGAGTTCCATTTATGTATTAGAGCTCTGGAATGGACAGGAAATGCCTTTGTACCATTAGAACAATCTCTTCATCCAATATTGTTCAATGCTTTCCTAAAGCTACTGAACTTGGAAGCTTATGTGCAAGCAGTGGATGGAGAGAAGTGCAGTGGTGATCTCTACGTCACCATGCCTCACACTATGTCTTTTATTTAGATGGCAATTTTTGGCCATCTAGATGAACACCAGGGAGGGGAAGGAGTGATGATGGTAAGCCACATGCTCCCACCTCTTTCTCTACTCCCCTCCTCCTCCTCTTCTGCTTCAGATGTCAAGGGGATATACAAAGTTCTGGCTCTTGCACTTCTGGTGGCATCAACCAATGCTATGTGATGCTGTTGCGGTGTGTCTTTGAAGTTGTCTCTCCATCTTCTTCTAGGTCTGCCTTGAGCTCTTCAGCCTTCTCCTCCTTTTGTGTATGCCTTGAACAGTATAGAATCCCAAGACATTCTCTCCAGGTGAGCAAACTACTTGATTTGATGTCTTTGTATATATTTTAGAATTGGTTCTATTCCAATTCTTTCCCTTATAATCTCATTCCTGATTTTTTCTCCTTATAGTCACTCTGGCAGTTTTCTCAAACACCTCATTTCTGTGCTGACTAACTTTTGTTTATCTTTTGTTGTTAGTGTCCATGTTTGATACTGATAGCATGAGGTGGGGATGAATATGCTTTGTATGAGATGCTTCTTTGTACTTATAGGTTCTGCCTTATGTTGTAAAAGTGGAACTAGCTGTCCCAACACTTGGTTTCCCTTACTGCATTGTATGTAAATCTCTTCATCCATTTTACCATCTTCAGCGAATGTTGTTTCTAGATATTTGAACTCAGACACTTGTTTTTTGCTTATTCCCTCTATTACTATATTTAAGGGATGCTTTTTTCTTCCAGTTATCAGTACTTCCGTCTTAATTACTACACCCCACGCTTGGTGTGTCCTTTTCCCACCCTTCTGAAGCTGAGTGGCATTGGAGAGGCAGCCAGAACAGTTTTTGGTGACAACTGGAAGGGAGTTGTCCATTGACGTTCCAGCTCTGAGGTCACAGGACCGCTGAGCTGTGATACAGAATGATCCCTGGTCCCACAGGCCACACTCAGAGTCCTGTGCTCTTAGTGATATTTGTTTCTAATATGCCTCCCAGTTAGCAATATGAAGAGATTGCTTTTCCTCATGTTCAGAAACTACAGGATAATGTAGTGTGAATTCTTTCAACATTATTCATTGTTACTGTGATCCCTTGTAACCAGTAACCCACAAAACAGGTTCATCCATGAATACCTTTTACCACAATGACTGTTCTTTGCAGACCACCAAGGTTCAAGTTTGTATGTACAAACCTGGGTTAAATTGCGGTATAACCACAAAATGTTGTGTGCTATTAACAGCAGGGTTCCAATGAATCACTGACAAACAAAATCTTAGCACAGTGGAAGCCTATACTTCCCACTAATAAACACATGTTGTTCATGAAATGTCTGTAACAGACTAAAGTAATTTGAAGCTTGAAGTTTTGCCTTAACTGACAAGATTATGTTTTACTAAATGGGCTAAACAAGCAGTATAAATAGCTGTGTGTGTGTGTGTTTTTACTTCGTTAAAAGAGGATGTTTAAATATGACATGATGTATATTTTGCAGATCCACATACTGAAATGATTTCTCTTCCCAACCTTTTAGCATGCTGAGATTTTGCCCACCTTTGACTAACTCAGGGAATGAACTGTTACGAATCAATAAATAGTTTGGAACAGAGGGGAGGCCAAGGAGAATTCCATAACTGTGGACTTGCTACTGCACAGCATAAGAGACACTCAATAGCTATGTTTGGTCCACACTGTTAATCAACCCACCCTAATACAAGTATCAGAATGCCATTATCCCTCCCTTTTTTGCCATTATTTCTGTGCTGAAAATTCTGATTTAAAACAGGCCCATCAAAAAGGTTATTTTAGGGTAAAACACAGCCAAAGTATTGCATATTTTGTGTTAAAAAATGAAATAATAATGTGATTTCTTGTGTGGTATTTTTAAAAAATCAGCATAGGAACCTGACTTTACATGGTGTCAGACTATTAATCGATGTAGCCCAGTATCATTGAGTGGCAGTGGAATTTTTCCTCCTCTACCTGGAGATGCTGCTGATGGAAGCTGGGACCTGCTGAAACGTATAGCCACTGTATCTCCCCATTAAGTCATTGTGCCTACCTGTTATAGACAGATATGGAAACAGAACAGACTCGACATGCATGAATATCTCTGAACTGACATGGACTGAAAACTTTCTAATGCAAACAGCTAGATGATGTACAGAGCAATTTCACACCAAACATGGTAACAGTTCATTTCTTGTTGCATGTGGGTAAGAGCCAACCATAGGGGTTGGCAGCATCAGGCATTTGCTGAGGCCTACCATCCCTCACTAGCCAGCCTGCTGCTGAATATCAGAGGCCTCTGGCTCCGCTGTGGATTGATTCTGCCCCTCTGGTCCAGGGAGAGGGCATCAAGGACACCAGCAAAACATGGAACTGAACATAGCAGTATCTGTTCAAGCCTACTGCTTTGTCCATACTTTCTCTGCAGGGATAAGGATTGAGCCCAGGGGCAGAGGAAAAACATGTGGGTGATCACAGCAGAAAAAGAGAGGGGGTGCAGAGGGGGTTTTGTCTTAAGGTGTCCAAAACCTGAAGCCAGCACTGCATGTATTTGTACAATAATATAGAACATGGCACACCTGCAATTGCATATTGTGAGCAATGTGGATAATAATCATTACAGCTGAGGAAAATCACAATCCTGAGTATCCCACTGAAGTGATTACGGGCATTCTTAAGTCTGCAACACTGGGGAAGACATCCCAGTTGTGTTCGCATTTTATCATGCAGAACTACTTAATAGCCAGGGAGGTCCTCACTTTAGAGATAGATTATCTGCCTGCTGAAAGAAGAAATCTGAAAGGTTTCTCATTAATCAATATTCAAATGAATTAAAAATTGTTGTCCTGCTTTTCTTAAGTCCAGTGAAAGTCACAAATGAGGTTGCCAACATTTAAAAAAAAAAGGAATGGACAAGAAGCAATAGGCTTCAATGATGCAACGTTTAATTTAATTTAATTTAATTAATTCAATTTAATTTAAATAAATAAGAGTGCTGAGAAAACAATTCTCTTCTATTTCAACAGCAAAAGGCTTGGTAAAAATTTGAGGGAATGGGTAGGATCCAATAGTGTCACAGCACTAGAACTAATGATGTTGTACTAGCATAAATCAATACTACTATAATGTCCATTATACCTTCCCTTATCTTCCAGTTCTGCCACAATCAGAACAGGAGGTAAAGAAAGTGGTGCCAGAAAACCACACACAGAAAATCTAAATATAGCTTCCATTACAAATAAATTGTCAGACTCTCACAGAGAATTGAGTCAAGATGTTCTTTGATAAAGTGAGATTGTAGCTCTATTCACACAGCCAAAGCATGGGGAAAGAGATGATATGGAATGACAGGGCAACTATGCCCATTCCCAGCCTCCTTGCATCAAGGATATTTGAATGCATACACAGAGGTTCTCATTCTAAGAGTTCACTAGTCTATGACTGTGTGAACAAGGCTAGTCAAGAAGGCCAATGACTGGTTGCTCATGCATCTGCTTCTTCTAGGACAGCTGTTTTCTATTATTTTTGAGGGGAATCATCTGTCCCTTGATTTTGCAATATCTGAAAGAACACTCCTGTGGTAGCTTATTGATTGGAGGAGTCAGCTCCAAGCTGGACCCTGGGGTTCATAGGCAGCTTTGCGAGTCCTTTGCTACAGAACCTCTCTCCATCATTTGTCTTTTCCTGTTTCATCTGAAAAATGCTGGTTACCTATTATGGCTTCTTCTCAGAAAGGCAGACATTTCTTATCCCACACATGATTTCCCAGCTTGTGTGGTGAGAATATTCTTACATAAATGGCCAAGCCAACATCTGGGTGGGCTAGAGCATTTTTTTCCTGAGTCCTTACTTCCCCAAGCTTTCAAAAGAATTTATTTAAAAAGCCTTTGAACAGTGAAAAAACTGAACTGGCTGACCAGTTTGGCTTCTGGTAGATGTGTAGCCCCGATACTTTGTTTTCAGTTTATCTATATGTACAGAATTTCATCTCTTAACACCTTCATTTGCCTCAATTCTTCAGACTTCATAGTTCAGGTATCTGTCCTACATGCTCCTCAGTGAAAGCAAATGCACAGAATTTTTTGAGCTTCTCTTTTAATGTTCACTTAATACTCGCTGAATCCTAATTTCATTCAATAATCAAACTGCTTCCTTAGCTAGTCCCCTGTGTTTAAAGTTTTATGGCTGGTTTAATGTTATTAGTAATATGCACTTCAAAAAAAATTTTTTTTTTTGAGGGGAAGGGCATCCCTGATTGTATGCTTGCCTTTATTTCATGCAATTGTATGTTTGTTTTGTTCTCCTTATTTGGGCATTACTTCCATTTTCTTTCTCTAATTCCTTCCTTGATACTGCCCATTAACCATGTTACTGACCTCTTGGACTTGGTGATATCATTTATGATCTGTGGTATACATTTTAGAAGACTTTTATTGTAGTTTTGGGTAATACCCAACCATTCTGGAAAGATTTGACCTTCTTGGTTTCTCCCCTTTCCCTCTTTACTTCACTCCTCTAACTTTGAGAAGTTTCTTCTTTTCAGGTCACATGTGACTGTACTGGACTACCTTGACAATTTTCTATTACATATAAGTTGAATTTGATAGCACCATAATCACTAATTTCAATTCATTCATGTTTACATCTCATTACACTTACATCTCATGCTAGATTCTTAGTACCATTTAGGATTAAATGCACCATGAGCTGATAGGACAAAGAAGCAAATAATGGCTAACCATTTTTGAAAATATACAGTCCAACCATTATCCAGCCATTAAATCTAACAGCTTTCCTCAACCAGATATCCACTGATTTATCTCCAGCATGAAGTAAAACACACAGGTTCTTTGTGACAGCAATAAAGAGAAACACTGCAGTTTTTATATTACGAAAAGCTGGAGGCTAATTTGACATATGTAAGTAAAAATGTCAGTTGAATCCAATCTGGGCAGCTTCACCTGGAGATGATTGAAGGATATTTAACGCTGGTTTCCAAAGAAAAATCCTAGCTTTAGGTGGTGGGAGGTAATCTTTCCTCACTTTTAGCAGCCCCCTCCTGAATGGCTTTTTGCATTCTCCAAGACATAGAGGAAACAAGGGAAGCCATCTTGACTTGTTCAAATATCAAAATCCATAGCTGGGCAACACTCTAATTAAGACCAAGTGTGCAAAGAGGGAATATGTAGTAGTAGTTATAGTTATGATCATTTCTATATCACCTGTAGCTGAAACTGTCTGGGTGGTTTACAACAATAATAATAGAACCGTATACTCAGGTTACCCATCCAGATTCTAACAAAGTCTGACCATGCTTAGCTTCCAACGTTAGGCAGGATCAGGCACTTTGAAAGGTGCATGGTTGGCACATACCAAGGTGTCAGAATTTACTGCAGCTTCCTGGAGTAACATCATGTCTGTTGATGTCTGGTGATATTCCTCTATGCTTCACATTATATCATGTTTATCATGTCAAGTCACTGGCCAAATTCTAGTTGGCCAGTGATTTGACTCAACACAATTCATGGTCTTGAATGCAATATGAACTGGCTCTCAAAAAGATGCATCAGAGCTCTAGAAAATGCAGGGAGGACTTTGTTTTCCTTTCTTACTTTCCTGCTTTTTCACCCCATCACAGTATAAGCTACTAATGCTTATACCAATTTTGTTACAAAATTGATTCAGTTACTCTGCTACGCAAATAATAATAATAAATAAATAATAAAGACAACTGAAGTTTCATTTCAATTGAAAACAGCTTCCTTACTGAAGTTTTTTTTTCATGATGAAATTTCAAGGCAGCTTTCAAATAGTCAACTGTCAGAGACCACCCCAGTGAACTGCAGCTGATTGATGCAGGATTGCAGGGTGTTTCTGCTGGCATCAGGGCTGTAACAGATCAGTGTAATTCAGCTTTTATCTTATAGGCAAACCCTCTGTGAGAATACTGTGTGGTCCACTGTGGTGTGTTTTATGGACCTAAATGGAGATTTGGGCAGAGTTTCATTACCTCCAGAGGCTGCAGAATTTATGGAAGCTAACCTAACTTCAGCAAGACTAGACAGCTCTAAAATATTCGTGCTTCCTTGAAGAGAAGTAGAGCACTCCCATTGCTACGTTTCTAAGGAGTCCTTCTAGGAAACAAAGTTGATTCAATACATCTGAAGAACCTGCCAGCTCTCTTTCTTGGTCTCACAGCTTCTTTCATTCTTATCTCTTGGCTCCCTGCCAGCATCATCATGCCCTGGAATCCAGATGTTTCCCAGTATCCATGCAATGACACACAGGCAATCTGAATCTCTACCAGTAACAGCAATATCAAAGGAACAGTGAACTTGAAGTTTAAATTTCCTAAATGCACAGAGTAGCATATCATGACAGGATTGCACATAGATACGTGCACGAGTCTTTCCAAATTCATTACAACAGTCTTCCCCAACCCAAGCCCTCCAATTGCTTGGGACTTCAGCTCCCATCAGCCCCAGCCAGCATTTCCAGTAGTCGGGTATTCTGGGAGTAGGGATGAGAGGGAACTCATGTTGGCTTGTTCAAAAATCAAAATCCATAGCTGATGCAGCACCTTAATTACAATCAGGTGTGAGTGAGTAATACAAATGAAAAGTGTGCAAAGGAGGAATAAGTAATCATTATCCTTGAACAATTCAGCATCTGCATTGTGGATGTATCCAGTCAAAACTTTCACTGACCAAAACTCCAGAGATCCCCAACTCCAGAGACCCCCAACAGGAAAGATAAACTGAAAAATGATTGATGCTTTAAGGTTGTTTTTAAGGAATCAGGCAAGCACTAAAAATATTGCAGCATATAATTGGTCATAACTTGCATATTTATATCCATTTTATCTGATAGAGATTGAGTGTCCATATATTTATTTTATTTATTTATTAAAACATTTTTATGCCGCCCCATTCGCCAAAGCCTCGGGGCGGCTTACAACATTAAGTTAGAATACAAACATTAAATTATAACGTTAAATTAAAATGTTTGTAAAGTGCAAACATTAAGTTAAAATACAAAAAAAATCAATATAAAATATATAGAGACTATAGGAGGCTGCAAAATACTTTAAGAAAGGGATAGGCAATGTGTTCCTCCAGATGGTCTGGCCTGTGAAACAGCTCCAGGAGCAAAGCCAATGACAAGGTATCTGGGTGCTATATGCCAAAACTCTTGGAAGGTCACAGGATGCCTGATCCTCTTTTAAGATCCTTACAATTTCTGCACAGCCTATCCATAGCAGTTTAAGGTTGCCCCTTTCCAGAAATATGGTATTCAGTTTCATGATCCTAGATGATTTGCATGCTACTGGAGTCTGCTGACCACAGAAAGAAGAGACAATACCATACAAAGGTACTGATTAAGACAAAATACTGTCTACAGATTCTGTAACCTGAAAATATTGATAGACCCTAAACATTTGCATCAACAAGCCCTTATTTATATATTTTCTCTCAATTGGCAAGCTAGTTGTTCTTGAAAGCAATGAATAATTTAATTTAAGGATTTTGTCTTTCCTAAACAGTGTCTGCCAACTCTATTAATATGCTAAAGCGAGAGCATTACGAACTCACTGGTCTGCTAAATTAATTTTCATTTGTCATTTATGTCAAGGTTTTAGAGGAGTGTTGAAAAGTCCATGTATTGCCCTGACAGAGCCTTTGAATTTTCAGTTTCAGAAAACTCTTTAATGTTACTGCAAAAACAGTTTGTGATTTATCTGATTCACAAGCCACTTTCATTTTATAAGGTGAATTCCATCCCAAAACATGGAATCCAAAATCCCCATAGTGGTAGTTTCTTTATTCAAAAGGAAGAGAATATTTCCCAATGGAATATTTACTGGAAACCCTGCAAATGCAGGGACCACACTACAGAGGAATTATAACTCATTCAGCTTCTACAGGAAGGATGAAGAGCAAAGCCAGATAGGTGTCCAGTTACTTCAGAGGTTTCCCTAAACCTTAACTGGGATGAAACATTGAGGTTTTATCATTAAGGGAACAAACTACAAACTGAGTGGATTGCAATCCTGAAGGAATGGCATCGACATCTGTTTCTTCTTTTGCTGTAGAATCCCTCCAGTCGATAATTTGGATTGGAAGCAGCTCAGTTGTTTTCATAGGTCCTTTTCTTCCCAACTCAGATAAAACAAACCTCTCCTGTGGGTCTAATGGTTTGTGTTCTGAATTCGTGGTTTACATGGCAAGGATTCTCTGTATTATATTGCTAACATATTATTCATCTTGAAGAAAGCACAATGAGCTAGGACTGAAGCAAGATTTTTCTGATTTAAAGTTTCATTGGTTAACAGCATGCCTTTGAAAAAATGAATGCAAGTATCCTATGGACAATGACAACTGCAAATAACCATAATTTCCTCCAACCCTGAAAGGCAATGATTCAGGTGGAAAAATGTCTTTGAATTTCTCTGCTGTCACAGGGCATGATTGAGCCCTCCTTTAAATAGACTGCAGTTGATAAATTTGAGCTTCAGGGGTAGGTGGTGCAGCAGTACCTGTGCCTAGTAGAAGAGAAGGACCAACCAGTGGTTGCAGAACAGTACCAGCCCCAGCCACATCAGACGTCTCCAGATAATGGCTGAAGGTTACATTTCATCAACATGGCAGGCAACAATTCACTCTGTGTATTTGCTATACCGCTCCCGGATGTGCATGAAAAGGTTCATGTAGATTTCCAGTGATGCCAGGAAACATTATGGGGAAGTGAACTCTTTAGTTCTTTTATGCTCCAATGCACATGCCCTAGATTAACCCAGGAGTAAGTTTCACTGAACTTCTTAGCAGATAGGAATAGGATTGTACTATGAAAAAGGCAGTGACAGCTCTTAATCCTTCAGTCTCTGTTATGGTCCTTATGGTCACTAAGAGTTCAGTGAGGCTCCCTATACTTATCAAGAATAAAATTTTATATTTATTTATTTTTATTTGTTATTTATTTATTTAAGATATTTGTATGCCGTCCTTTGCAAGAGCCTCAGGACGGCTTACACAAATAATTTATTTATGTTATGTTAGATATTTATATTTTAACAACCCACTCTGGCTGCAATTAAAATATGATGATAAAATTCAATATTAAATCTTATTAAAATATTGTTTAAATAAAAAGGTCTTAAGCTGGTGCCAAAAAACATATAATGACGGCGCCAGGCAGACCTCTCTGGGGAGCGCATTTCATAATAATAAATTTATTATTTATTAAGTGGAAGTCTGGCATGCTGCAAAATGAAGTGCTGGCCTCCAGCCCCAACTTTATCGGGTTCAAATGACTGATTCATATTCTAGAGCTCAGCCCCCACCTCGGGGTTTGTACTTAGGTTCTTGGGTAAGTTACTTGTCTTTACATCTCACCAGTTTGCTTTCTGCTAAATGAGTATTTTGTGATTAGCTAGGACTACCAAGACAGCCATATTGGGCAATACCCCATCCCCATAGCAGCATAGCAACCATTTGGTGAGAATACCACAGTACTCCCTCCCAAAATCCCAAATGTGCTCACCAACTCAAAATAGTCAGGGCTCCCTTCTTATTTATGGGCTTTTCTACATGTGGCTGCTAATCCATTGCAACTACTTTTAGCATTGTTGCAGAACTGAAATCCAAGGAGTATCTCCTTCCCCACTTTTCTGCTAAGTGACACTTTGGTGACACCATGGTATAGCCAAATAGTGCATATACATAAGTGGAAGAAGAGTTTTCTATCACTTTCAGAAATAAGACCTCATTTCCCTTCTTGAAATGCTGAAAGTGCTGTTTATAAACAGAAGCAAAACTGTAGGGTCATGATGTTATCCAAACCTGTAAGCAACTTTGAGTAGGAAATGATGTAGAAAAGCACTGTATTAACTAGATGAGGATCTCTAGTTACTGATATTACCAGCATAAGGAATAGAGTGCACTAGCTGTTTCTGCAGCATAATAAATAAATATTGTTATATTACTGCAGTTTTAGTTCATTCATTTTTAATTTGGAATTAAATGAAAACATTGGAAATAAAACATATGCATGTCAATATTGCTCATAGTTATTTTAAGTTATGTAAACAATTTTACCCTGTTCCTTAATGAAAGTGAATATAGCATGGGAGGAAAACCAGTCCAGTTTGCATATCCAAGATCTGCCCAAACAATCTCTGACAGAATTCCATTACTGTGCTTTCCCACTGCAGACCTACTCTGTTCCAGTTGTAGACTTCATGGTCCAATCTATAAAACAAGAATTTTGGACAAATGTCCCACTACTGTTAATGCCAGTTTAAGCTGCATTAGTGTTAAGCAATATTGGGAGGTCTAGTGTAGACAGCTTTCTGGCAACCCTCACAATGTTCAGCACTGTAGCTGTCGGATCTGTTTCAACCCATCCAAAAGGCCAAGTGCCAGAAAAGGTGTTAACAGCCAACAGTCTGTCTACACCAAATCCTATACCAATTTAGCCTTGCTCAGTACTAACAACAGTGGGAAACGTGTCAAAAAAGTTATTTCGTTGTTGAAAGAAAAGAAGATGAGAGCTACATTTCATTCAGCATTCAAAAGTTTCATGTATATTGAAAGTGATTTCTCAAAATGAAGTGGTAAATTAATTACATATGGAATTCATGAATTGTTGTGGGACACAAATTGACTGTGAAAACTAACAAAGGGATTTATGAATTGAGGCATTTGGGTGATCCGCATCAGATTCTGTCAAATTAGAGTCCATCAGTATGGCTTCACCAACAGTTCCTGCCATTTTCCTTTCCTCTATTCTGTGCACTCGATTTTTTATTTGCCTTCCACTGACCCCTCCCTGAGTGCCATCTGCTGGACCAATGCTCCACTGCATCAACACACCAAGTCCAGTCTTACCATCAGTCAACTGATTTGGGGGCATCATGAAAAGGCAGAACATTGTTGATTTGTTCTTATTGATTTTTTACTGCCAGGGATGAGGAGAAGGGCTTCTAGTATTTCCTGTCTCAGATGCCAAAATAACTTGATAGCCTTTGGAAGCTCTAAAACGTAATTTGGAGTGGGGTAGGAATTTGTGAAGAATTTGTTTTGGGGTGGGAATCTGCTGGATTCCCTGGGCTTGGCTTCCCTGGTTCCAGTGCACTTTATCGCTGCCCTGAGTCCAGTTTCCTGGTGAGCGTACCTAGTATCCATGGAGCACTTGCCAGAATCACTCTTCTGCGCCACCTGCAGCAGTCTTTGTTTGTGATGCCAAACCTCAAGCAGAAGGAGGTTGCCAGCTGCACACAACCATCATTCCATGAGTATTTGCAGACTTCCTCTTGGCTCGGCTCACCTTCCAAGGCCAAACCCAGCATGAGAAGATGTCTGCAAGTGCTGAAGGATTTTCTCAGATTTTCATCCCAACCCCAGGGTGGGGCCACCATTTGCTATTCTGTCTCAGACAGCAAAAGGCACCACAGTCAAATATATATGTCTTCTTTAGATACACAGAATTGATGCTCTCTTTTTCTATATAATATCCAACTTTTGAAATGTTCTTTGTTATCCCCAGACCCTAGTAGACCGAAATATAGCAAAATAATCATAGACAGAAGATCTTTTAATACACCGGGAAAATATCAACAACCTCAGATATGCAGATGATACCACTCTCATGGCAGAAAGTGAAGAGGAACTAAAGAGCCTTTTGATGCGGGTGAAGGAGGAGAGTGCAAAAGTTGGCTTGAAACTCAACATTAAGAAAGTTAAGATCATGGCATCCGGTCCTCTCACTTCCTGGGAAATAGACAGGGAAGAAATGGAGGTAGTGACACATTTTAGTTTCCTGGGCTTCAAGATCACCGCAGACGGGGACTGCAGCCAAGAAATTAAAAGACGCTTGCTCCTGGGGAGGAAAGTTATGGAAAATCTAGACAGCATCCTAAAAAGCAGAGACATCACCCTGCCAACAAAAGTGCGTATAGTCAAGGCTATCGTTTTCCCAGTTGCGACGTATGGCTGTGAACGTTGGACCATAAGGAAGGCTGAGCGCAGAAGAATTGAGGCCTTTGAATTGTGGTGCTGGAGGATACTCCTGCTAGTCCCTTGGACCGCAAGGCAATCAAACCAGTCAGTCCTAGAGGAGATCAACCCTGACTGCTCTTTAGAAGGCCAGATACTGAAGATGAAACTCAAATACTTTGGCCACCTAATGAGAAGGAAGGACTCCCTGGAGAAGAGCCTAATGCTGGGAACAATTGACGGTAAGAGAAGGAGACGGCAGAGGATGAGGTGGCTAGATGGAGTCACTGAAGCAGTCGGTGTGAGCTTGGGTGGACTTCGGGGGATGGTGGAGGACAGGAGAGCCTGGAGGAATGCTGTCCATGGGGTTGCGATGGGTTGAACCTGACTTCGCAACTAACAGCAACAACAACATGGAAAGTCTCTAGTGTACCCAGTATAATAGGAAGCTGTGAAGAATTTGGCGATTTTTTCGGTGGGGGGATATGTTGAATTCCTTGGGCATGGCTTTCCAACTGCAGTCCACTTTGTTGTGGTCCTGAATCCAAGATCCTGCTGATGCACTTACTATTCATGGAGTGCTCACCAGGAATCAACCAGAAGCAAGCTCTCAGACTCAAGAAGTGCATTCCCCCATGCTCCCACCCCACAACCCTGATCTTTGTACTTCAGAAACCACATGAAGATGCTAGATAAAGCATGTGGTATCCAGAAGAGAAGCTTTTCTGTCATATTTTACTCCTGCTTTACACTGTTTAATTCTGTTCTTGGCTATGCTTGTTTTATGCTTCTGTTTAAGTATTTTGGAAGTGGTTATTATATTATGTAAACCACCTTATATATTCTTGCAAAATATTCTTGTATTCTTGTTTAAATAAATATGAGAGATTCTTGGATGGGAAATTGTCCTCTAATAAGCACTTTTTGTACAGGATCTGGGTGGAAGAAGACAAGAGCTCCATTCGTATTTGCTTCTAACCTTTCTGCATTCAGTGCCATGATATCAACATGGCTTCCACATGAACTATCCCTTACAACTCCCACAGCGATGGAGATAAGACATACCAAACATACCAAAACCACACACAAGCTTCATGTTATAAGGATGGAGACCCCTGAAATCTGAGGCTCTCCCATCATAAGTTGGCAGGTTAACATATTTAGCATGCAATGTTCTCCATTGGTGCCAGTTTGATTATCTTACTGTAATCAAGATTTATATGAATGACATTATGTTTATTCTAGTCTCATTCCCTGCTTGTTCTTCTTGTGCATAAACAACTATACTAGTACTAAACAAGTATAATTTTGCATTACAGACACAGATGTGGAGAAACCTGAGCCTTTCAAGAAGGTCACTCAGGTCAAGAAATATCAGATTTTCATCACCTGATTTCTGTATAGAGGAGCTCCACTGATTCAATAACATCAGCTGACCCTTCAGTTTAAGGATTCTGTCTAATTGGAGGAAAAAGTGGATAGAGCCAATGAAGAATGACTCCACATACATTTAGATATAACCACAGTTCAGTTTTATATTGCATGCGAAGGCCACATAAAAACTTAGCACCCATAAAAAACCCCAGAAAATAACAAAATGCCTAATTTCACTGAGATGGCAAACACAGTTCCTCTACTCTGTGATGGTTCTTATTCTTTGTTATGGGTGTTCGTATCTTAGTATTTTGCCCTGAGTAGTGACAAGGTCTAATTGATACCTCTTAAGTTACAGGAGGGGATCACACTCACCTGCCAGAGTACACAATATTGGCTGAGTTTGAATGTGATATACCAGGTGCATAGGCCATCATTTATGAAGCTGAGAATGAAATCAAGTCCGTGCAGTCCTCTTTACTTAGCTTCTTTGCCAATAAATCATTGTATTAGAAATATGGATGTATGGTTTAATTTTAGCTAACTGTAGTGCAGTCCTGTGCATGCATATGCAGAAAAATGTTCCAGTAAGTTTTACTAGAGCTTATTCCTACATGAATGAGTGCAGAATTGTGGCTCTATGATATTCAGGCAGATTCTAATCAGATGAATAGGTCTGTAATCTCAGTAAATGTACAGTTCCTTTGGCTTGGATCCACTATGTATGCCAAAGGTGATGGTAAAAATGGTGATGGAAATGAAAGGGTTAAAAATGGAGGGTAATACTATCTGGACCCCACAAGGTTCTGCAAATCAAGTGGTGCAACTGCAGGATAAAGGCTTGATCAGGAAGTACCCCTCAACTCTTTGCCTGTTTTGCCAGGAGAATCCAGTACATCTCTGCAGAAAATGTTACTGTAATGCTAGATTTCTTTCACGCTAGCAATTTTTTTCTGTTGCAAGTGCAGCAGAAGAAAATAGTTAAGGGAACTTGAGAGGGGGGCTTCTTACTGAGGTTTCAGACAAAGTCATTGCATATTAGGCTAGGTTTTAGGGCTCATTTCATGCTTGTGTACCAGAACATTTCTGCATTATAACATGAGAATTGTTCCTTTTTAATTCTGAGAAATGTAACAGAAGTTAATCTTCCACACACACTTTTTATGGAAAAATAGGTGTAGCCTTTCCCACATTACATTGTCTTTCCGTATATTTCCGTGGAACACCTTGTGCAGGAATGTAACATGATAATCTAAAGCAGCTAATGTTCATAGAAGGGTTTTGAATCAATTTTGCAAATCCTTCAGGCATCCTTCATGCCTTCCCCCTTGCCATGTTGAGAGGCCAGCTAGGTTTTGGTGGGTGAAACAAATTGAAACCTTCCTCCCCGCCTTAGAGCTACAGAGCAGAAGGAATGATGGCTGCCATCTCCTAAGCCCAAAGCACAGGCAGAAGCCTGAAATTTACTTTAGTTCTGTGCTTAGTAAGTACAAGCTGAGAGTCAAAATAACTTTCCACCCCTGCACTTGGTTAGGTGTCCAGCCATTCAACATGGATGCTTCCATTGCCCTGCACCAACTCCAAGCTGGAGAGGAATGTCAAAGATGCTTCCATTCATCCCTGAATTTGTGCTAAGCCTCGAAGATGCAGCATGAGTTAAAGTACCTCATTCCTTGGGGCAGGGCCACATCCTGGTGATTACTAGTGATGCCACCTAACGTTGGAAGTGATCAGCTTGTTGGAAGGATTTTGTCCATCCATAATGCTCACCTCCGAAATAAGCATGAGCGAATGTATTATGAATTCAATATTAGGTTTGGAATGGCTTGCAATCTCAAAGATGTACTGTTTTAATCTAAACAATGCCTTTTCTGTGCATGTCCTGAATTGGTTGTTTTAAGGCTTGAATGATATGATGTTTTCACTTCTTCATCCTTTCATTTTGTTGCCATGATAGCTCTGAATTTATGAGGAGGAGTCCATCTCCTTTCCTCCTCCCTATACTAGCAATCAGCAAGTAGACATCACAATTCACAGGTAAGCAACACAAAAACAGCCAACCGGAATGGGAGCACATCACGTGATGGCGCTTGATAACAGGATTCCAAACTACAGTCCAAGATGCACCTTAATATTGCATAAGCACAAAAATTTA
Organism: Varanus komodoensis; assembly: GCF_004798865.1. Lineage (NCBI taxonomy): Eukaryota > Metazoa > Chordata > Lepidosauria > Squamata > Varanidae > Varanus > Varanus komodoensis. The sequence continues at coordinate 5,655,885 of NW_025335589.1, forward strand.
TATTCATGGAACAAGATCTGTCAAAGAAAAACTTGTCTGAACTCAAGTGGGTAAATAGGAAATTGGTCTAAGTTTCCCCACCATTAGTGATTACCAGTTTTTAGCTGGAGACACCCTATTTGTCAGCTCTTTCATATATGCAATACAAATAATCTCAGTTTACCAAAAGCAACCTTTTAACTAGTAACATTTACCATGACCATATTAATACAGCAGGCAATCAAGCAAGATATAAGAATGCGGGTGACAGAAATGAGATATACCCATTAAACATGTTTTCTTTAAGGAGAAAATTTATACTGTTACCTAAACTAATAAATTGCAAGATGATCACATAATTCTTCTAGCTATCAATTCCGTAATTAAGAATATATAGTGCACCTCATGAAAAAGCAATGTATTCCATCTAACCCCAGGACAGGCATGTAAAAATAAACTGAAGCTACTGGGGGCCTATATCAGAAAGAGAAGCTCTGAAAACCTCTCAGCTACCTCTTTAAGAAAAGAAAAAAGAGGGAAAGACAAAAATATAAACAATGCCATCAATTTACTCCAAACTCTTCATGTTTGACCGGACGATAACATGGTTTATGTTTGTCTTTGCTGGCTCCTCTATGTGTGTGTTTATCTGTAGCTTGCAGCTAACTGATCACATTCCATATCTGTTCCATTGTGGTAAACCAGCAGTGTTTGCTTTGTTATTTTTTCCCCTTGAGGTGCCTTTTAAAATACTTCCAGATGACAAGTGGCCAAATCGCTTTAAGAGATGTATGACCAAACCATACTACATCACAAAAATGGCATGTGGTGAACAGATTCTTCTCCTTGTGCCATTTCCCTAGCTGCCATTGAAAGGGAGAGAAAGGGACTTGCATGCATCCCCGTTACCAAACACAAGGATCACACCACACGGAAACAGTGAAGGGGCAGATCATGCCACAAAAAACTGGGAGAACTGGAGAACACTAAAATATTTTTGTCTCTGACTTGAAGAGACTTTTTACCAAAAAGTATTTTTTACTTGATAAATAACAAGTTGAAGCTCTATAGAATTGTTCAGGCTCAAATGATGTGAACAAGCATTTGCATTTCCAAAGTATATCAGACAGATTCTTTTTCTGCCACAACAAAAGCTCTGAGAGACAGGGTTAACTTTTGGAAACAGAAAAGTTAATTCAGTATCAGTTGATCTTGTACAATGGGTACGAGAACTGTTATCAGAGGTAGTTGCTAAGGAACTTGGGCAGGTGGAACTCTTGAAGCCATCCTGCTTGAGCAATTCTGTGGGCAGCTGGTTTGTCACCATGTAATTATGGTGGTCTGATTCAGCATGACTTTTTTAAAATGCTCTTTTAAGTTCTCATAGACTGAGTGCTCCTTTGCTTTTATCTTTAGCAATATCTGACTTTATACAAGGAGGGAGGAATGTGTAAAAAGCTGACCAATAATCCACTCATTTGTCCCAGTGTAAAGACTCTAATCTATTTGAAGTTGGTAATATTGATCAAGTAAGTTCTCAGGATACTTTGCTGGAGAAAGGAAGTTCAGCTGAACATAGTTGAACATACCCCTGAGGTATGGTAAGAATTAGATTATTAGCCAGGTCTTTGACAAGAACCAGTATATGGCTTAAGCTGGTTCAGAACTAATTATTTATACTTTTATTGGATCAAACCAGCGCCACCAGTTGTAAATTATCATTCATGAAAATAGAATAATAATGCAATGATGTGCCCATAAAAGGAAGATAAGTGAACTGGAGGAGCAAACAACATTTACTTCAGTACCTCAGTTATGAAATCTTCTCAGTTTTCTCCTGCTTCCCACAGGTGAATTTAAACATTTTGTAGATGGTGCTTGAAAGAAGTTTTCACACATGAGAAACAGATGTACTAAAACACAGGACAAAAATAGCATTGAGAACAGGTCAGAGTAATTCTTTCGTGTGAAATACGAAAACTGCCATGTTGCATTGGCCTCTGCTCTCAAGTACCATAAAAGGACAAGAAGGAAGACAGGCTGTCTTGGGCTGAATGTTTTGGAGAGAAAGCAAAAGAAGTTATATTGTAAATAAAAAACATTGGATCTGGAGCTAAAGATGTTTGGGGACAAGATAATTCACTCTGAGTTTGGTGTGCTATCAGTGTTATCCAAACATACCTTAGAATTAACCATATCTGATATTCCTAGTTTCATAATACCGCCTATGAAAAAGTTCAAGAGGTATATAAGGACAAGGTAGGTAAGCTACAGGCAGGAAAGAAATTTCTGTTATGAATTCCTGCTTATTAATGTAATTGGACATCTCCAGTTCTCTGGAATAAAGAAACATTTTTTTTTTTTTTTTTTGGAAAGGGGAAGGAAACAATTTCTTCTTTCCAAATTGTGTGTGATCTTTTTGATTCACAACAATTCTGAGAAACTTGCTAGATTTTTTTAAACTCTTGGCTGCATTGGATCCACCTAGACAGTGCCAAGTCTTCCTTCTTTCCAGCACTGCAGAGCTCCATTGGTGTTACTCACCTCCTACACAGAACTTCACTTGATCAGAGCTTAACATTTGACTTTTTTTCCTTTTCAGTGCTGTGGCTCAGGCCTGAGACATGTGAAATGCTAATCAAGACATGCTGCAGTTGCTTGCTGCAGAGGATTCATAAGCCTACAGACATCTGGAAATACCTTCCATATCACATGGTGTGACTTCCAAGTAGACTCAATTAGCTGAATCTCTCAATGCAGAAACAAAGAGAAATCTCATTGTGTTCTTGGAGGCTTCTGCATATTGAAAGGTCTCTAGGCTGCTGCCAACAGGTCATGGTGTGGTTTTTACATCTTCACCCACCTTTTGAATGTCTTCCTTTAGGGGGTCTGTGAGTCTGCATACTATTACCTGTACTGAAGAAACAAGGATTTCTTGTATCCTGGCCTCTTCTCTCTACACCCCATCCCTCCCTCTGAGGCCATATATGTAACTTTGTGGGGAGAAAAAGGGCACGATTCTTTCCACAGTGGCTGCAAGCAGGTGGGAATGGGGGATTGAAATTCAGTGCCTCCCAATCCTATGGGGACCCTGACATGCTCTCTTAGGTACCACTGGATTGCTCTCTAAATTTTTGTGTCAGTCTCAAAGCAATTCAACTCAAGATAAGATACAAAAATCCATATTCAGTTTAACAAAGGAAGACAAGTGAATACAAACCATAATCGGTCTAACACAATGATACAAATACATGCAGACATGAAAACATAATATAAAAGCTATGCAGTACTGAAAACATTCATACACAATAGCAGACTAAGCACCCCAGTCCTTCATAACCCAGCATGATTGCAATAAAAGTAATCTGCAACAGAGGAGGCCATATTCTTTTCCTTATGTGTATCCCACACTGAATCCTAAGCCCTTGCCAGCTCTTTCCTAGGACTACAACAAAATCTTATGCATGTTTAGTCCTGTTATGCTTACCATGACTTATGTTTATAATGCAAGACTCTGCGTTACCTGCTCTGGAACCATAAGCATTCTTCATTTATAGATCTGGAGAAGCTTTCTACTCACATTCTTGCAAATATTTAGTAGTTATTCCTAATTATTTAATGCAAGCCATATGGATTAATTGTCTTTTGAGGCCCCCATAAGCCAGAATGTATATAAACCTACCCACTGTCGCACAGGGACTTTTGAACTTTCATGGCCTCAAACCTAGTAGGAGATGTTAACCAGTCAGCTTTTAAATAGCCAAATGCCTGTGGCAAATAAAAACTATCACCTTCAGTTTATCATGTACAGCAGCTTTTACAGACTAGAAGGAAATCAGTTTTCCCTTCCCAATGTCCCCTCCCAAAAGAGAAAAAATTCAGGGTACTGGATATTTGGACATCCAATTGCATGGTCAAATGATATTTGGACATCTAATCCAAAGATACAATTATTTCTTTTCTCCATCCCTGTGTGAGCTGGTCATGCACCAAAAGATTTGCCCAGTTATCCTCACAGTTGCCACAGCTGCCATGTCAAGATGTAACCCCAGAACCCATGGCTTGTAGAGTTTGTGGCTGGTCTGGAAGCCATCCCTTGCTGTGTACATTGCCAGGTTTGGATGACAGCATTAGGCAGGGTGAGTTGGCCAGCTGCTGAGAGATAATGAACTGCAGCAATGTTGTAGGACCGAGGCCTAGTTTGTGTCACCTCAGCTATCTTCCGCCCTCAGACATGGTGGAGGATGCTATCCTGTGAGCACTATTGAAGTAAGGTTCAGGTACAGGTCTGGCAGGCTTCTGAACATGGAATAGGGGATGCAGGGAGAAATCTTGTCCTTTGGTTCCTGACAACATCCAGATAAACACACACATAGAGAGAGAGATAATAGATACAGCAATGTCACAAAGGATTAATTCCCAGTAGAATGCCCTGGAGTAAGTATGTTCTCATGTGTCCTCAGTGAACAATACCATGCGATAGTCTGCCTTTCCCCACAAAAGTTTATAATGCTGTGGGAAGTCATTTCCTGGGAGAAAAGCATACCCTAACTAGGGAGACTTCCCTCAAAAATCCCCACAGTCACTGCTGAGGTAAGTTCACCCATAATGAGTCTGTGAGTCATTTTCTTAAAATTAGGTAGTACATTCCAACAATATGCTTAGTAAAAGCACAGGAATGCACAAAAGAAGCAACTTTTTTGAATGTTAAAAACTAATCAGCTTACATTCTAGTTTGGGGGGAAATGTAGCAATTAGAAAGATCTAATTTGCTGTTCCAATTGACTTCACAGGGCCCAATCATGTGAAGTACAGTTCCACTGCTATGCATGCTTATTTATAATTTTATAAATATATAAAGTATTGTGCCCTGCGTAGAACATATGTCTGAGTAAACATGCATGTAAATACTTCATATATTTAATTTGTAGAACATTTTACCTAGCGTGATATCACATAATTATTTATCCCATTTGTGTCCCACACTTCTTTTAAGGGAGTCAGGGTAGTTGACATGGAGCTACTGCATCTTATCCTTATCATCTTATCCTTATACTGCATCTTATCCTCTTACCTTGTTCAGTGTTTGGTATCTGTTTGTACCTAACATAAGAATGGGCTGCTTCTGTACAACTTAACAAGTGGCTTACATAAAGCTTTCCGAGTGGTGTCTATAAAAATGCATTCAATGCAATACAAAGAGCAAGCTCCTCTGTTAAAAACCATATTTTCCTATTAAAAACAGTAAAAACTGTATATAGAAATTACCACAAGTGAGAAAGGTTTCATGTAGCCCTCTTCCTGAGATGTTGCTTTAGCATATACAGGGAACTTTTTTTACATGAGAGAACATTCAATATATACCTGCAATCTGAAACAGTACAATTCTGAATTCCAACACCCATTCAGTGGAATGTGTATAGTTTCAAACAATAAGACAAAATATGGATGATCCAGGTCAGCTTTTAGTGTAATTGAAATGACAAAGAATTTTGAACTGATTCATATAACTATCATACAGTCTTTGAAGAAAGGGAAGAAAAGTACTGGGAGATTGATTAACTATGACATTGGAATGCAGATTGGAGGCACAACCCCAAAATAAGACAATAAGGCTTGATGATGACTTGGATGCTGCCAACCTTCTCTGCTGGTCTCATGAGGAGCTGCTCTACCAGCTGTGGCCATGAATCATCCAGGGATGAGTTCTGGGCTGTGGATTTGCATCTTTTAAGGCCATGGCATTCCAGCTCTGCTTAATTCTCCTGTGTGGATGCCAACCTCTGGAAGGTTCATTGGGCAATAATATGTTCAGTAGGATGAGATCTTCCTTTTCTAATACTCAAATAATACAGCCAAATGCTCTGAAAATATTTTCTGCTCTGTGAACTATAGCCAGAAGATAGATGCTTTCCCTTTCATTTGTTTTTAGAATTAGAACAAAATTAATAAAATAATTCTTTGGGTTAGTTGGATCAAATTGTTTCCAGAATTAGGAAGGAGAAAGGGCTTGACCCAGTTGAAAAACTGAAGTGAAAGTTCTCACTGCACTTTATACCTGTCCTGAAACTTTGGAGATAGAATCTTCAGAAATCAAAGCAGTGTCATACTACTTACTTCTCATGATTGCACATGGTGCCCTCTATCGTAAAGGAATAAAGATAAGTCCCCAAACTTGAAGCAATTTGTTTTCAGCAGAGAAATTTAATTATGGGTGTGAACTGACCACAAGATTTGCTTTGGAGCCCAATTTGGTGATTTGGGAAACAGACCAATTTGACTTGAACAGTTGAAGGATGCCTGCTTTGATTCCAGTTGAAATTTGAATCTTGAGTTCATATCCCACACTGACTATCATGTGAAATCACAAACAGCTATCACTTTCTTTTTGTTTATCAGATATGGATAAAATTTGTGGGCATAGTATTTGCCTGCCAATTTCAGATGGATTGTTCCAGGTTTTTCCCCCTCTTTTTGTTATATTTTGTTTGCTATGCATCTTTGAAATGAACACTGGATTAACACATCTGTAAGACATCTCTCTCTTTCTCTCTCTCACACACACACACAAAGTTCATATAAATTTCAACAGCTGTCCTGAAAGTCCTGGAACTAGAGAACCATGGTAAAAACAGTTTACTGCCAATCACTAAACTATAGGCCATTCTCTCCCTACTCTGGGACTTTTCTTCTATAGCGAGCATGAGAAGAGAATGCATTCATTTTTCGAGAGATAGTGACTGCATCTTTGTGTCCCTTTGACTCCTGGATCTACAGGCATGTTTAGTTTTGGATATGTCCCACTTTGGATCAGATCCTATCTGTTTCCACAAACACTGTGGAAGGAATCTGTCCGACCTGACACAACTTCCTGGATTTTGGTCCATTTTGCAACAGTACAGAATTCAAGTTCCTGGCAAGCATGCCCCATATTTGCTGGGTACTCACATGGAACTGAGCTCCATATGCATGATGAAGAGCCACTCAAACAGCCAAAGAGGGTTGGTCATGGGGTGCTCAGTCATTAGGGCTTGCCAGGAAAGCATCTCCTGAGTCCTTCTTCCACACCAGCTGCAGGTCCCATTGGAGCTGCCAGTTGGGCAACTGGTGTTCTGCAAGAGTTCAGACTTCCTCTCTTGCTTTGGAAGACTGGGCTGAGCACAAGAGGAAGACCATGAATACTTAGAGGAACAGATTCCAACAGGTTTGTTCCAACCGCAACTTCCACAAACAACCACTGAGAGCTAATCTAATATATAGAAGACATAGCTGCCAGGTATACCTTACTTTCTTTTACAGGCAGTCCCTGGGTTATGAATGAGTTCTGTTCCTGAGAAAATATAATTTTGTCTTTAATTTGTCAATTTTCTATGAAAACTCTTACCTTCCCATGGTCCAATAAGATCAGACCCTCTCCATTTAAAAAATGTTAATGCAACACAAATATTTGCTCTTCATGACTTATATTTATCAGGGCACAATTGATACACATGATAGAAACTGAAGTAAACATTCTCACACTGAATTGAGTTGCCACCTATTTTCTGACATGCAAAAGGGGGAAAAAGTACTGAACAAAAGAAAATGCATGCTTCAGAGCTACTTCCAAATGCATAGCATTTTTCCTCTACTGAAGTCTGTTTTATCATACTAGCTATAACAGCAGCTCCATCATCTGAAGGAAGATAAGCCCACATTCCTCGAATTACCACAACTGGTCTATTAAATTATGCCACATTTGGATTACTAGTGTAATATGGAGCAATTGCCTTCTAGATCTCATCTGGCTTTTAAACTCCCAAAGAGAAACAGATGTTAACACTGCCAACAATGTTACCAACACTAAGTATCAGTTCATTCCAGCTGTTTAGGTATGTGGCAGTGAAATGACCCATTAAAAAGAAAAATACACACCCTGGCTATGCAGCCTGCGCTAAATAATCTGACAGAGAAGGCAGTACGAAATATAGTGTGCATGTTGCCACAAAGGAAAATGTGGGACAGCACATTAAATGCACATTTCATTTTTTAAGGGCATTTTTAATTTCAGCAGACACAGATATATTAAGCTTGCCAGGTCCACATGGGGAAAAAAGGCAAACAAAGTCATTTTTGTCTTGGTTAATATCAGTTTGCAATTGCAACCAGTTAAAATCAGCTGACACCTCATTATAACAAACAGTACTGAGTGCTTTGGTTCTGTTCTGTGATATGCAATGTTAATTGCTTCTTGTAAAGGCAGGTTCAATCTGTTTCAGTTTTCCTATTCCATAGCACATCCTTTTATGGTATGTTTGCACCAGGGTGCCCTTAATGCAGCTCTCCTTTTGTTTTGGTTTGCCCTTGGGCGTCCCTTGGTGATACTCTGCCCTGGGACTATATACACAAACAGCGATGAGCTATTTTTCACACATGTGCATGAATACGCGCATGCACAGGGCCAGCACAAGACTGATGCTACTGCATTTAAGGACAAATGGCACATGAAGAAGCTGACTGGACTGGCACTTGAATAGTACTGAGCAGGACAGCAACTATCACTGCTTCTCAAAGTGCAGGCTAGTTTTGGATATGCAGAACAAACTGCAGCCCATGACAGGGGAATGGATGGAGGGCTCAGAAGAAAGCCTGGGGCTGCCACAGGTGCCTATAGGCAGCACCTGCTGCCTCTAGCAGGTGATCTGCTCGCTGTGCCAACAATAAGGCGGGCACTGCACATACGGACACATACACTCAGTAGGGAGAGGGATGCCGGGATGTGTGAATCTGTCAGTTGCAGTTTCTCTTAGTTTTTCATTTGTTCAGCATTAGGCTCCGTTTGCCCCAAACTGTGATAAATTTTTAAATTCACATGGAAATTCATAAGCAACAGTGTGCACATTTTGCCTAATGCATGTTTTATTGCATGTATTTTGCCTAATATGCATATTTTTCAAACAATTCTCTTAATATATTGCACTTCCACATGATACCCTGTTTTATATGTCTTTTAATTGGAAAACTTCTTTGCAAAATGCATAGAATTTTGAAGGAAAGCTGCATTTCAATTTGCTTAATAGTTCAAAAGAATGAAGCTTGGTAAATTTGCATGCTAATTTAAAATGCTAAGTGAAGCAATGTCTCCTACATTTCTCTTTTCTCCACACACACACACACGCGCGCGCGCGCATGCGCGCGCACATCCCCTGGAATAAATACAGGAATTTGGCATGTAGTGACACTAGTCTACTACTGACCACCCTACTCCTCATTTTCACCTAGTTCAGGTGAGGCTGCTAAAATTCTGAACAGATGTTTGCGGTTAGTAGGGGACTCAAACTGAAGCTGAATCTGGCAAGATGAAAATGTTGATGGTGAGTGGCCCAGAGAATCTCAGTGTAGATGTTCAACCTGTTCTGGATTCCCCTTGTTTGGATGTTTAAGCATTTTAATTTATAAACTGAATTTCCATCTTGAAGAATGCCATAACAACCAATATTTTAATATTAGGGACTGTTAAAAGGAGACAGTTCAAATGATGTTCTTTTTACGACTGTGGACACTTTGTGGTCAGCAAAGTTTTAAAAAAGCAAGCAAAATCAACCATGCTGTCAACAATTCTGCAATATGTTTTTAAGGTGGATTCATTTACAAATATAAAGATGCTTACATGTTTCATTCACTTGGTACAACCAAAAGCCATTTAGTCTTTAATACATTTAGTCCTTTAATACATTAAAAATAAAGGTTACCATTATATTGTAGATTATGCATGAAACTAAACAAGAACGGAAGGATAGGTGTAAAACCCATAATTTGCCTAATTTAGTGAAGTAGTTTGCAGTGTGTGTGTGTGTGTGTGTGTGTGTGTGTGCGTGTGTGTGCGTGCGAGAACACATTTGAAAAAATGTGCACAAAATTATGCTTAAATGTGTGCATGTATAAAATTGTGTAACAACGCACATTAGGAAAAGGGCATCCATTTGGAATGCATATATTTTGAAAATTTGTATAAAAACACCTAAAATTTTCATTTGGACACACACTGTTACAAAAGTCATCCTGATGTGCAAACAGGATAGCATGAACACTGGAAAAATTAGAACCTGAGCAAAGTCAAGCTTGAGAAATTTAGCTATCCCTACAGTTCCCCCCCCCCCCCCGCTCCTGTTTGCATGACATACCTAGGGACTAAACCTGTTATTTATTTTAGCTTTTATAAAGGCAGCTGGGAGATGATTTCACCACTTTTTGCTAGATAGAAGGGGACCTGCTTGGGAGAGTAAGAAGGATTTCCTTTTCAGTAAAATGTCACTAATGGAAGCTTTCCTCCCTATGTACGTAACTGGTACAAGGCCTTCAATCCAGAGCAGAACCACAATGGGTACAAAGGCTTAACCACCACCCCCTGCCCCTGCCAGTTTGCAATACAAATCAGGGGATCCAGGTCCCTTGATCTTGATTTTAATTTTACAACAAAGTCACAAAATTGCTGACTCCGTAAATGATGTTGCATCGAGTTTGTCCCTCCTTCATCTTCAGCCCATCAGCTGGTGCTCTGCTTCCCCTTACCACATCCCACTTGCATTCTGAGACCGTGGACTTTTGCTTCTGCTTGGTGCCAAGAGCCAGGAGGCATAGAAGGCGGCTGCTGGCACTCACATCACAGTTTCCTGTTGATCCCTGATAAGACAGAGAACTGAAAATGTATGTGTCTAGGAGATGGCCTCCTCAATTAGCTCACAATGATTACTAGGCTGCAAGCACATTTGCTAGTGTCCTTTTTGCTCATCAGAGGGACAGTTAGGGAAAGGACTCCCTTTATGAGCAAAAAGCAGAATAATAAAGGAAAGGTTTCTGTGCTAGGTGCATCAAAGAAGGCCTTTGCCTTCTATATGCCCAGAAGGGAAATTCAAGAGGTTGCCAGAGGAATGAATGTAGGACTCTTCTTTTTTGGAGCCTGGAGCAATTTGCTGGCATATAATTTATTCGTCCCCCATGATGGCCAGGTGCTGGTTAAATTCACACTTGTATAATCATTGTTACAAGTGTTTCTTTGAGTATATGTTAAATCATTGTGATAAAACATGGGCACTAAATAAAGTAAGCAGATCTCATTGCAGTTACAGCATTTTATATTAAACTCTCTCATTCTCTCTCTCACTTGTTCTCTCTCACTCACTCACTCGCTTGTTCTCTCTCTCTCTCTCTCTCTCTCTCTCTCTCTCTCTCTGTGTGTGTGTGTGAATGATCATGTGTGTGCATTGTGTATGTATGTAAATGAACATGTCAAGTTTTTCCCTTTAAAAGGCCACTTAGTGTTACTGCAATCTCTTCTTTTTATGTAAACAAAAGTGCTGCCCAAGCAGATTTCCCAAAGCGGAATGTACATATTTCCCGGCAAAATATCATGAGTGACATCTCCCCATAACAGATTCGGTAAACATGGAAAATGTGTGTTCTTTAAGAATCCCCCATGCTTGTTTTGCAGAAGCAAAACTGGACAAGCGACCTTTTGTGTTATTTCATGTTTTGGCAATAGAGAATGAAGCTTTCACTTTGCCAACCAGTTGGCTCAGTGGGATAAACATAGTGGTCAGTGGCCTGAACTTCTGTGGCCAAATGTGTCATTAAAACCTGGTGGTCCATACGTAAGGTGAAACCACGACCATATAAACATGCATGCCATTTCCCACACATCCAAAAGAATGCTCAGTCCTCCAATTTCTGCACAGTGGAGCTGTGTTCTGGATATCAGAGCACGGGTGGAAGCATGTAACAGGCTTTAAACAAGCACCACCACCACCAGCAGCCCCAGCTGGTTTCCATTAAAATTATGCTACTGTGAAGATGATAAAATGAAAGCTCACAGAGAAATTCCCTGTGTCATTGTTGAAAAAGAGGAGCACTTTTTGCATTTTGATCCTGCACACACAATTTGCAAGTACCTCCCTCTGATTTAAATGGAAATGACGTAGAATAGCTCTTTAGGCATCATTTAAAAAGGCGCAAATTTATATGACATTTGAGTTCATATAGATGCAAGTTTGGAAATAATGAGTATAAATAAAATGCAATATATCTCACCATTGTATGGGAAACTGAGACCAGGTGCTCTGGATGAGCATTGTAAAACTTCTATTTCATCTTTAGTGGTAGTGGTGCTTTGTAGAAACAATGGTTAGTTAACAAGCTAGAATAACAAACCATGTTTTGAACCAGGTTTTGATTTGTTAACTAACTATGGATTCTTACAGGTAAGAACAATTTGTCACGAAAAGATTATAGATCTTTTTCTGATGATGATTAAATCTGTTTTGACCAGGGCATATACCAATTTCCATTAACACCCTCAAGTCCATACACAGAAACAGGATAAAAGCTGAGTCTGAACTTAAAGCTGCTAACAATGACATCTGACTTCTTAGAACTTTGCTCCCAGAACAAAATCAGGTACATCCATTGCATATGAAATATTATTAAAGTCTCAGATGATTTTTGATTGTAAGACAAAAAAGAACACTTTATTAAGCGGCCAGCTCTTGCAGTTGCAAGTGTCAGCACTGGGGGCAGCATTCCAGGGGGTGCAGAGGGGAGAAGTGAGCTTCAGTGGGGTACAAAAATTATGGTGGTGCCTCAGCACCACCTCTTCAAGAACAGGGGTCAAACTCAAGGGAACTTGGCCAAGTGTTTTGGAGCATCCTTGCCTTTGTGCTTCCCTGGATCTCCACTGGATGCTTGTAATTCTCCAAGACTGGAGGGTTGCATCAGCCACAGTGGATGGTGCTTTTAGAGAATTCAGTGGAAATGCCTTTGCTGCCAAACACCCATCAGAACGATGCAGCAGCATTCTGAACCTGGGCCAGAAATGCAGAAAAGAATTTGAATGCTCAAGTCTGATCGCCAAACAGGTTCAGGGATTTTATTCCCCCCTTCGCTATTGCCTAGTCCTTGCCCCATCTCATGGTTCTGATAGTGTCTGTAGTAGGAATAGTAAGAATTTAATTCTGTTCATTTTTAAAAACAAGAACTTGCTCTATCTGCATATTTCTTCATAAAGAGGGCAGAAAGAATTGAATTGGGAACAAAGCAAGACTGATAGATTTATCCATCCAAACAGAGGTCTTTCAGTGCTTCGTCAGGGTTTGAATCTGTGCATTCACCCATCCTGGTGGTACTGAAACTGGATCACTGCCAGCTCTATTTTTTTCCTGAAAGGATCCTCATCTTTAACAGCTACATGGCAAACAGCTGCAATATGCTCTGCTCTGTACTGAGAATAGCTGCATCTATTGAATTTGGCTAGTGCAGATAAGGGAAAATTTTGCCTGGTTTATTTTTTATAAGAATGTACCAAATTATAATTCTCTCCCATAAACAGACTGGAAAAATTAAGATGTAGAACTTCTGAATGTGGGAAAAGTAAAACGAGTGGCTTGGTGCAGGCCAGGCTTTGTGCACTCCAAATGAACAGGTAATTACGTACATTTGCATACAGCGGGCATTTTGACAGCTGCTGTGGACAAAGATGTGTAGCGGTGTGATCTAACAGTGGCAGAAGCTGCAGAAACAGGTACTGGTTCAGTAGGGAAGACAAGAGGAAGTGTTGGAGGTGCCATGGCCCCTGCCAGAAGAATCTTTTTCAGAGGAGGAGTTAGACTTCCCAGAAACAAAGAGGTTGGGGAGTTCATGAACAAAAGAGGAGGGAATCGCCACCACTGAGACCAAAGCTGAGCAAACACCTAACATGCAGTAGAACTGATGTCTCAAGAGGCAGGTCAGAACAACCTCTGTGTAGGAAGTGCCCATTTTCGTAGGAAGACTTCCTGTGAGTAAAGACTCCTCATGAATAGGGATTTACTCATGAGACGAACCAGAGCCCTGGTGCAGAGAACGGGACATTCCAACTTAGACCAAGGTAGGGAGGGCTGTTGGAACATCTTATTTTAGCTCTCAGTGTCTTGAAATGGTGCTTCTTCTTTAGATCGTTCCTTTATGATGCTGACTGCTTGATTCCTGATCTGATTCTTTTTCTTGGATCGTGCTTGTATGGGCCTGTTTGTCTGTGCTTTTGACCTCTGCCTGCCTTCTGAACTTTGGGAGGCATTTGTACCATAGACTGCCTAAGGACTGAACCTGAACCAACCACAGGAGGGCAGCAAGTGGCAGGCCAGGGTAATGCACAGGAGCAGGTCTATTATTTGTGTCTGAATCTCAGATACCTGAACTTGTCCAAATAGGATTATGTCCAAAAGAGCAATCAACAGAGACCCAAAGGCCAATAGAAATACTACCCCATGTGCACAGTTCTATTATATAAAAAGCAATTGCAATGCAGCCAGAAGAGAAAGTGGATTTTCTTGAAGGCTCCTCTTGGAATAATGATAATGCAGATATCTGCCCATTATGAAATTAAAAACACATGGAGCTTTAAGAAGTCATATTTAACAGGAAATTGAGTTGGATATTTTTTATAATAAAAACCTGAGGAATTGCTGAACTATAGTTTTTCACAGAATATTTGGATTTAAATGAATGTGATCACCCCCACTGAAGTCAATGGAATCACATCTGCTACCCCATAACTTGATGCCTCTTTCCATTTAAGGTACATCAGAAAAATTACTTGTTTCCACTATCTAGTAAGTTGGGCTGCAGCCATACATGTTAGTGATCACTGTGAGACTTTTTAGGACGCAGGAAAAGCCAGAGAACTCATTCAGAATAAAGCATGGTTTCCTTGAACTTCCTTTGCTGGAAACTGGTGCACAAGAGTTGGGTGAGGCCTACGGAATTGTTCATGGATGGTTAAACCAATCTAATTTGTACCAGGGAAAGACTGAGCCTCAAAGAAAACCAGGTTTGGAACTGCTCCAGATCCTGATATCTTGGAAAACCAAGGAGTGAAGCACTTGGAAGCACTAGAAATTTGTGGCATAAACCTTGAAATGTTACATTCACTATTTTATCATTCCTAAAAGTCAAATATCTTCTGGGATCTGCACTGAAGCATTGGGGTAGCAATGTGCATTCATTCTGCACATCTCCAATATGATAGCTTACCCTAATATCACTTCTGTTGTTGTGTAAAGTGGGTACTTCTCTAAGTAGAGGCTCTGAGGGCATGTATGGGGGACAGGAAAATCATAACAAGCTTCTTAGGGTTAGAAAAGCTTCTTGTTAGAAAAGCTCTAACAAACAGGAGGGCTATTAGACTATTGCTACAACGTTTGTCCTATATATTAAAAAAAACCCTACTGTATTTGTTTTACAATGGTTGTTTGTTTTAGGCTCTATAATGTGGTACGAATTGGCATTTACAGCTTTTATTCCAGATAGCCCAGCTGAAACACCAAGTAACACATGTTTTAATATGTATTTTTTAAAAATTACTGCTAGCAGTGCAAAGTAAACACATCTGTTTTGATTAGTTTACACTCCATGTTATATGTCAGAACGACAACAACAGAAACCTGTAAAAAACATTGGCTGTACTGTATTGTAAGATCTATGCATAATTATTTCAAAACAGAGAAAACCAGGCAGACTGGAAAGTAATGAGTAAAATATGTTTAACAGAAAAGTCCTCAAACGACTAAAAGTTTTAGTTATTATAAACAAAACACTTTTTTCTTCTTTTGGTCAGGGCAGTTTCTTTTAAACCTAGCATATTTATAAGGGTGCCCTACTTAAAAAAAAAAAAAGCTGTATATAACCTAGATAGCATGCATAGCTGCTCTGTTTAGAAAACAGCAAAGTACCATGTTAAAAGTCTCTGTTTAGTCAGCCCACCCACTGAGAAAAAAAGTTGACATTTGAAAACAGGATATAGTGAACAGTTTGTACCATTGTGCCCAGTAAATCTGACAGTTCCCTGCTGACGTTTTACTCTAGTATGAGTATGAAATGGTGAAACACAGAGCTTCGACAGCCCCATGGAGAATCTGATTCAAGAATTCCTATTTATTCATGTTAAATGTGAATTCTAATTCATACTTAGGCAGGGATAACAGGTTCTGCTTTTTGCTTTGTTCCTAATGAACCATGCAAGTCTGTATTTTTGCACAGGACATAAGTTCTTTATGGAACGCATGGTCATGGGATGTGCTAATGGTAATATGAATAACTCAGCTCAAAAGGGCAGAGATTGAACTACTGGCTCCAGAGCATGGATTGAAGCACTTAGGCTGGAGACAAAAGACCTCTTTGGCAATGTGTCCATGTAGAAAATACTTGTCAGAGTGAAGAGAGGATAAGGTCATGGTAAAACTGAGAGCAGCTTAGAAGCTGCTAGTCAAAAAAGGAGAAGTTGCACTCTCTTTCTGCTTGTGGCTTTCCTTGCACAAGGGGTGGAGAACACAGGGCCCATGAGTTGCTCAGAATCCCTGTCAAATTTGCTGCAAGCACCACAGGCCTCCACCACCAAGCCACCAAAATTCACCAGAAAAGTTGCCAACCTTCCAATGATTTTAGGTGGCAAAATTCTGTGGAATGTTGCAATGACAAATGTAGATTGTTCTGAAGCTAAATCTTGCCATTATAGCATTTCATAGTGCCTTGTCACCAAATATTGGCAGCAAATCAGTTTCTTTCTGGTTAGTTGCTACTGGTACCCCACAGAATTCTATGGGGCACCAGGGGTGGCAGGATTATGGCCCACCAGTGGTGTGGGAGTAGGTCCTGGATGTGTGAAATGCAGGCTGAGAACCTCCTGAAGATATCCACTCCTGCCTTAGATTAAGGACATGTGCACTGCCTTAAACATAATGTTCCTCCTCCAAGGCAGACACAGAGACAGATATACATATAAAATCTGGAATGATGTTTCTGTGTTCTGTTTTCATATATATCATGTGTTCCCTACACCCTGCAACATCTAGAATGGCCCCTTTTGGAAATAGCTACTGGACTAACGGTGCAGTACTAGGAATGTCTACTCAGAGATAAGGTCTAGTGATTTCAGTGGGACTTACTAGGTATATATCACATAAACAACCACTGGTCTTCTTCACTAAATTGATTCTGGTATGAGTAAAGCACTGCCTGTACCTTAATTCATCTTTTGGACACCCCTTTCTATGTGCCTTTGCCAGCTGAGGTAGCCACTTGGCATAGGGACTTACCAGTGCTGGCATTTCAGCACTGAGTACCATTCTGGCATTAGGTGAATATCTTTATATTTTTCTGGCCTTTTAAACCAATAGCAGCTTTCAGTTATATTACATTTGCCACAGATTTTATGTTGTATTTACCCTTGCTTTCCTGTGGATCTTTTATTGTATATATAATAATTTGTTTTCATTCTTTTTGAAACCTACCCTAAGAAGCTTGTTATGAAGTGGCATTTGAATACCTAAAACAAATAAACAAACAAAGCACACAATGTAAATACAAAGAAAAAAGGGGGAAACACTGGACTTACTAGATGGCTACATGCTTTTATTGCCATGTGTGCATTCAGCCAAGAACGTTAACGGATCTCAGCTCTTAGACGTGTGTAGCTTCATGACATATGCAATGGAAAATATACAATGTTGCATGCTCACGTTCATCATGCATATATGATGGCTATAACTATGATATATTACATGAAGTGGGTAGAAGAATACATGACGATGCCCTAATTCCAAGAAACAAATACTTTCTGATAGTTGAACAAGGTTGTTCAAAGGGTACAGTGCATATCTTATCAGTGACGTGGAGAAAGGTGAATAGTTAGAACTGATACAGCGCAAACACCAGAACTGTGGAAAATGCAGCTTCAAAAAAATCGAGTTGAGGACTAAAGTCAGAGGATATGTCTGAATACTAAAACTTAGCCCTTGACTTGAGTCCAGGCACCAGGCAGTAGCCCACTCACCCAGGCAGAGGAGGGGGCTGCGGCTAAGGTGGGTGAGAGTCATAGGCACTTCTATCATGAAAGTATGCTTACTAGTACTTTGCTAATGTTACACTACATTTTTACCACCTTTCCACCACTTGCAAGGAAGCCTCCTCTCCATTAATCCTCAAAAAACCCACCCTGCTTTGTAGGTAAAGCTGGGAATCTGTGACTGGCTCA
Source organism: Varanus komodoensis (assembly GCF_004798865.1). Classification (NCBI taxonomy): domain Eukaryota; kingdom Metazoa; phylum Chordata; class Lepidosauria; order Squamata; family Varanidae; genus Varanus; species Varanus komodoensis. The sequence goes on from NW_025335589.1 coordinate 5,673,904, forward strand.
AAGTTACCCAGTGGAGACCAGAACCCAGATCTCCCGAGTCCCACTCTAAACTTCTGACCACTGTGCCACCCTGTTTACCTCTTACTTCTCAATAATAGCTTAATTGCAGCATTGGAGATCTGGTTTCCATGCAAGGATGGGAGAATCCACTTATATTATTTCAATTATGACCTTTTAATTGGGTTTTGGGAGGGCCCTGGGCAAGAAAGCCGCCCTGAGGCTCTTTGCCAATGGGGCGGCATAGAAATGTTTTAAATAAATAAATAAGAAATAAGAAACCCTTAACAGCCTCTTTTACATAGATTTGAGAGGCAGAAAGCTGGAGAACAAGTTGACAGTGGCTTTGACTATGCTTCCTCCTCACCACCATGGTTGTTTTTTTTTATATATATATATTGCGATTTATATCCTGCCTTTTTCCTACAAAGGGCTCAAGGCAGCTTACATCATTCTCCTCCTCCATCTTATCCCCACAACAACAACCCTGTGAGGTAGGTTGGGCTGAGAGTCTGTGACTGGCCCAAAGTCACCCAGTTGGCTCCATGGCCGAGTGGGGCCTAGAACCCAGATCGCCTGAGTCCCAGTCCCGTGCTCTTAACCACTACGCCACACTGGCTCTCCCTTGTTCAGGTCATGGTGAGGAGCAGGTGAACAAGCAACCTGCAAGGGAAAAGAAAAAAGAAGAAATAATAAACCTGGGACTCTTGTCAGTGGGACCTTTGGGTGTGCCAGCCCTAGGCCAGCATTCAACCACTCTGGCCTTGCTTTTAATGCATAAGTATAATCAGACATGCAGCAAATCCTTGCTTTCTTTCCTCAACTGGCAAGAAATCACCATGGAGTGTGGTGGTTCTGTATACACATGGGTACAGAGTTAAATGCTGCATCTTGCTGAGAGCATCCTGCCCCATCCATTTCCCAGAGCTCCTACCAGGAATTGTGCTTGCTTTGCCAGTGCTGAGACTGCTTTTGTTAGTTCTCAAGTGTTTTGTTTCTAGGGAGAGTCAGGTTTCACAGCTCACTCAGAAAATGTGTTCTCACAACACTGTGATAATTTATAATGCCATGAGAGCATTTCACCCCATGTGTCATTGGGGAAGGTCTCAGAAGCCCTTCTCCTACTACAAATGTTGAATCAGCTTCAGCAAGAGCACTTCCTGTCTCTCACCTGACATTCTGCACCTCCAGAGTATCTTGTGACAGGTGATCCTTTGAAAGTTACACTACATTAAGGCCTATGAAATTGTGAATAAAGAACATAGCTGGTGGTGATCCCCTAAGACACAATTGTGCCCATCCATCTGTGGAACAGTCACTGCATGCCCAATGGTCAAGGATCCTGGGACTTGTCCAAAACATCTGGAAGACATCAGGTGGGGCTGGTTGGATTGGAGAGAATAACTCACAGGGCACATTGTTTCACCAAGTCCTGGTCATTTCACTGGGGCTTGTGTGAGCATTTATCATCTGTCAGCCGTCTTGTACAGACACCAGGCATGTACCTTGTCTCACTGCCAATCAGTATAGGCAATGCTGAGTTAGATGGACAAATAGTCTGGCTTGGTATTAATCAGCTTTCTATACCCACTAGGGAGGGCTCCTGAGCAACCTCCATGCCCTCAGTCTTGCAAATCCACTGGAAGAGAGGGCTTGCTCTAGGGTGGATAGTGTTAGAAGATATCTTAAATGTAGATTTTTAAAGGAGATTAGTTTTCTGGATCTCATCCAGTACCTGCACAAAGTCTGGTGTGAATCAGTAGAGAAGAAATCCCACCAGCAGCTAAAAACAGCAGAGTCCTCCAAATGTTAAGACACATTCAAGCCCCAGTGAAATGCAGTAACTCTTTATCCTGTATCTTTGAAATGCAGACTTAAAAAATATTTACCAAACTGCTAACCGCAAGACTAAACAAAACTATTACTACCATTGTAAATCAAGATCAAGGCAGTTTCATGCCAGGCAGAGAGGCGGCAGATTAATTTAAGAAGAGTGCTACGTATATTAGGAGAGGTGAGAGATGACGGCGATCCTATGGCTGCCTCTTTTGGAGAAGCTCAGCAGGCATCAGATGCAGGCAGATCATTCGCTGCTATCTGCAGCATGCCTGGAGTGAGCTTTGTTTTGGATTAAAATTCAGAAAAGCTAATTAAAACAATTTACTTTCACCCATTAGCCTTAATCCTTATGAATAGCCAACTGTCTTCTTGGGTTATTTCCCTAAGAGGCACTTCTCTTCCTGTCCCTTTTTGCCTTCCTTTAGATCTTTGAGATCTTTTTTTGTGGGGGGCAGGGACACAAAGTGAAGATGCTCAGTATTGGGGAAGGTTTTGGCATCCATACAGTTTTAATACACAGTGTATTTACGTGCAAAATGCATCTGTACTGAATTTGTGTCAGGAGTTTTGTCCTAGAACATGGCTGGAGAACATTTTCTTTATAGGCCAGTTTGTCTTGTACCCAGTTTCTGAGTATTGGCAATTAGAATTTAAAAGAAGAGGCATCTGCAAAGGTACCTATATCCAATAACAGAGCACCAGGCTGGGAAAATGCACCATTCTTAAACCATAATCTCCTCAAAAACAGTCACTTTCTCAGAAATCCAAGGAAGTGCTGGGCCTTGAAATTGCCCTTCAACAGCAGCCTATCAGGCTGCAGGCTATGGTATTCCTATTTAAACTGTTGTACTGTTTCTATATTTGCATACGCAAATGTTGGGCAAGATTGTGTTCTCTTTAGTCCTCTCTTCTAGCAAAGCATGTCCCCTTTTCGGGCAATATGTAACAGACCACATTAGCAGGCAGACATCTCTGTAGTGAGAGTAGTTTGGCTTTGAAAGGGAAGAGAAAGGCGGAAGTCCAGAGCAGGTGCGCTAAGTGCATCCTGTTGGTGATCCCAGCCCTTCCTCAGCCTTAATAAGGTTGTTCGTGTGTCCAGCATGTTTTCATTTTGTCCTTTTATTATGGTAAATATGTTGGTGGCCCAGGCAGAACTGAACTTAAGTTGTTGGGAAATTAACAGCACATAGTTTAGCAGCTGGATTGAAATTTGCTTAATTTTTGTTTGTCTGCTGGACCATGCTCCATGGGTTAACCCTACGAGAGCGAGCCACAGTTAATAGAAACTGAGCAGATCTGATACCAGCCCTACCCCTTGTTGCCCAGCACCTTTTGCACTGGATGGAGGCTTCTGTTCCCAAGAGTCATCTGGCAGCAGACTCTCAGGCTTTGGTTTTGGGTCCAAAAGTCATGTCCATTTGTCAAAGGCTGTTAAATTCAGAAATACAAGGAATTATTTGTGGGGAGTTTGGTGCCAGGTTTCTTCCAGGACCAGCGGCAAGGGCTAGAAGGTTCCCCCAGAAGGTTCCATCAACCCCTGGATTTACTATTCTCCCTCTTTACCATTACAGCCTCCTTGTTCATCTGTCTCTCACACTGGTTCAGGCACTGATGGTGCTGAGGAGGAAGAGCAGTCGAGGCTGCTGCCTATGTGCTCACTGGCCTTTTGCCTGGCAAACAAGCAAGTGAGAGCAAGGGTGTGGAGAAGAGACCCTAGTTCAATGATGCTGAGAAGGGGGTGGAGCCACTGCAGGTGTCTTGTGGAGCTGGCTCCAATTTCTTGACCTGTGTTAAGTTTCAAAACTGTAAACCAGCTGTTAGACCTCTCCTTGGGGCATGTGCATCTTCCTCAGAAGGCTTCCTGCTCCCCTGGACCTTTAGCTCATATTGGCCTAGCCTGTGGGTGTGGATAACAGGAATCCAACTTCTTTTCTTTCACCTTCAGAGCTCATTGTCCCCAGGACATTGGAGTAAATCTCCTATCGTCCCTTGCTGGCTGAAGATGGCAGTTGTGGTCCAACACATCTGGACTCACCAGGAGCTTTTATTTCCCCAGCTATCAAAGGAATACAAGGACCTTGAATTGGTTGTCTGTGTTTGCTGCCATCATAAGAGAATTCATGCTAGATCAGACCAAAGGTCCATCTAGTCCAACACGCTGTATGCACAATGGTAAATCAGCTGCTCAGAGGATTCCTCAAACAGGATGGGTGCAAGACCTCTGCCTGCCCAAGCTGCATGTGTTAGAGAGCAGGAGAGGTTTTGCTGGTCTGGCCTTCCTCAGGCATAAGAATCTTGATATACAGTGGGTCAGTTACCCTGCCCTGCTAGTGTCTGATCACTGGCCTTACATAAGCAACTGATTTTTCTTTCACACAGGTGCATAACAGTATCTGGCATATTTCACCAGTATGATGCTGCTTGTTCACTTGTGAAGGTCTGATTCATGCCAGCACTTAAGAAAATCATGTACAACTGAGAGCTGTATCTACATATTTCTGAGTCACCACAACACAGCAAATAAGATGCTCAGAGGCTGTGTTCAGAATCACTGGATGCATCACAATCACTGGACCATATTAGACTAAAGTCTCAAAATGTCTAAGAGAACCATGGCAACTGCTTAGTGGCAAATGACAAAGACATCAAGTAACTTACAAACGGCAGCAAAGTTGCTTGAGAATTTCCATTCTATGACATCTGTTCTCTCAAGGGAACATTTTCAGTAGGTGGCGCCTGCTGACTTCCACCTGTGCCCAGGTTTATTCCTCTCCAGGCACCACTTGGATTGCCTCCCTTTGCTCCTCTCTGATGCTGAAGTTATGAACACAGGAAGCTGCCCTTCTGTGGGTCAGACAGTTGGTCCCTGTAGCTCAGTGCTGGCTCAGCAGCACTCCTGGGTTTCAGGCAGTATTCTTTTCCAGGCCATCCCTGGAGATGCCAGAGAATGCACCAGGAATCTTACGTATGCAAAGCAAGTGGCTGTGAAAGTTTCCATGGTAGCAGGGTGGAGGTTTCCCTCTCCTTGTGGCGGGGGGGGGGGGGGAGATTTGCTGTATTCTTTGGACCCTGCAACACCCTCCCAGGGCCCATGAGATCTCCTCCTGACTTTTGTTATGCCATGAGCAATTCATTTTGTCTTATTTTCTCGCAAAGAACACCTGTAAATCATTTTTTGAAGACATCAATGGAGAAAGTGCCATATTCAGAATCCCTTCAGACTGCAATGTTTATCATGCAGAGGAAAACTGATTTCTAGGATCTCTTAGAGTACCTGGGTTGATACTCAAGGGCTCTTGCTGTATGAAATAACAGTTTGTTCTTCTCCACGTGCATATTCTGACAAAATGGCACTGTGTAATTTTGGGTATGCCAGGTGTCCCTTTAACAATATGGGCTCCACATTAAAACAATTTAAATCTTTTTCTAGTTTTTCCACTTGGTGCAAAATGTGTGCCTGTTCCCCTAAACATCTAAAACAAATCAAGTGGAAGCATTTTCGAAGTCAGAGAGAATACTTGGAAAAATATTTATCATCAGTGTTAAAATTTTGCCTATCCATGTTCTACTTTTTCAGGTTTGATAGCCATTTTATAACAATACATGATTATGGAACATCAATAATGTATTTCAGCAGCTCTATGAACTGCAGTGACTTTTCTTCCTTGGAAGATACAGAGTAAGTAACTGATGTTTGTAGTAGAGTGCAGGTTTTGTTTTCCCCCCAAGGGACGCAAACAATATCTTTCTATGGAATTTGTGTGTTGATCTGGGAGACGCATGTTTTAAGGGCATAGTCTTGCTTGCATTTAAAGAGGAGTAAATCCTGCAACTCTTGGCTTTCCCCAGCCAGGGGATACTGAGACCTGCAGGACTTATTTTTGTTTAAACATGTAGAGGATGGTGACCTAAATCACATTCAAACAGGATTTCACAGTCATTGTCATCATCATGGCTGTTGTCATCATTATTATTTATTAGATTTATATCCTGCCCCATTAGCCAGAAAGGGATGGCTTACAATATTACAAAGTACACAATGTACATAATAAAATAAAACAAAATACAATTGGTAAGATTGAATTAATAAATAATACAACAATGAAATCTGAACAAACAACCAAATGCTACTATAAAACTTCACAATAACCTCAAATCTTTGCCAATAAAGACATAATAAAAGACAGAATAGCAAGATGTAAAATGAGATGTAAAATATTATAAAACCTTAAAATTATCTTAACAATTAAAATATAGGGAAAATGAAAAGACCTTCACCTGGTGTCAAAAAGAATAAAGAGAAGGCACCAAGTGAACCTCTTTGGGCAGCTGATTCCAGAGCTGGGGTGCCACTGCCAGGAAGGCTCTTCTTAAAGCCACGCTTCTTATTTGCTGCAGAGGGGGCTACCTGAGAAGGGCTTCCAATGATGCTCTAAGGAGTTGGGTAGCCACACATTGTGAAAATATGTACAGCAAAGCTGGGCAACCTCTGTGTCTTGGGGCCCATGTTTTCTCCTGGAACTGACCAGGATCTGCATGCCTGCAGCTGGTGTGCCATGAGCAGTTCTTCCTTTTTCCCATGAGCAATCTTTGTTGCTGGTGTGTTACTGTACTGTCAAATTTCAGAAGTGAGTCATGGCTTATTACACTGGAAGGATGGGAGATTGTACAGTTTGTACAGTTGTACACCTGAGTTTTAGTGACACAATCAGCTGTGTCACAGGGAGGGTGGGCACAGAAAAGGCCACTGGGGATCACAGATTGCCCCTAGATGGCCCATCACTGATTTGACATTACCAACCTATACCAGTTTTCACCAGAAGTAATTTCAGAAGTATAAGCCCAGGTCCTTCCTGTTCTCTAGTCCTGTTTAAATCTGCTTAGCTGGATTTCAAAGGAACAAAGAAAGCACTTCAGTGGCAGGGCACCTGTTTCTCATGCAGAAGGTCCCAAGTTAATTCTCTTCAATAACAGGCTAAAAGGATGGATATGGTAACACTGTTCTATCCATGTATGTGTGTGGTGAAGATAATTAATGCCTCCCAGCTTCAGCTCCTGTTTCTCTCATCTTTACAGAGATGTGATCATGTGAATTTGCCATCCCAAGTAAGGACTGCTGACTACCCTCCATGTCAAATGCAGGAGAAATACAGTGCAGTTCAGAAACATGGCATTCAGTAGCCATTTATATTTCTCCTGAACCAAACCTTGGTCAAGTTAAAGTAACTGTGTGACTGGGAAGGATGGGAATTGGGAATTGTACTCAAACAGCACCAGGCCAGGGAAGGCAAGCTTAGATATTGCCAAGTTGGTGCATGCAAAACCTCTGCTTTCAAATAAGCAATTGAAACAGTTGCCCAAACTGTTCTTGCATATTCAAAGGTTCCGTGCATGTCAGACTGTGTTGTCGGCTTTCAAAACATGAACAGCAGTATTTCCAAGTTTGCAGGAAAAACAAGTCTCATTCTTGTCTTTCAGCAAAACCGAGAAACTTGGATGATGTTGAAAGAAACAGCCTTCAAACACCTAAAACGGGAAGAAAAATGAATAGTAAACCACAGTGTGAAAAATTGAGGCTTTAAAATAAATAAATAAATAAATAAATAAATAAAAGGACATTTTGACTGATGTTTTAAATCCCCATCCTTCTCCTCAAAGGATGTATATCTGTGTGTCCAACCCTTTATCCTATTTCTCACTAGAAAAGGGTGATCAAAAGGGTGAGGATGATTATTCAACTTACTGACGTCTTTTGCAGTAAGAAGAATTTACCCAGTTCTCTGTGAAGTACAATTCCACTGCTGTTTGCTTACTGTATAAAGATGGCTTTGCTACAGAGAACAACTTATTGCCTGCTGGAAAAATACATGCTAGGCTTGTGTGCTGGGTAAAGACTTGTTCTCCTCCTTCATTTGCCACTTGCCACTGCAGGATCTCCTCTGAGATCGTTGCCGTTTGACATCATTACCTGCATCTGAGACCACACACATATCTCTCAAGTGAAGTGTAAATTCATCCAGCTCAAAAAGAATTTCCATCAAGCTGGAGTTAACTTGTTGGCCCAGAAGCAGCATTTCAATTGGCTTGAATACGCACAGGGCAAGAGCCTCCTTTTGCTTATTTGTGTATTGCAATGGATCTAGCAAAGGTTTAGTAGGTGAACAGAGTAAATGTAAGGGACAAGCCCATGCAAGTTTGGATGGAAAGGGGCCTGCAACTCCCCTATGCCCCTAACCAGGTCCTTGGGGAGTTGTAGGCCTTTTTTCGGTCTGAACTCGCAGGTTTACACCCAGAGCCATTAGATATGCAGTTTTCTGAACAGTCAGCCTAAACAGGCTTCACTAGTGGGATCAGCCAGTCTCAGTTTTAACATCGGCTTGGAAACACAAGATATAAAACAACAGCAAAGGAAGCCTTTGAACATGTGTAAACTATGCTTCCCTCCCCCAGTCTCCATAACAAGTACGATTCACATGATACAAGCTCATTGCTCAGTGGCATGTTATGAGCCACTGGAAACTATTCATTCAGTACATTTCTATCCACCTCGAAGGAACTGGAGTGCCATGTGTCATTCTCACCCTCCCCTACTTTATCCTCACAACAATCCTCTGAAGTAGGTTAAACTAAAGATAATGACTGTTGTCCTAGGCCAGTGGTGGCAACCCTATGGCGTGCGTGCCACAGTGGGCACGCAGAGCCCTCTCTGTCGGCACGCGAGCCAAGTTGCCCCAGCATCGCCCCAGCAGCCGAGCATCAGATAACAGCGCACACAGAGGACATGCGCATGCTCAGAAAGGAGTAGCGGCGCCAGGCGATGATGTCACAAGCCACGACTCATTAGCCACCACACATCTGAGCTTTCGCATGGCCAGTCAGTGCGCTGTCAAGGATGGATGGATGGATGTGTGTGTGTGTGTATTTGTTTGGACTGGCTGTGAGTTGTTTTTTCTCAACTAAAAGCTCAGTATTCAGGTTTTATTGCATTGTTGGCACTTTGCAATAAATAAGTGAGTTTTGGGTTGCAGTTTGGGCACTCGGTTTCTAAAAGGTTCACTGTCACTGCCCTAGGCCCTTCATGGCAGTCTGGGGATTTGAACCAGGGTCTTCCCAGTCCTAGTCCATCACACTGGCCACTACACTAGAATGGCTCTCAGCCTTCCCTGTTGTATAACCACAGCCATTACTCATATGTGTATGAGATTAGGGAAAGGGACACCCCAGTAAGCAAATGCAGATCAGGATGGCTCCATCACTGATGTGTGGAAGGGTTTTGGCACCTTTAGTTGTCATTCAGCCATTCTTGATGAATTCTCTCTTGTACAGAATTAAGGGGCAGGAACATAAAGATTTCCCTTTGTCTTTGCTTATCCTATTACAGGATGGTAAGGTAGATTAATTTTAGGCCAGGAAGGAGAAACCTCCAGCCCTCCACCTAATGTGTCCCAGGGGGGTTTCTCCACAGCCACTCTCTAAACCTGGTCTCCCAGAGGCTACCAGGGACTTGGCAGGAGGTGCAGGCACACAAAGCCACTCTGGCCAATGAGGTAGGTGGGTAATGCACCCACTGTTTGGACTGGAGTGGCTTGGCCTGATAGTGGGGGCACACATACAGGGAAGCCGTCTCCTTGGCCAGCATGCTGGTGGGTGAGCTGGGGACCAAATGATGTATGGGGGTGAGGCACCACCAGTTGCCCTTGATGTCAGGAGCAGGATATTTCAGCTTCTGGCCCCCACTGTGAACTACTCTTCCACCCCTGAGTTAGACATAAAGTGTCTGGATTATGCTTTCCTAAATCAAGAAAACAGCTTGTTTGGGTCCTTCCTCCCACCACGGCATGCCAGAATTTAAAGCCAGATGTTCTCTGGGAGGATTTCATGGGCCACAGCATGCTTGAAGATAGTGTGAGGAGGATCCTTAGGGAAGGGAAAAGTCCATTTCATAGGATCCTGTAACATGGATGGTCAGCAGGCACATAAGTCTCTTATAGATTGTAAAAAAAACAGGTTGACACTCAACCTCCTGACCTAATCAGATAGGATTCAGGCTAAGACAGTCAGGGACCATGTGAAAATCCCTAGGCAATAGTTTGGGCCTCCTTAAAGGGACTCACCTCACATCTTATAAGTTCCATCTTTTCATTCCTGAAAAAAGCGGCCTAAAGTTTAAGTTTCCATACATTCCCCAGTAGACCATATTTTCCATCTTACGCTTTCCTTTTCCATCCGCTGCTCTCACTGCTGCTGCACACAAAACAGTTGCCACATGGAACGTATTTTAAATTGCTCGTCATGGAAATTATCCTAATTGTGTGCAGTGGCTTGCAAAGAGCCTTTGTATCATGACAGTGTTTCGGTTGCCATCTTTCTGCTGTATCTGTGCTTCTCTCAACTCCCCTTGTTTCAGAGCAAGTGCAGTATAGCTAGTTTCCTGGCAGTCTCAGGCTTCAGTCATTAGAAAAGCATGTGTCCAGCCCTTACGTCTTCAAAGAAAGGTTTGAAAGTGCATGGACAATATGGGGTAAAATCTTGGAAGCCAAAGAATGGGTAAAACCTCCAGTAGAGTGGTAAGGCTTAACTCTCTTTCCCATGGCTAACTATGCAAATATAATTTATTAGGATGCAAATAATATAAATTCAATTGGGAAAGCCAAGCAAAATCTTCAACTTTGTTTAATTTCACGAAGTACTCTAATCTCAGAATTCTTTTGCTGGAATTTAATTTAGGCCTCTTTGGGACAGATTTTTTTATAAGTACACATAGCCCGGCCTTTTCAAGAAACAAGAAAAGTCTCTTACCATTTCTCTGTAATTCATACTGAATTGTTAAAAAAAAATCTAGATTTTTTTTCATTTTGAACCCTTTCCTGCTCCCACAGTTTTTACTTGCTGAGACCCAACACAGTACTAGTTGTCAAGCTATCTCTTTGAGGCATCAATAACTTAAGCATGAAGGATCTGCTAACGTACTTTTGCACTACTTTTTAGGTGCAATCATATGAAGTTTAAACAGACAAAAATGCCTACAGCTCTGCTGGCTGGGGCATGCTGGGTGTTGTAGGCCCTTTTTCCATTTAAAGTTGCATATGATGTACCCTTAGGGATATTTCTTTTTTGTTATTCAGGGTAGGTGGAAAGAAATGCATTTGAAGCTATCATTTTATGAGTTATAAGCCTCTTTTTTATTCTTGTCCAGTTATCCTCTTCAAGTGTTTTCTTTTCGTACATTGGTCAACTTAAAAATAGAGGCATAGAGGCATAGAAATCTTAAAAACAGAGACATAGAAATCTGTAAAACATGAAGCTTGTTGAGGTTTTGTGATTACCACCATTCTGTATCAGAAAGTGAGCCATGTTTTTTCCCTGTACAAACGTTCATGAGCATTTTCCCAAATGTGTGTACTTTTGGAAATGTAGGCACTAATTTCTCCCCTTGGCTAAAGTGTCTTTATGTGCATATTTCAAATAAATCAGAAGCTCAGAAATATATGGACCGCAGGCAGTAAATGTGTTCATATCTGACAAGGGACATGATTTGGATACATTCTGATGAAAAATGAATGAACACATTCTTCAGCCATGCCTACTTAAAAACCAGAAATCTCTTTGGCAAGGAGGCTGGCCAATTGCTCTGGCCTGGGCCAGCTCCAGATTTTCAGGAGCTGTCTGTGCAATGCGCCCTTAGCAGCTCCCTCCTCTTGTCCCTGCAACTGGCCAGTTGCTTTCCTCCTTCTTTATCAAGGCCCAGGGAAAGGGCAGATAAAAGAGCAGGTCACAGAAGGTGCTGTATTCTTTCTGGTTTGCTGGTGATTTCCCTCTGAGCCAGAAAGACAGAGCAGGTGAGTGAGCATATGACAATGACAAGAAGAGTTATGCCAAGGTTGTGAGTGTCTCATTTTCATCAGTGGGCTCTCTGATGAGGATGGACCTTGGTAAGTACCCAATGATGTTAGTCTTTAATGCCAGTCCTACTTTTAACTTTTTCCAGAAGTAATATATTGGGGTTGTCCAGAAGCGCCTCTGCAAACATACGGTTGTCTCATATAAACCCACAAGTGGAAATACTTGGCCTTGGAAACAGCTGGGTGTGGGAGATTGAGACAGTGGAATGGCAACAACTTATTAACCATGCAGTGGCTATCTGAGTTGGGAGTGAGGTGGTTCCACTCCAACCTGAAAGGCCAGGGAGCTGAAGGTCATGCATGGGGAATGTTGCTTGGGCCCATGGATCCTCCAGCATGGAGTTCCCCAGGGGTCAGTTTGCTCCTATGCTCTTTAATGAAACTGCTGAGTGGAGTCATCCAGAATCCTGGATTGCATTGCCATCAGCATTGTGATGACACATAGCTCTTTTTCTCATCTTCAGCAGGTGAGGCTGCAGCTGTGCTGAATCAGTGCTGGCTGCAGCAATGGACTGGGTGAGGGCTAACAAGTGAAAGCTCAGTCCAAACAAGACTGAGATGCTGTTAGTGGGTGGTTCCTCTGACTAGATGGAGGGTGTTCTAGATGTGGTTGCACCCCCTAAAGAAGCAGGTTCATAGCTTGAGGCTCCTCTTTGAACCATTTTTGTCCTCTCAGGCACAGGTGACCTCAGTGACATGGAGTACCTTCCAGGGGGCCCAGCTACGACTACAAGACTGCCTAGTTTCATCAGTCTAGGCTAATTTCCAGTTAGAGTACTGCAATGCATTCTATATGGGACTGTCCTTGAAGATGGTGTAGAATCTGCAGTTTCCACAGAATGTGACAGTCAGATTAATAACTGGAACCAGATGCAGATCCAGACACATAATGTCAATTCTGGACCACTTACATCAGTTTGCTGTATACTTCTGAGCCTGAGTCAAGGTGCTAGCTTTAATCAATAAAGCCTACACAGTCTGGGACTGCAGTACTTCCAACCAAAATGTACCTGAACACTACATTCAATAGCTGAGGTTTCTCTACAAGGGCTAGTTTCAAGGGAGCCTTAGTTGGTAATAACAAGGAAAAGAGTCTTCTTTGCAGTGGCCCCTAAATTGTGGAACAAGCTCCCCACTGAGGCTCCCCAAGCACCAACTCCATTATCTTTCTAGCACCAAGTTAAGACTGCCTTCTATGCCAAGGCTTTTAATGGCGTCAGTGGATTTGGGAGGCTTATGTCTACAGTTGTCGAAATATTGGATGTATTTAACTCCTTAAATGGTTTTCAAATTATTTAAAATTATATGATCAACTTTTATGATTTTATTGTTGTCCTGCTGTGGGTTTATTTATAGTGTTATTAACTACCCAGAGAGTTTCAGCTACTTGGCATATTTACATGAAATTAATGATGATGATGATGATGATGATGATCCCAACTTATGAAAGAAGAATGGTAAACCAGCCTAGAGACAGAAATTGTGTATGCCTTTTCTAAGTCAGGAGGCATGGTCCAGAACATTTTAGGATATTGAGACCCTGTACCATATGAATCGTCAAGAAAAATAAGAAAACTTACAGTACTTGATTAGGCGAGCACTTCTCCCACACTTTCAAAGCAACATGTTCCATTTATCCAGAGAAGAGGGACCAGCACCAAATGCAAAAGAGAAGAGAGAGTCCTCAGAATGGTACTAAATAACGAAGGGCATGTTAACAAAATATTAAATTGCTCAATATATTTTGGTGGAACCCTTTCTCAGGGGCACAAGAATTTTGCTTGTTGAGTTAGTTTAGTGAGCCAATATCTCTCCAAAGAAGAAACTTGGCCATGGTGCCAGGGGTGGTGGGAGCTGCACCCTAGCCCATCTGAAGGAAACCAGTTTGCGGGAGGTTGCCATACAGATCAGGTAACAAACTGAAGAAAGTTTCTGATATGCATCGGGCAACTCATCATATTGTTCAGTACTGTGTTCAGGTTGGTCTCTCACTTTTTGCTCTTTTCCATTTGACTGGGGGCCTCCTGTAGCATAGAAATGGCCACAGAGACTTCCGCTGTATTTGTGCAATGTAAATATATTGAGCCAAGATATCAGACAGGGTTGCCAGAAGAGGGATAATATACCCACAACATCACAGACAGAACATTTCCAGTGTCTTTCAGTCTTCTGGGGGCCAAGGGATTCCAGCAGAATCAGGCATCACTTTTTTTTAACAATAAATCCAAGATGGGTCAGTCATAGCCTTCCTTATCTTTTGGTCTACAATTCCCATCAAGCCTAGCCAGCATAGCCAGTGGTGAGGAATCATGGCAGTTATAGGCAAAAACATCTTGGGCGTTATAAGTTGCCCATCCTTATAGTGGTGGGTCAGGAGAGGAATGGCCTGGCAAGAGGAGAAGGATGTTATAAACCAAGGTTGTTTTTCTGTCGGAACAAATCTGCTGCCCACAACTGGAGTAAGTGCTAATTCCATCAATAATATCATATGTACAACAGTCCGATGAGGGCTTGTTTTCATCAGAAGACTTTCGCTTTCTTTTAAGCAAACACAGCGAGAGAAAGAAAAACTAGTACTGAAACACCTTGCCTTCCACATGAGGAGGAGTAAGAAGAAAGCAGCAACCCTCTGAAGCTCCCAACCTGGCACATTTTGAGTCACTCTTTGGTAACCCATCTGGGGGGCGGGAAATGGGCTATGAGGCAAATGTTTCACTGGAGAATTCGCTGGGGATGATGATAAAAATAAATTGCTCAGCTCTAATTTTCTTAGCAGCTTCCATGCTATTCTTTGAAACTGAGTAAGAAACCCTTGGCCTAATCCCAAGAGCCGATCTATAGTAAATAGTGCACACTTAATGCCTAAGTTCCTTTTTAGCACCATTCCGACAGTGACTTCAGCCACACAGCTTAGTCATAGCAGACATTTTTGTGGTGAAAGCATTAAACCCACATGCAGCTCTCTTTCTGTGGCCACAGGGGGTCATGCTCCTTTCCCATTAGCTGAATAAATCATAAAGTCTGTACGGACCACACAAGAAGCAGGGCTAGCCGTGAGCCACAGGCAGTGCTTACAGCCTGCTATTTCTTTTCAGAGAAAGAAAAGAGAAGGAAAAGAAAGAAACAGAAAATGGAGGGGGGGTGGAAGAAAGAGAAGTACAGCCAAGCAGGCAAGCTGAAGGAAATTATTTGGATTTTGTTGCTTAATTTGACCTCTTTGAGGTAATACGGAGGCCACCATTGTTGTTGTTGTTGTTGATGAGGAAAGAAAGGTTGCTTCCTTAAATATTTGTTTTAAAATGCAGTCTGCATCTCTTGTCATACGGAGCAAAACACGGAGATTAAAGAACCGTGTTACTGTTGGTGTTTAAACAGCAAGCTTCCTACGACCCCCATGAGTTGGACATCTTGATCTGGTTCGTTGGTCATCAGACA
>NW_025335589.1:5694076-5781619 GCF_004798865.1 Varanus komodoensis
ACAGATAGGAAATATTCCACACTTCCTACTATAAATTAAAATGTTGGGTTGGCTGGACCTCAGTCCCCAGTTCAAGTATCCATAATTTTGTTTGAAACCACTAATGAGTAACTAAAGCTTCAATCCTATGCATTCCTGTGGACATAGGTTGTGTAGAATTCAGTGGTACCAACCTCTGAGTAAATATATGTAGAATCAGGCTATGGAGACCTGATTCTTATGAACGGTTCATTGAAAGCAAGTACTGAATTGGCACCCCTTTATTAACTCTTCAAATGTCATTGTTATTTGGACAGTTTTAAATAAAAGCAAGTACCTAGAACTGTTTTTGCAGAACTCCTCACATAATGCCTATTGGAATAACTGATCTCAATAAGTAGATGTTTCTTCTCTGCTTGTGTTATAACGGTAATAACAGACTGGTGAGTCTTGACTCAAAAACAGCACAGCATCCAGGCCTTACTATGTCTAATGTTTCAAAGCAGCTACTCCCATGAGTGCTACTGTTCTAGAGCCATCTTGCCATAGTCTGTGATTATTATATGCCAAAGTCTGTGATTATTGTATAATACATCACTGTAAGATTCAGGATCTGGAGAAAAGTTGTGCGTGTGGGGAGGGGGGCAAGGTTAATGAACCAAAAATACTGCTGAGGACTCCCTTACCAGTTAGTGGAAAAGTTGCAAGTGCATCTTTTGATAGGAAAACTACAGGTAATTGACCTAATAAGGTAGGAGGTTGTTGAAGAACATGACTCATTCCCTTCCCCTTCAGCCAGAGGAGCAGGGCAAGCTAGCCATGAGTGGAAAACAACAGAACTGGGGAGTTTTTTTTTTTTTTTTTTTTTTTTTTTTTGAGGGGTAGGGTGAGACACAGAGAGACCTAGACAAAATGTGGAATAGGGATGTGCGAATCAGTAGATTCAAGCTTGTCCGTGCTCTCTGAATTTGTCCTCAAAGCTCATCCTGCTGTGTGCTGGTACCAGATTGAAGCTTTGATTTGATTCTGAACAAAAGTTATGCATCTTTTGTGCATTTATTCCAAATGTATGCATTTGTGTGCATTTTAATGTGAGCATTTCCTTCACATTGTTTAAAACCCCCAAATGCATTGCAGTACAATCACGTGTGATATTCATCATCATCCACTTTTTTTCTTCCCCTTGTAAGGATTCCAGGGTGGCTTAAATATCTCCATTTTATCCTTACAACAACAGCCCTGTGAGGGAGGTTGGACTGGGAGCCCATGACTGGCTCACCGTCACTCAGGATCTTCATGGCTGAGTGGACACACTTGCATCCCTGTAATAGAACTTTCCTGCTGAAAACCTAAGCACTCTTGATTCTCATTTCATCAAAGAGCATTTAAGCTTGGGCATTTGCTTTGTAAAAAAAGATCTGGGGAATTCATAGGTTGAATATTGTCAAAAATGTACTTTTGAAGCATTGAGCTTATTAGAATAATGGGGGAAAAGATATTCCTGTCACAAATAGGTTTGATACTTCTGCTAACTGCAAAAACAAACTGGTTGGCCCTTACTGTATAAGAACGCAAGGGTGCAACAGACTCTAGTTGGCCATACAGTTAATTGGAGTCCCAGCTCTGCTCTCAGATATTTGGTTGAAGGTCAGAGCTGTGACTCCAAACTTGGAGTGTCCTTCTGCTCTCTCCACTCTCACAGCTAATATAGAAATATCCATGCCAAGGAAGAACCAGCTGCAAGAGTGATGTTGGAGACAGAGCTTTGTAGGTGGGCAGGGAAGAGAAGACGCAGGCCCCACTAGCATCCAGGTGGCACTTCAGCCTTGTCTCCTCACACACCAGCTTGCGAGGTGTTTCACATGGCTGAAATCAGCTGTCTAAATGTTTTGCAGGGCAAGAGAAGCACAGAGACAGCCTTTGTCGCAGCACCTCTTCTGCCCAAATTCTTCCAATTTCAGAGGATTATGGGCAGCTTAATTGAATTGCACTGTAAGGAACTTTTTAAAAAGGCAATGATTTGCTATAATTTTTAACAATGTTAGGTAAGGCTTCTATAAATGTCAACAATCCACTGAAAGATTCTTCTTCTTGGCTTTTATCCTGGAATACAAGCTGACAGTTACAGTTTTATAAATAAAATTAAAACAGGAATAAGACAAAGTAACATCAGTGGGTGCTTTTAAATTGGTCTTTTAGCTGTTTGAATTAATTTTATATGAGTGTGGAGCAGGTTTTTGAAATGCTGTTTTAATCTGCTTGTATTTAATTGGAATTATGCGGGGGTATGCAAACTGCCTTGAGGGGGCTTTACCTTAAAAGACAACCTAGAAATTTTTAAAATAAATATTTAGAAACTTTTTAAAAGGCAGTTTTTCAAGTCTGTTGTGCTAAGTAAGGAGCAGGCCTTTCCTTCAAACCTTGGCAGCAGCGTGCTTTCACTGACTAGCTGACTGCTGGCAACATTTTTCCAGTCAGTTGAGTGGCATGACAACCCTACATTCTTTTGAAGGAGACACAGGTAGATTTCTGGATGGATATAACCTTCAGGTGTGCAGGACGTATACGAAGTGATAAGGGAGGCTGAGGTAATAAGAAACTCTAAGCAACAAGCATAAAGGTAGGAGCTTCAGCAAACTTTAATTGGTAGAAATAGTTGTGAGAAGGCGTATTAAGAGGACCTGCACTGCAGCAAATTAGAGTCAGCCAAAGTAGAGTTTCTGACATCTTTGTGTGGGAAGGAATATAAATGATGTGAAAAAAATTGAACGGGGCTTTCTGCAGTCATTAGGTGCAGGGGACCTTTATTTTGCTAACTGAATCTTTTTCACTCTTCTTCCCCTGTCGTGTGTGATTGGGCTGGCACGCCAAGGCAGGCATTTGCCCCAGTGTTTACCCCATTCTTGCAAACATTTTAAGCCTTGCCTTAGGCCTGACTAGTTCATGCTGTTCATGCTGTATCAATTCAAACACAGAAGAGATTATGGAAAATAAAGAAATCCCTTCCTCGACCTTGGAAACATTAACAAGTCACTTGTGGAGCAATCCTCAGTGTCCTTTATGGGGGCAATGTGCTAGACCTCCTGCTTCATCCCAAACCTCACTAGCTGGAGCAGCCTGTACAGAAACTATGCATGGGGTGGGGGTCAGAATCTGCATGTTTACAATCCCCCCACTGACATCAATGGGGTAAAGTGGTTGCATCAGCTCCAGGGACCCTTCTGGAAGAGCTTTGGACCCAGTGGCTCTCCCCTGCCCTGTTCACGGATATATTCGTTTTGGGACTTCCAGCCAGCATCTTTCCATGGGCACAGGTGCAGTGGGGGCGTGTGCAGTAGGAACATGCCCAGGTGTAGCAGCAGTCCTGTGGCACAGGGGCGCAAAGGCATCAACACGTGCCCCTAATGCCCTCCAGCCATCCCCATCAACAGGTAAGAATTGCACCCCCGACAATTATAAATTATTACAACTTTCCACTGGATAGTTTAGCATTCCATCATCATGACCTAAGGTACTATTAACCTGTTCTGCAGAGGCAAGTTTTCTCCTCTTCAAACGTTTACTGAGATATTCTCTATTACTTAGTGTAAATTTCTTTCAGTTAATCTCAATGTGATCTCCTGAAGGGCTATTTATTACATATGTATACAACCTGTCTTTAGAAGTGAGATTAATGTAATATGACAGACAAGTAGCACACCAGTGTTTAAATGTTTTCTGGAAAGTTAGCAAATGTAGTTAAAAGAACACTTACAAGGTCTTCTGCCTAGGTACTAGCATGGAAAAAAAAGTTTCAAATATTAAACATTGCTCACTGTAGGTGGCCAATTAATGCGCAGTGCCCAAGCTGGAATAAATCCCTCAAATATATACATAAATCATATAATCTCTTATCTTCTTAAGCATTATCAAATTTTTAACAAATCCTAGTCACTTCAAACACAGGTTTAATGGTGTTAAACATGTAAAGAACTGAGTTTTTAAGAACATAATCTGTGCTAGAATGTTTCAAGGGAACTACTTTGAAAGGAAATCATAATCTTATTCCACAAAGGAACAGATATCATTTTTAAACAAATCAAATTTATTAAAATAATGAGAAATAGTCCTTCCTTTCCAAAATTATGGGCATTTCTTTCATGTAGGAAACTGAAGGTTGTTCAAAAATGAGTTCAAGGCAGTATCCCACAAGCTCAATCCTAGCAGAAGTCTGCATTGTTCCTCAAAATTAAATTAATAAAATTTATTTAAGAATATAGGTTTGCTTGAAAATGTCAACACCCTGTAATAGTGATTTAAGTTCTAATAATGTCAATATGAATCACCATTTGTATTTGTGAGCCTCTGTATGATTACAGTTAGGATTAATATTGAAAATAATTTAGTTTAATTCTAAATCACTGCCTAAAACCCATTTTTGACATGTAAATGTCAGCTTCCAGTAAGGTTAGTTAGGCTCAGTTCATGTGGTGCTTTTGCATAGTTTGAAATGTGTGTCTGAAGTGCCAGAAGATGCTGCATCAGAGAGCTATGTGTCATAAACTTCGAATTGAATGTTACATTACATAGATTACACAATATCCTACATAGTGGGGTGTGGTGGTTAGAGAATTGGACTGGGGACCTGGGAGAGCTGGGTTCTAGTCCCCACTGGGCCATAAAGTTCCCCGGGTGACTTGAGCCAGTCACAGGTTCTCAGTATAACCTCCCTCATGGGGCTGTTGCAAGGATAAAATGGAGCTATCTACGCCACTTTTGGTTCCACACAATGATGACCCAAATATGCCATCGAAATGAATGGCCATTTGGTGGCATGGGTGCACAAGGTTGTACTATGCCTGGACAGGAACCCGGACACCAAGGGCCTGCCTAAAACAATTTGATGAACCTTCTTACCTGCCCCTGCTCTGCTTGCTCCTTGACTTAGGAAACTAGTGGAAAACCCTTCAAAGGCATAGGGGTCTGCATGCAAGCACAGCACCAGAGATAGACGACATTGTGCCTATCGATACCAGTCCACCCCTGGACACCTTTCTGGGCCCCCACCAAGCTGCCCTACACCTCCCACCATTTTTCAATTTGCACACTTCCTTAGTGGCAGCTGGGATTGATGGAAAGAACTTTCTGTTAATGCTTAAAACTGTGGGTTCAAAGGAGTTGTTCAGTGCTTGGGTTTCAGATCCCACTTCTACCTTGTACTCAGTCTTTTGGATGGCTTGTGCTTTGCCAAGGCAGCCATTTTGCAGTGATGCTCAGGACAATTACTGTACTTGCCATATGTGCTGGTTGCCCTGAAAGTTCGCCTACCTCAATGCCACATGTTAGTGACCAGACAGAGCCCTCTTGTGCATTGAATCTGACTTATACCATGCTTTCCAGACAAGCTGGCTAACCCTGAACTAAACAAGTGCACCTTCTGCAACAGTCAAGACAGGACAAGAATATATATCTGGCACACGGAACTGTGACATATTCCCAAAAGTGTGCATGATGGTAAATGAGATGTTCCTTCCCAGCTTTACCCTCATTCAGCTTGGCTCACTAGAGGGGACTATAAAATGGAGTGTATTCTGTTACTGCTGTCTGAAAAGATGGAAAGAGAAGAAACATTTAATGTGCATGCCATATATAGGTCACATAACTTTCTATAGGGTCAGACCAATATACAGAATACCTTTTAAATTTGCTTCACAAAACCCCTATTCCCCACAGAATAAATTCCTCATCTGTTTTCAAAAAGTGTTGGTTTCCTTTTAAATAAAAAGCATTACTACTAAATGCCAGTGATGCAAGAGAGAGCTTCCTTGTAACTTTATACAATAAGCAAAGCTTCCAAGTATTTACAGACCACCCTGTGTATCAACGTCAATGAACTCAATGAGGATGCACATTTCAGCGCTTTGATGTTTTCGAAAAACTGTACAGATATTCCCACCCAAACCTCCAGACTAATGTCCTTCCAGCCATATATGGTATCTGTGCAAGGTACATCTTTGACCTTTTCATGAGTAAACAAGAGGCGTGGAATGCCACTGCTGGTATTACATGAGCCTGTTCATTTTTCAAATGAAGTGCCTTCAGCAAATTTTGGACAGATGTGTCCTGCAAGTCTTCTTCCTGTTGGCATCCCATGGGATCCAGTTGGCAATGAGTAATCCTGTGGCCACAATTCAACACAGACACTGATTTTAAAAGGCTTAAGCACCCTTGACTCTGTTTGTTGTTTGTGGCTCATCTTCACTGCCACACTGAGAGACATGTTAGAGGAAGGAGTCCTTTGAAACAATGGAAGTGAAAGGGCTCAGAGCTCCTAAAGTGTTCTGGCCAATTAAAATATACCTCTTGTTGTTGACTTTCCTGCTAGATCTGCTGCTGCTTTCTTTTAAGACCAACTATTATCCTTTAAAAATGGCAGTGCCAGACATTGTACTGGAGTCTAGGCAGGCTTGCATGTTCTGGGAGCCTTCCTCTGAGTTGGGAGTATAGGGAAAGGAATGGGCCGTACAGCTCAGCCACTCTCCCTGTGCAGCCTACAAGGCCAGGGGGCCCAGTTACAATCTTAGCTCATGCTTTGCTTTATTCCTTATCAGGTGCTGAATGATGATGTCACTTGTTCTTGGAGTTCACTGGGATGGTCATGTGTCCTAATTTACAAGAATCCTGTATTTGAATGGCTACCAAAGAGCAATCCTTTCTTTGAAAGCATCCTCGCCTCACCTCTCTCCAGTCCAGTCCAGTCCAAAAAAGTTTTCAAAGCAGTGGATAGTAAAGCAAAACAATGAAGAAGTTGTCAATGGAGGGCCAGTGCAGTTATGCAAATTAAAAGGGCTGTGGGTATTATTAGTCCCACATGTCAGTGCTTGTGCATAAGTTACCATTTCTTGGCTAACCCTACTGGGTGACAGGCCCACATTCAGCTCTGTGCTCTTCCATCAGGATCCCTCTGAATATGAGCTGGGCTGTAGAATTTCAGTGATCCGAGAAAGGACGGGGTTTAACTGTAGCAAAAGCCACAAGTGCATCAGGTGTTGGTAAGCTGCCATGACTGACTTAAATATCCAAGCCCAGACATTACATGATGTAGGGTACTTAAAGATATTTACTTAAAAGTATACATTTACTAGGAGAGAGCCAATAAGTAAATCATATCAGTGTCAAACATAGTTTTACATTGCACCAGAGTGAATGAATAAAGCTAAAAGACAAACTATGTAGCCCTAATTGGTACGCTGCCAGTTCTAAAGTTCTGCAAAATTGATCTGCTTTTAGATTGATATGCTGTCCTCAAGGGTGGGGTGATAATGTATTTATCCTTTATCCATATCAATAGCCTGGTGAGGTAGGGCATTATTATTCCCATTGTATAGTCAGGGAACTGAGGCAGAAAGGACGCCACTTGCCTTGGATACTCAGGAAAGATATGTTTAAGCTAAGCAGTAGACTCCCTGCTCAATGGTCTGCCTTTAGCACACTGTCCTATTCACTATCACCTCGTGTGCCATAATATTTTTACAGGGGCTCAGTTGAGATGAATGCAGGAACATGGGAAGCTTCCTTATCCTGAGTCAGAGCCTGAGTTGTCTGGCCCCATCTTTTCGCTGGCTGGCAGCAGCTTTCCAGGGTTCCAGCAGCATGTCCAGGCCGGAGTCTTTTGGAGCCTTACCTGGACATGCAAGAACTGGAGCTACCACCACCTGCGTACAAAGCATGCTCTCTGCCACTGAGCTTATCAAAGGAAGGCTTACCATCCTTTTTTACCGTGGGCCTGAATGAGCATTATGTGCTGAATGAGCATCATTCACATACCAGTGCATGTCCACATCAACTGCAAATGCAGGCATCTGGTCCCACGCACATGGCTTACATGGACCATTTTTATTTATTTATTTATTTATTTATTGACCATTTATTTTTATTTATTTATTTATTAAAACATTTCTATGCCGCCCCTTGCCGAAGCCTCTGAAGGAAGCACAATGGAAGCAATCTGCCGCATTGCTTTGCTTCCTACCCTGAGATTTATATACAAGGCAATTTTGGCCTTCCAGATAGTGTGCCTGGGAAAGAGAGGGAAGGCAGCTGAGATGCCAATAGGAATCAGCTTAAGTGCTCTGCCCCAGCCTCTTACCCTCTTTGCTGCCCAGCACACTCCATTTTCTCCTCTCTGTAGTGCTCTTTCAACCTCAGGAGAGGCAGCCAGCATTATTTTTTGATGGCAGCTGCAAGAAGGGCAGGGCAGAGGCTCAGCCTTCAGAGTCCCAGCTCTAAGACTGCAGGATCTTGGAGCTGGGACTCCAAATAATCATATGCCACCTCCCCCCCCCCCCCCGCCTTATTGGGATGCCATTGGGTTGCATTATGAAACAGTTAGTGCTATTGATAGATCATGAAACATGAGCTTTAAAATTAGATTGAATGGGAGCCATCATTCATGAAACTACATTCTAAAATGCCTGTTTTTTTGTGCACTATGCAAATACACCATTTTAACTTTCCATCTATTCTTTCTATATTTAAAATATTATTAATTTAAGCAAAAATTGTCTGATCTTTGTGCAGAACTAAACGATTTGGATGATCATCATCACCTTAGTTTTACATGGAACTGCCTTTTCCACTGTGTCCCATAATGATCCAAAAAACCACCAGGGACTGCTCTTTGGGAATATCATATGTTATCGGATTACTCAAGAGCATCTCATGGGGTAAAGTATGGTACAACTTTTATGACTGGTCCCTGCACCTTCAAGATGAAGCAGACTACAGACATAAGTAAACTTATAAATGTTGGAAAATAAATATTTGTGCTAAGTATGTGCTTATAGTAGTGGTGTTATGTAGTAATCTTTTGCTTAGCTGCTGGGAGGTTGTATAATAAGATTCCAGATGCTGGCTTTACATGTCTTAACACTGGGATATGAGATGATTTTTTTCATGAATTTAGATGTGTGTGTGTTTAAAGAACTATTAGTTTAAAACCTCATCTGGATTGAGACAGTAATTTTACGTGGTGAATTAAGATGGGTATGTTTTATGAAGCAGCACCTGATAGTAATTGTGCTTCTAGATCAAACTTTTCTAGTACAATTGTCCCACCTTAATGAAAGAATTTTACAGGAGGTCCAGTTGTTGTCATTTTCTTCTTCTAACCTTTCAGTGTTTATCTATTTGTTTGTCCTCTTCCTTCCTTCTTTCCTTCCAATCAGAAAACAATTTTTTAAAGGGAAAAAAGGATAGAACCATTGAACAATATTTAAATGTGTTTTTTTCAGTAGCAGCGCTAGGAATCAGCGGTAGCACACTGGGGTGCCAGGAACTATCCTAACTGCTGAAGTTGTCATATTGTTCAATCGCTGTAGCTATCTTTGGGAGGCCTGCTGGCCGTTTTTGCCCCTATATAAGCCACACTGTTGCCCACACATTGTGATGGGTTAGTACCAAAGAATTGAAATTAAGTTGTTCTCAAGGTAATTGTTTACCTTTTGTTCTCCTGAGTCATTCCAGACACCATGTTTAAAAGGTTTATGACTGGAAGGCCAAAAGTAACTTATTTTCTAGCCAATTTTCCCTTTTGGTGCTCTGCAGTAGCTACAAAGCACTCTAACAGCCAAAGGGGCTTCAAGGTAGTCAAAATATATGTAATTTTGGTTCTTAAAAAACATTATCTTTTACAGTTTTGGGGGACAGTGAGGAGCAGGGGCTGCATATTGTTCTCCCCTGCTGCAGTACAGTATAATATGAAGAAACCCATCATGTTTTCAGTGTTAATCTTTTTGGGGCCTGCCAAAATTACAAAATCCAATGCATTCTGGATCTCTTCAGGTATCAAGACCAATGGAGATTGGGCAAAATTGGATGCATGGTGCATGATTCTGCTTAATCTTGGAAGCCAAGCAGGGTTGAGTCTGACTGAAATCTGGATGGGTGAGTTACTGTTGTGAACTACCCAGAAAACTTTGGCTGTTGGCAGAATAGAAATGTAATGAATAATAATGATAATGATAATAATGTACATGTTCATCTTCAGAATTGTAAACATTTTTCCTGTCTAAACTTGCATGCAATTGTGGCTAAGCAAAGCAAAAATAGATTCATCCCTCCTTATCCCTAAGAGATATTACCAAGTAGCAATCATAAATGCAATCATGTGGTAGGGTATTGTTTAATTAAGAGTATCTTGAAATATTTTCATAGCTTCACAGAAAATGTAAGCACATACAATTATTTGGACATTCCTTTTGCATTATGTTGACATGGCAATAGTAGGTAAACTTGTGTGCCTGCCTATAGAAGTATGCATTTATTGGAAAATTAATAATTGACAGTAAACAAATAGTTGCTTATATATTATCTTTATTTGTATTCCATCATAACAATGAAGAGCATACAGCATGGTATTTCCTTTGGATTCAATGGCCAGCTGGGGTTAAAGCCAAAGGCTACACTTCAGGCCCAGTGTACTCACAATTGGTCATTAATCCCCAGGAAATGCCCTGCATCTCAATCATTGTTGTTTAATTTAATTGCAAACAAACTACTGTAGCTAAGAGTATGCTGTCCATTAAACACAGGGGCCAAGCATTCCATGAATGTAATCAGCTGTTTACACAACCGTCTGATGTCTATAATAGCAAGAATTTCAAATTTTGATTATATGAAATTTTCAATGCCACTAGGCTCTGGCCCAGTTAAGGGACATTAAATCAAACAAGGCTTGAACTAAAGAATGCTTCAGATGGGGGGAGGGGGTGGATGTGCATGTGTTAAACCTTTACTATTTTGTATGAGCAATCAGTTCTTCACTACTGCCTCACTTCTAATGCATTTTCAATTATTTAAGATGCCCCTTGTTTCAATACTAAAAGGATTGTATAAAATATTTTCTACTGCTCCTCCCTTTTGATGAGCCAGTCTTCTCTTTTGGGGAGGCAGTTTTGTGTTGGACTGCAACTTCCATCTTTCCCAGCAGTGCTGCCACCAGGGGTTTGAGGGCTTGTAGGCAAAACATCCTCCATGCATCTATCCTCTCACTGCTGTTACCACCAGCTGCTGCTCCCTCTCCTCCTCCTCATTGTTATTATGAACTTGCATGCTTGACAGGCAGAAAGCCAGTGCTGATCCCCCTTCTCCCCATCACCATCATCTGGACCAGAGTGAGTAGCAGGTGACCAGCAACTGTGTTGCTGAGGAGGGAGGGAAATTCCCCATGGCTGTTGCCAATAGGTCCCTTCTGGCATGTAGGCTTTTACTAGGTGCCTAATTTTGCCTGTTCTTGGTGATGGCCCTAATGAGAATCATAGAATCACACAGTTGGAAGGGTGCTAGAAGGCCATCAGGTCTAACTCCCTGCTCAGTGCAGGACTCAAGTCTCCCATCCAGATTCTAACCAGGCCTGACCCTGTTCAGCTTCCAAGATTAGGAAGGGTCAGGCACTTCGGGCTACACAAAAGCCTTTATTCCCATCCAGTGGCCATACTGGTTGGTGATAATGGAAGTCCTGACCATCTGGAGGGAACCAGGTTAAGGAATCTTCTACATAAAACTTTTAACAAAGGAAGCAACATTTCTGCTCACTGGCTGCATGTGAATACTCATAATGTAAAAGCCCAATCCATAACTTCAAGCTCGAATTCTGAATGTCTCAGCTTTAATGTTTGACAACACTATTCTCTTTTATTGTATATTTCTACTATGTCTTCAGAGGGCTGAAGACTGACAACCATTCCCAATCTGTAGATTTCATTTATACTTTTTAGAATGACAAACATCATTACAGATATCATCTTTACCGACTGATTTCTAAATGGAACATCATTTGCCACATTCCAACATTTACAGTACAAATTTCAGACATGCCACAGATTTATTAAATTATCAGCAAAAAAATATACTGTGGTTTCTTCCCAGGCTTTTGCTTTACAAATATTTACTAGAGCACAGACTTTGTTATATTTCAGAGGTTACTTGGTAATCCTCTGATTGGAGACCCACATGCTTGGGGGGTCCAAAGAAAAACTGTAAATGGTTTAAAGAATTGACTGAATAATCCAGTGCATGTCTATTTATTAGTCCCATTGAGCTGAGTAGGACTTACTCCCAAGTAAACAGTACAGGATAATAGCCTAAATTTATTAGTTTCTTATGCTTTAATATTACAGCACTGGACACTTATTAAACTTTACTGCATTTTTAATTCATGAGCCCTTGATTAAAGGTTCCTCAAGAAGTCATTTTTTTCTGAATCACCAAGGAACACTGAATTATTTGAACTTTGTTCCCATCAAAATCAAGGTGACTTAAGTAATGACTAACTTGTCCCATTGAAACCCAAGGGCAACAAACTTAATCTATATCGAACCCATTAGACAGTAAATGAGGTTCCCCTTTGGCTAATAACCCAGGATGAAGTTGAGAATCAGAATGCCCATGGCCCTAGGGTGACCGCCATACATGTACCAAAAACTGTGCACATAAATGCCATATAAAAACTGCACACCTGGAATCTCTCTGAACTGCATGTGCCCTGAATTTTCAAGGTACAAGATAGCACCAGTAATATCATACAGTGTGTGTGTGTGTGTGTAGACTGTATGCTCAGGTTTGGATGAATCCATGGAAATCAGTCTGGGACCAGTGGGTCATGATCCTATACTCTCCTCCATGCAATAATGAGGATCTGGAAAAGACTGATGCCTGTGCAGAAGTTATTCAACACTAGTCACCTCAACATACAAGCAAATAGTTCTGTCCCAACCATTGTGCATTTCCAATGGCCCCTCCCTTGACATCTGTGCATGAAATCCGCAGGGAAATGGCATTTGCATGTATAATAGTAGCTGCAAAATCTTCCATGCAACCCTCCCTAAGAACCACATTTGGTCCTCTCCATGTTTTAACTGTTTACATGCAGCATTTATTTTATTTCTTGCCCCAGTGTGCTACCTGGCCTAGTAGGTTGACTTTCCCTCCAGTTGTCCTGGCATCAGCTGCAGCTGGACAGAGGTGTACCACCATCTTGCTTTTCTCTGACAGTCACTGCAACTGGTGAGTGCCCCTTCTGGATACTCTTCATTCTTCTAATCCAGTGAATAGAAGGGATGGAATGGAGAGAAGTGTGTAGTGCAAAAGTAAAGGGGTAGCTATGCACCAGGTGAGCTGGTAATACTTCGTTTAAAATATGGAATATGTAGCACAAAAGCATAATCCTGTATGTATCTTTGGCCAGTTAAGATGTGTCATCTTATGTAAGCTCTCTTGCTTTGTTTGCTCAGCATCAGATCTGAGTCCTTCCACTGTTAAAAAGTAAGTGAGTGGACACACAACATCAGGCCTTTTCTTCAGGGCAAAACTATAGAATGCCGTTTTCTTAGCAGAGCCATTTGACCTGCTTTCTGCTCACTTCCTAGGCACCTGCCAGGATTTGGCTCTTTCAGCAAGTCCTTGACTTGCTTCCAGCAGATCTGGCAATCTTTTTGGCTGCTGCTGGTGGTTTTAAGGGATTTTCTCATTTTTGGTATATGCTTTTTTTTTTAATGGTTGTTTATAGTACTTCAGTACTATTATGTACCTGGGGGTGGGGGTGTACTTGACTGAATGTTGCAGTAAAAGCATTAAACACACAAATAGATTTAAACAAATAGATAAAATGTCAAACAGCTGAGCTGTTGCTTAGACTCAGTGCTAGGCTGGATGAGGACCAGTATGATGAAGCTGAGTCCTAATAAGACAGAGGCACCGTGGCTGCGTGGTTCCCAGGTTGGCAGTGAGGGAGTTTCCCTGCTCTGGCTGGGCTTGCACTCCCTGAAAAGATGGGCATGCGGCTTGGGGATGCTTCAATAATCATTATTACCATTTCCATGAACGTCCACAGTATGTAGCACCTTTCACTAACTTCAGCTGGTGCATCAGTTATGTCTGCTACTGGAATAATTTTCCACTGTGATCCATGCATCAATTAAGTTCAAGACTGGAATACTGTATCATTTATTTGCAGTATTCATTTGCTGCTTCTCAGTTCATACAAATTCCACATCCTGCAGAATCACATCTGACAGCAATGCAGCAATGGCACCCTCCCTCTGGAATGACCTACCATCTTCAAAACATCAGGCACTGATGATCATATGCTTTCACCCATCATCAAAATCTTACTTGTTTATCCTGGCTTTCCCCAACCATTCATTTGACTAGATGTTGTTGTGCTTTTATAAAGAATATTTTATAATTCATTATAAACCAGCTTGGGATTTTTAATATGGGCATACACATGTTCTATGATATTAGATAGATAAATGCCTCTTCAGGTGTTCAAAATATGGTAAGCAGATGAAGACACCAGCACCTGTGCTGATTCTTTCACCCCAACCTGTCCATGTTGAATGGGGAGGTTTGAGGAGAAAGTGTAATGGTGTTCCACTAAATTCAGTTGCTGGACCCAAGCAGATCAAGAACCCTGATTTGGTGGGTTTCTCAGTCCCGTGGAGGGATGCAGTCATTGGAGTTCTCTCCAGTTTTTCCTCATCAACATCGGAAGGCCAGGGCGGAGGAGTCAGGGGTGGAGGAGTCAAGGGTAGATAGAGCATGGAGCCCCAACTGTCCCCTATTGATCAAATTTGGGATGCCTGACGTGGTTTATGGCTTTGTACATCCATCAGATATCTGGAAGCTCAGGGTGACTTTATATAGAAGATGGAGGATTTCTTGACTTGACTGCACATGTGTTTTCTCCCAGAGGAGATGCACAGCTTTTGTTTTGGCATCAAATCCTGGAGCCAAGGAAAGGAGAGGCATAAAGTCATTCAGGTATCCACTGTCACAACTTCTGAATCATGTAGGAAGTGACTCTTATCAGACAGGGCAATAGCAAGCATAGCAAGACATAGACACTGAGGGAATAATAATAGGGCATATTAAAGATTAAGTGCAGCTCATTTACACCACATCGTGTGCTACAATTACATGTATGTGAGAAATAATCACATGGACTTCTCTTACTCCCCTGCCTCACGACTTATTCCTTTGTATATACTTTCCCTGTCTCCTTATGTGTCCTTGGGGTAGCGACTAATCCACTTGATCTTCTAAAACACCATGTCCAGTGATGGTGCTGTATAAATCACCACCACCACCATCATCATCATCATCATGGTACATTTCATGCATAGCTTTCTATGTAATTCACCACATACACAGATTCACTTTAAACTAATACCACAGAGAGAAAAAGATGTAGAAAGCCTGAACCACTAGCTATGTGAGAAAACAGAGCCCTGACGTGCTTGTGGCTGACATGTATCCAGGGCAAGGAGGGTACAGTAGCCCATGCTGCAATCAGTCATTTTTACATCTGGTTTATGACCTTTGGATGACCAGCAGAATGTGAAGGAAAAGGCTCCACCAGTCCCCATTTATGATGTCTTCTGGAATCTGTGGTATTTTCCCATAAGGTTCTCTACTAAATTTTAAGAGGAATTCACAATGCTTAGAGAATTCCTTTCCTGCCTGGGGTGCTTGCTCAGCAAAAAAATAACAAAACCCTGTTGCTAGAATTTGCAACCATGTTGGGAAAGCTATTTGAAAGCCATGGACTGGAACAACTTGGTGGGGTGGTCTCACAGATCGTGTATGCAACATCGGACAACATGCCATGACAGTTATTTTATTGCTAACAGCAAAACTTTCTTCAAGAAGGGTTTTTTTAAAATTTTGGATCCTTACTTGAAACATTTTTTTCTATGTGTGTGTTTGCAAAGTATTGAACTGTACAAAGGAGGCTACACATACTTGCTTACCGTTACTCTTCAGAATGGCACCTAGTCTTAAGGTACTTCAGGTACATGGCTGAAATATGACTTTTAAAAACCTGCTACAATTCAGACTCCATTTCGTAGCTATAAGGAAATCTGACAGCAGGTAATATGCCAAAAAACAAAGCTTTCTTTCCTGCGGAATGATCCTTCACATCCATCTATTCCATTTGTTTTCCACCTCTGTAAATAAAACGTAAGGAATTAAATTGGGCATGAATCAATTTAGGAATAGTTTTAGCAATCCTAAAATAACCTCACAGCATGTATGGCTAATGGTAGACTGAATGAATGAATCCTCCGTTTTTATGGCAATCAATCCAAGACAATCCTGTGAGATGGAAAGGGATGGAAGCCAAAGAGATGACTGGTTTGGGTAGGCAGGGGACCTAGTTCAAACAACCGAATCCCGATTAATGAGTGGAGAGTTTGTGAACCTTGGCTTTGTGACTTTATGAACTCTACTTTCCAGTGCAGTCCAGATATATCTACTTAGAAGTAAGTTGTATTGAATTCAGTGGCAGTTACACTTATAGAAAGGTGTATATAGAATTGCAGCCTTAACGAATGTCTGCGTGATTTTGCGCATTGTGACAATGCATCCTGAGAATAAAATACATAGGGAGAAATCTTCATGAAACAACCTATGGTATACCCGACAGATGATCAGACTAACTGTGGGTTATCCTCTTCCTTCCTTCCCCTCTGTCTTTCTATGGGCATTCCAGGATGGAACCAGAGTTCTAACACCTGATGTCAGAGTTCTGCACTCCAGTAAAAGAGGATGGCTGACACTTTTTTACCTACCCGAGTTCCTAGAGTCTCAGGAAGGGGTGGCAAAGTGAGAGGAGTATAACAAAACAAATAAAATGTGAGGATCTTACTGCAAAAGGGGATATCTAGTGGCTACCCATTTTTCATAGCAAAGATGGCGTGCAGCTTCAGTTTTTCTTGGCAGCTTACCTTTGTACAGCTGTCAAGTACACCAAAGTTGTTGGTAGCCCCTCTGCTATGACAGTAGGTGTCCTCCATGATGCTGCTTAGGCAAGGTGTGCCATTTTGGACCCACAGAAGTGTGTAAATGTGAATGCATTAGACAAAAGAACAGGAAAAAGGAAAAAGGTCATGCTCTTTCAAGGGGCATTTTCAAGGGGTGATAAATCAGTGGCAACTCCTCTAAAGAGCCACTTGGACACTCTGAAGGGGCTTTCACTAGCTGTCAGATCCAAGATTGAACAAAGCAATTCCTGAAGAAAAGAAGAGGCAGAATACATGCAAAAGGGTGTGTGATCATGACGGGGCACCAAGCCCATGCCAGTTGCTCTGCTGTGCTGCTTGAGCTAGCTGAACAAAAGCAGTGAGGGGGCTTTGCCACTCCTGCCACCAACCACACAACCTATGAGGAGGTCAGTTGATGGGTTCAGAAGATACAGAAGCTTATTGTAGGTCTAGGACCCCAAACAACAAGGTATGGGTTGCTGGAATGGCTAGTTGCCCACAAACAAACCACCCTGTGGAAAGCTATTTAAGTCTGCACAACACAACAATCCACAGTGGCTTGTCACCCAGAATGGGTTGTTGTGTTGTAAGAACCCAGGCATTTTGATGGTACCAATTTAGTCATTCAATCCATTTTATTTTTACCCACCTGTCTGATAAAATAAGCAACTTACATCAATTAAAAATAAATAAGAAACAGGCTCTGCCCTCAGGATTGGAAAGTAAAGAAAGCAGACATGCAAAAGAAAGGGAAACAGGGCAAGCTAGAAAAGGAAACATTTATATTTTGTTGGGGACAGGCTGATCTTTATTTATTTATTTATTTATTTATTATTAAAACATTTCTATGCCGCCCCATTCGCCGAAGCCTCGGGGCGGCTCACCACATAAAATTAAAATACAAGAAATAACAATATAAAATAAGTCGCCCTTGCTATGGGGTAAAGACAAAGTCAGATAGGCAATAACAAGGATATAGCTAGAAAAAGAGACTTCAATAGACCTGGAGTATAACCAGCAACACTGAGTAGTAACTGGTCTATGCACCAGTTTTGTTAGCAGCAGATTTAGCACAGTACCAGAGTCAGAGCAATAAGTAACATTAACACAAATTGCTATTAATACCTCCCTCTTACAATATAAATAAAAATCAAAACATTCTAACTTCATTGGAAGGTTGGATATTATGCTAAAGTTAGTTTTAAAGTGCAAACAGTATTTCAGAGTTGATCAGACAGTGTTCCAGTGCTCAGGATAGTTACGCCTCCCTTCTTGACTTGCTAGCCATTTACAGCTTTATTTCACAGCTTTATCTTCAGGAATGTGCCCCTGCCTGTACACTACAATCATAATTTAAGGCTCTCCTCCAGGTAGATCTTCCAAAGGAGGCTTGGAGAATGGTAACTAGGAAGAGGGACTTTTTGGTGATGGCCCCACTTATAGAATCCTCTCCTCAGTGAGGTCAGCTTGGTGCCAACATTATCATCTTTTTGACACCAGGTTGATTTCCCTCTACTCCCAGACATTGGACATCCTATGACAAGGCTTTAACGTCTCCTCAGATTGTTATTGTTGATTTTTTTTTTGAAAGAACTGTTCTGTATGTCTTGAGTCTAGATCTGTTTTTTTATCTTTGATCCCAACGAATGCTCTGTGGCTGCAGAGCTGTGTGCACTCTCATGACCTCTCATCTTTCCAATTTCCCCCAGATCTCCATCTCTCCAAAAGATAAAATGGGAACAAAATGGTGTTAGTGTTTTACCCTAGACAAATACTAGAAAATAGGGGTTGTCCCTTGGAAAAAACAGGGAAAGTTGGAGCATATGATATCCAGATGTTCCTGAGGTCTGGGATTCACCATAACATCTGGAATGAGAAGTACATCCAGCATTTCAGAAGGTAAAGTGTTTGGATTCATCAGCCCACAGCTGCCTTTTAAGGATACATGTGTTTTTGTATTATAAAAACTATTCTTGGCCACTCAGGCATTTTAACAATTGTCTTGTACTGTTTGCTGCTGTTTTTCTTTACAGTGAAAGAGTGCAGGGAATGCAAATGCTACGGCTATTAGCAGGTTTCAAATATTTGCCTAGTGCAATAAAATCCTGTTTTTGTGGCCATTTAAGAAGCCTGTGTGGCATACAGGAACCCATTAAAACAAACAAATGTTAACACAAGCTTGGAGAGTAATAAGCCGACCAGGCAGAAAGATATTCATCACGCAGGGTATCATCTTAAGAGGGAGCCCTTTAGAAGACACTGACTGTAATTCTGTGTTTACTGAAACATTACTGAAGTGATCATTGCCAGCATGAAGGGGAGCGTCTGCTGAATGATTTTCAGTATTGTGGTTAGGCCTGAGGAAACTTTTAATGACTGAAGCTGGGAAGCTGGGTGAAGTACATCATCTGTCACTCTTTCTTTCTGTGTGATCCCTCAGAGTGGGAGTCCGAGGCAATGAGAACAGATCCCTCCTGCATAGCCAAGTGGTTTGCGTGATCTAATATGGAGGTGACTGCAGTGCTTAGCATTGGCCCCTTCAATCAGCAGCATTGAAAAGTGGGTGAGCGGCACAGCAGACTGTCACTCCTGCATCACCAAAAGAGTGGAAATGCCTCACCAGCACAGAAGAGAACAGTTTCCATAACACCTGAAGGCATCATTCCCCTGGAAAGCCTTTCTTGCTTTCCAGCCGTAGTTGTAATACCTTCCTGACTTTAAAATAGAGTTTTTATTCTTTTATCTGTTTTGGCTTTGTACTGCTCACCACACTAGAATCTGCCTAGATATGGAGCAAAATATAATGATGTAGAGAAATAAAATACTCCATAACTTCCAATGGAAGCTGTTGGTTCAAACAGCAGTGGGGTGGTATATCCACTTTGGGGTTTAGCCTGAACGATCCATGCTGCTGAAACCCATCCAAAATGGGTTCAGCACCACACATCGGTCCCTAAGTGTTCTGACTACAACCTGAGATGGATACATTGCCCACAGACCCTGGAGCCATGCACATTTTGTTCGGTTCAAATGGTGGGCACAACAACTGCTTCCAGGTATATTCTACATGGATAGGTTATCTGAACAGGGCTAGCACCTTTCACTGGGCGAAGATCCATCTGTCGAAATCCCTTCTTTTATGCAGCCTTGTTCTCTGTTACTTCTATTTGAGAGGCTGGTGGAAAATGCATACCAGTGCCCTTGGAACAGTGGCTTAAACCAGCAGCTGTTTTAAAGACACCAGTAAAATGCAAAATAGAAAAGGTCTCGTGACATATCTCAGATGAGGCAACAGATAGCATATAGCTCAGTATACTGCCTGGAGGAAGTTTCTGTTCTCAGAAGTTTACCTCTTCCTTCCCAGTACTCAACTTGTGTATTGGATCTCTTGGCCTTATAGGCAGTCCTCAGTTCAAACGTGTTTGAGTTTCAGTACCTGCCAGCATCCCAGGATGGTAGTTGTTCTTCCCTTCTGAACCAGCCAGCCGCTTCTGGGGTCTGAGATCAGAATTCAAGGCTTGGATTGATCTGCATCTGATGTGAAGCTTCATGACAGGCCTAGCATTTTTGTAGGTTTGGTTTAAGTAAATTCTTCCTGCCTCACCATGTCATAAGGATATGCTGGATCAACCCTGCTCAACCCCCTCATTGCAAGAGTTCTAACATGCACATCAAGGGATGGGTGAAAAAGTTGCTCCATATTTCAATAATAACTTACTAAAACCTTCACATTTCTTATAAATGGAAAGGAAAGGCCTCAAGATCTAAAATATTTGCATGTGGAAGAAAACAATGCTGATAATGCCATCCCTTCCAGGCTCAAGGCTCCACTGCTTAATTCTTACAGTGTCTCTGTGCATTCAGCCATGTGAGCTGCTGCCTTAGGGCTGCCACTTCCTTTTTCTCAGAGGCTCCTCGTCTGGAGCAGCTGCATGTGAGATACAGGTTGTACCCATCCGATGTGCTGACAGGATTGAAAGATGGAGAAGTATTTCATTTTGGTTCATTTCTTGATACAAATTTACCAAAAGTCACCATTGTCTTCCTATATGGGATGGAAAGAACTTGGGATTTCTGGATCTGAATGTGTGTGAGAGGGGAAGGGCAGTCTCATCCATCCCTGCATTGTATCCGGTGAGGAAGCTTTGACAAATCAGAGAAATGATGACTATGAGTCCAGTAGGAAAGGAGTTTTAATGAAGAGATATCAAAAATGAAGTAGACAGAAGCATGGCATTTTATTCATGCAGCCTACCTGATGCCCTCCAGATGTTTTGGACTGCAACTCCAAAGCCTATACAAGTTTTAGTCCAAAACCATCTGGAGGGCACCAGGTTGCCTACCTCTGACCTATTTGTTCAGAAAGGCATTTCTGGTATTCTCATCCCAACACACACACACTTCGCCCCTTTGTATAGCTTTGAATTTATTTTACATTCAGTATTGCCCAACTCCAACCCTGGGTTGTTTATATATGTTTACATTTTCATTTTTAGCTTAAACTTTGCCTTATGCTGCCATAATAGGGGAAGGGGCCACGGCTGCTTGCTGCAAACCTTAAGCAGGGATAACAGAAACTTCATGGGAGGCAACCAGGCTTTGTTAAAACGTTTAGCAAAATCCATGAATATATTCTTTGCTTTCCAATGTAGCATATATATATATATATATATATATATATATATATATATATATATTCTTTGCTTTCCCTTGTACTTTGGACCAAATTCTAACCTCAATATTATGCAACTGCAACCCAAATCCTATTATACAAGGAGTGCATCAATATACAGATCGAAGTTGCAACTGTATACAAGAAAGGAGAAAGGTGTAAATGCTCAGCACAGTTGATTTCATTCACTGTATTTGACTTTTACTTCAGGGGAGGAGGGTTAAGCTAGTCCGGGGGAGTTTTACCCTGACCGATGTGTGTGCTTGCTTACCTCTTCTTGCACTGTTCCTTAAGAGCTGTGAATCCCAGCCCCAGCTACAGCTAAAAGCAGCTTGGAAATGCAACCCCAAAGCCAAAGCAAAGACATCTGAAAACAAGTAAAGGTTTTCAGTCTTTATCAGGGCCAGTAACTGCACCAAATATTTCCAAGAAACAATGAAGAGCATTGGTCTAAACTGAGAGGATGCAGCTGGAGCCCTGTGTAACTCTCTCTCTCTCTCTCTCTCTCTCTCTCTCTCTCTCTCTCTCTCTCTCTGTGTGTGTGTGTGTGTGTGTGAGAGAGAGAGAGAGAGAGAGAGAGAGAGAGAGAGAGAGAGAGAGAGTTCTGACCTTTTGGCCAAAGAAAGATTGTTGTTTTTATATCTGTGTGCCTGTTCTTCCACTTTGGTTCATTTCTATCAGAAGTGGAAAAAGGAGAAAAATGGAGCAAAGGACAACAGCAAAAGCAAGACACCAGTGTTACTACCCACCTTCTTTTTTCCACCGTAGCTCTTCTGTGCTCCTTGCCTTTTCCCTCAGCTAATTTCACTGAAAACAGAAATGTGGGGAAGATCTAGTAGTGCACTAATTGTATCACTAGTGACAATGTGCTTACAGAAACTGATGCTCAAGCACATCAATAGCAGTGGCTAGTGCAACAGGGTTTTCAGGAAATATGTCACACAAGTGACATTGGAGAAGCAGAGCTTTCCACTAGCACAGCATCAGTAGTAGCACACCACTGGATCTTTTCCAGTCATTGTAAGATCATTCCTTGAAACCTTATATATACCGTTTTTACTTTTCCAAATAAGGTATTTAATGATCCTCTATGACTCAGCAAGTGTAAAATGTGCATCTTTCTTTGCATCAAAGCACTGCTGCTCATTTACATTGCCACAATGTCTGACCCTCCGTCTACACCACCTTGTGACCTGGATATGTGGTGTCAGGAGGTTAAAGGGCAACTTGCCAGATTGTCTTTTGCTAATTCATTCACTTAGCACTGCCTCATGGTGTTTTTAATGAAGAGCACCTACAAAGTTTACGATTTGTCATGGTATTAACAATTTTCATGGATTTCAAAACACAAAGCAGCCTTAAAGCAAAGCCTTTATGGTAGATTTGATGGGTAATACATTTTGATGAGCTACCTTCCATTCTGCAGACCATGGTAATCTTGTTTTCAGCAATATATAACTAGACAACTGTCCTACAGAAAACCTCAGGAATGTGGTCCAGCAGAGAGACAAAATCCATTAAGGTTTCATAATATGGTCTTTGAACCCTACTGGATGAAACATACAAATCAAGACTTACTTAAATTGATTTTTTTAAACGTACATCTATATCCTCCACCTTCAACAGCCACAGTTCCCAGAGTGGCAAATGGTACAAAAAGATAAGAATAAAGTCTAAAAATATTCATTAAGCTATTGCAGTAAGAACAAAATGATAATGAGAAAGACAATGCTATCATATTTACAATCATAAACTGCACCTTACCACTTCTGAACAGGCAGTCTGAATGACTAAAAGTATATATCTTGCAGTTCCAACCAAAAATGGTGACTAATCACAAAACGATTAGGCAGAATATAAAGCCGTCCAAATACAAACTAGTTTTCATCATCATCACTCTTGCTCACTTCAACATGTGACATGACCTTCCATGTTGTTATGTGCAGTGTCGCTTCTGGCATTGAAGCAAGTGCTCGTAGGTCAGGGCCAGAGCCTGCTGTTGTGAATGTATATTCATTTCACATCCCCAGAGGGCAAAAGTCTTTTTCACTAGAGCTGGAACAAATTTTGTTTCCTTCTGAAAATTTCAAAGTCTTTGCTGCATCTTCAATAAGCTCTTGCATATAGACTCCTCCTATAAGCCATTGTTTTCAGAAATTGGGTTGATTCATGATGATGTACTAATGCTCACTTAATAAAGCAAAGATTCAGCTAAATGATGAGCTCAGAAGTAATATAAAACCATGGTTTGTCCTTATCATGGCAAGATATCATAGCATGTCCAGAGTGTCCAGGCATATAACATGCAAACCATTGTTTCAAGCTGCTTTGCTGCTTTTGTTTTTGATCTGTTTGTCACCCAGAACCAAACCAGCCAATAAATGGACATAATCTTGGATCACAAATGGATTGATCTAAAAAACAAATGGATCACTATTTTCCTTGAAATGTATACTGCTTTGCCTATGTGAGTAGGTAATTGCACAAAGTTATGAGTAATGCAAACGGAACGTTTACAATTCTCTGTACTTCACTAGATTCAACGGGTGTTTCTTTTCTCCAACATGTTTTGATCTGATGCCTAGAACACTATAAAACACGCTTTCAAGTAACAGCTAACAGCTACCTCACACTACCAACAACTTAGAAATCTAAATCCTAAGTGTAATACAATAAACACGAATGCCGTTGTGTTTATTGTATAGCACTTCACAGGTTGTTATGCAACACCCATTTTAGGTGTGACTAGCCCATCTGTGTGAAATAAGTTTTAAGACATGATTCAAATCAATGCCAAAATTTCTTCTCAACATATTGGTAGTCAAGTATTAGAAATATGAGTATGAAAATAATTGAAGCTAATGAAACCTGAGCTGAGGCTAAGCCCAGATTTTGAGGTTTCAAAGCTTGGGCTTATGGAAGCATGAACTTTTACACTTGTGTCTTATGCTCTCTTGTTTCAACAGAAACTGGAAATATCAAATGACAGAAAGAAAACCCAAGATGGAAACCAGCAACTATGAAACCTATCACATTAACACTTTTGTCAAGATCTTGAGCACAAGAAGGCAATGACTTCTATTCCTTAGGGCTTTTTTTGCAAAACTGAATGAAATCACTGTACACTTTATCAAAAATGAAGGACAGCAACCGACTTTATCTCAAATAGTGGTGTAATGGAGAAGAAATGCAGGGGGAGTGACCCTCTGAGGCTTCTTTTGGAATGGGAAGGAAGATGTCTTTGCCAGAAAGCTGGGTTAACTGATGGCTCCTCCCTGCTCTGACTAATGAATGAGGAAGAGGTTGTCCAGTGTTGCTCCTGTTTGCAACAGATTACCATAAAGCAGGGTGGGCAACTTCTGTAGGCTTGCAACCCAAGTTTGCCTCCATGAAATCTTGGCCCCTCCAGTCATGGTTTGTGGGGCACCACACAATTCATGGGGCACACCCAGAAAAGGGCCAAATTTGCTTGTTTGCTAACAAAAACTGACAGCAAATGACTGTAACACTACAGATGTTACAGTGATTAAAAACAGAGGCTATGAAGTGCCAAAAGGGCCACCTGTTGGCCATGTAACATAAAAGAAATCAGAGAATGAAGAAAATACTCAAACAGAGGCTGGATACATCTTTCCTTTTCTTTGATGAGGTTCCTACTTCTCAGTAGCCATTGAGATAGTAGCACTTGTTTGCATCTCTAATTAAAAGGGAAAGGTTACATTTCAGCTGCCTGAAGCAGTTGTTGCTGTTGTTAAACCTCAGCCAGTGGTTCACAAGTTGAACCTATGCAGTCACAAGCAAGCACCCTTGAATACAATAGGGATTCAGCCAGAAAACATTCCACACCATTCAGAATCCACCTCTTGGTGTGAGCCGTAAAGATCCTGGCTCTCAGCCCCAACAGGCCTCCTCCTCACTCTGCTTCTGATTCCTTGGAATCTATGGCAATAAGAGGCCTGTCTTCTATTACAAGTGCCTTTGATTTCAGAAGTTTGCAATGTTCTCATAAAACTGTGCTATGGACAGCCTCAATTTCTCATGCAACTTTTCAGTATATAAATCATGGTCTGTTAAATTGCTTGTTGTCATTAATGTTGTACTGCAGCCCAGTTTCCTCGAACTTAAATTGCACTAAACTAAATAGGACTTACTCCCTAGTAGGGTGGCCACTTATGCAGTTCCCCAAAGCTGGAAATCCTTCACCAAAAACAGGATAGAAGTGGGATGACTATAATTTAAATAGAAAGATACAGGACATTTCACCATAGTGAGGGAGACTGGGACCAGGTGAGCTGAGTGCTTCCTCGCTAGGTTATCCAGTCCAGGTATGAATTGCTGATGGGCAACTTCAAGGCTCCTGCCATTTTACCTTCTTAGCACACTTCAGCTCTACATTAGCCCTGGACTGGACATCCCTTCCAACAGAAGATGCCCTCAAACAGAGGAGTACGACTCTGTGTGAAGCTTCTTTCAGGTCCATGTCTTGGTTACTGCTCAGTGCTGGAGTCCTCATGCTAGACAATAATAATAGAGTGCAATCACATTAAATGTGTTTATGCCCTTAGGTCTAGTTTTGATTCATGCAGTAGTAACCCTATCTAAGATGTAGTTCTTTAGGACTCACCTGACAGAAGACTCCTTCTTACACAGTGACTCAGTGGTAAATTGTGACATGCAGTCCTTCATTATGACAGTCCTCACAATCACACAACTAAGCCCAAAATTGCAGGCAGTTGTTTTGGTCTTTGTCATCAGATCAGTCCTAAGAGTTTACTCAGCTAAGAACAGGCCATTTTTAAAGCTAATGGATGCTAATTTGCCAATTGAAGATCGAGTGGTAACATTTTGCATTATAACATTTTGCATTATAACATTTTGCATTATATCATTTTCTCCCAGCTGTTGTGAGGATTGCAGCTAAACTCCAAACCCTTTGGAGGTGGAAGATGGTGGCAGTGCCCCTGCTCATCAGAAGGTGCTGGTGTTGCGTTCCTGTGGGCACTAGCTCCACCACACCACTTGCCCCACAAGCCAACATATCCTTCAAGATGCAAAGGAGAACGATTTTAGTTCAGGCTTGTTCCTGATAGACTAGCTTTCTGTATGAAGAGCTTTTATTCTTTTTGTATGGAGTAACATTCAGTTGGGTGGATTTATAGGCTGAAGCTGTACATCCCAGGTACTAGTGTACCACCACACTGAGAACAAGGCCACACACAGAGAGCAGAGCTACAAACTGAAAACCTCCTTTTTAACTTAGTATTTTAAGAAGCTGAGATGTTATTTAATCCCAAAGTGATGGAATGTTCAAGGAAGACTTTCCAGGGCATGCTTTTCTTTTTTTAAAACAGATGAGAAAACATACTGGAGTTTGTTTATCATATATATCTGAGACTATTAAGGGGTCCTCCCCCATTATTTAATTTTAAAGATAAGAATCTCCCACTCCTGCTGATCACTCATTCCCTATTTTGCCCCATTCATTCTTTTGGTTGCCTAAAACCACACAAAGTCTACAATCTGTAGCCCAGGTACCCACATCAAAGAGGCTAAAGCATCTTATTGGTGGATTCTGGCTATGCATCAAAGCTCCACTTTCCTTGAAGTAGAATTCCTTTAACAATAAATTGGTCTCTAAAAACTTGCTTTATTTTTAGTAGCCATGGTCCTAGATTGCTTATACTTCATGACAGCTTTGTTTCCTGTCTTTCTGGTATCCCTCTAATAAATGTAAGAATCCTCTGACACCTGCATATCAAAGTCTTTACATATTAGTCAGCAAAACCATTCCTAGTAGCAGGTGTTGTTCAACAGTGATATAGTGCTACATTTTGAAGTGTGTGGGGAGAATCAGAAAAGCAGGCACCTGCACTGTTCCATCTCAGCAAACTTGTAAGAGTTTTCAGATCCATGAGGAGCAGGCATTTTGCAGAGCTAGCAGCTCTTAATTGCCCATTCAAACTCAAGTCACCCCAAAAGAGTTGCATTGCCTCACAACTGTTGTGTTGTGTTGTGAATTCATTTCTTTGCAGCCTCTGTGAGGGAGGATGTCAGCATTCCCGCTCATAAAAAGAGCCAGTGCTGCATCCCTGCAAGCCCAGGCTTTACTGCATCACTGGTACTGGGAGGCGGAGAACTGCCATTGACAGGCCCATATGATCATTTGCACTCATAGTGGCTTAAATAATGCCCATTATATATGCAGCCGTTGCATAACCCAAACTCTGTCTCCGGAGTGTCACGTCATCCCAAGCAACAAGGGTGGGTTTAGGCAGCATGGCCTAAACATGATGTCTTCATGCAGGTGGGTTGATGTCATGGTTAACAAGCCACCCAGACCCATGGTCCGTTTTAGGATTGTAGGTAATTTATTAATCATGCCAACAACCCACCCTCACTAGAAGTGGCATGTCTGTGCAAAATAATCTACTCTACAGAATCTGTGTAGGCTTTGCACACCACAACAACCCACCAGCAGGTCCAGGACATGGCAGCAGGTGTCTATGGCTGGAACATCAGGAGTAGAGAGAATGAAAGTGGATGGAAGCTTGAACAGAGGGTGGGAGCAGAAACCATGGCAAAGCCAGGAATAAGCAACAGTCAGATATCCAACCACAGCAGATCCAGAAACAAAGGCAGAACCAGGAACAAATGAAGCTAGACACCAACAAGTCACGCC
The DNA here is from genome assembly GCF_004798865.1 of Varanus komodoensis. Lineage (NCBI taxonomy): Eukaryota > Metazoa > Chordata > Lepidosauria > Squamata > Varanidae > Varanus > Varanus komodoensis. The sequence goes on from NW_025335589.1 coordinate 5,722,212, forward strand.
AGGTTGGGAACAGCCAAGAGTCAGACACTGACAAAGCACAGCAGAACCAGACATGAAAGCAAAGCCAGGAGCAAGTGAGTGTCAGATACTGATGAGACAGGACAGAACCAGAGACAAAGGCAAGTTCTAGAGGCAAGCTGAGGTCAGATATTGGCAGGGTAGAACATGCTCAGGAACAAAACAGGGTCAGGAAGGACAAGTAACGCACAGTCAAAGGCAAGGTGAGGCTGGTAACATCACCAGGAGCAAGACGAAGCCACAATGACAGCCTGTGTTGCTCTGACCAAGGTAAGCAGCATAGGGAAAAATTTTTACAGAACTTTCTGGACCTCTCGACTGTTCTGCATGTTTACCCAGGCCCCAATCCTGGCAAGTACCTAGAGGCATGCCCCTGGCACACCTGATTACAGGCACTCGCAGAGTAAACTGTGTCAGGACTTCAGGTCCTTGCATCTGCCATGGCTGATCACCCATGATCAGTTGTTGGGCTGTGCAAGCTAGATCATTGCCAAGCCTTTCTTTGCAGAACTAAGATATGCAACATCCAACTGCCTGAGAGCTATTTGGGACATTAATTTTTAAAAATTAATTGTCTTTTTAGAATCTGCATAGCCATTTTTAAAATAATGGCCTCAAGCTGATTGACTCTGCAATTTCTGGATCAGGTTGAATGAGATTTCTTTTTCCAGATCTGTTCCCCTATGCATGTGGATGAGCAGACTTTCCTTCCCTTTCTATCTGACACACCTGTTCTGCCATTAAAGATGCATATATGTGAAATCCAACATGCACAGGCCAGATTGCACAATCACGTCCCAAATGCTATGTGTGGATACTTTAAGAGAGCTATTCTTCACATGGACATGTGGAGAGGCAATCAGCATGCCAGCTGGGCAGAGCAAGAGGGCATGTTCTTATTCTCTCCCATATCTAGGGTAATGGGATGCAAAAGTGCATCATCTGCTGCAGTGGACTGTAATCAGTATCTCGACTTTACCAGGGATGAGCTTAGATGCAAATATGATAGTGAGTTTTTCTACACAAGGCATTTATTGTGTATTTGTTATTCCCTTCTCAAGCTTGTTTATGGCTCCATTAAACAATGCTGCGACCCTCTAGTTCTTTTGCGGAATTATTATTGCCATCACTTTAGAATGGAGAAAATGGAATACTATTTGTGAAAGCAATAGAAAGAAAGAAAAAATCAACTTTTGTAATTACATTATTCTGCTACTGCACAGTCCCACCTAGATGTCATGGCAGGAAAGCAAAAGCTCTTTGCATAGAGCTTGGATCTTTATTCTGCAACAAAATCAAAAGAAGAGAAAGTGGATTAATAACCTTGTGCAGAAAAGCTCACTATCATATTAAGAACATTTTAAGTGAATGGCATTATGATTGTGCATAATTTGTATTTAGCATTCTTTACTGTCTGTTCACTTATTTTCCAGGGTCCACATTACATGTACAAGAGAATTCAGGCCAGGGAAGTAGCTCTCACATAACCCAAAAGTGCTGGGTTTGAATGGCATGACCTCAGAGCAGGGCTTACTTATTCAACCTGTGTGTGCCCAGCATGTGGTACAACCTCACCATGGGTTAAATAAGCCATGGTGGGGCATCCATTCATGCAAACCACCCCAGTTTGGACTGCTTGTCCAATGCTACCATAATAATGGGGAAGCTGAACTACAAAGGCAGGTCACTACACAGGCAAAAGTGCTTAGAGGCACTGTAAATAAGTGACTTCTTTCTCCAATTTCCACAAAAATCAGTTTAAAGGTAGTAGTAGAGGGCGAAAGGAAGTTCAGCTGAAATTATAGTACCACATGCAAGTACGCAAAGGGAGTCAAGCAGTTGCTCCAGCCGGTTGGTTCCCTTTTCCCCCATTTTGGGCATTAAGAGGGGGAGAATGTTTCTTAATCTTATGTTAAGTAAATTTTTGGTGAGGTTTAAATACACAGGAAGATTCACTACAACCTCTCTTGGAATTTGTTGAAAAGAAGAAGAAAAGGAATCCATAAATATCTCCACTAGGAGCATGAATGAGACAGAGGCTGACCTGGTGGCAAATATAACATTGTGTCTCATGCCACCAACATGAGACCACCAGAGAAGTACAAGACAACCAAACAGCGGATAGAACAAAACAAAATAAAGAAACAAGCCTGAATCCATGCAAAAACATTTGGGAAAGGGCTTGGAATTGGTCTGGAAACATTTTAGAACAGCACATTTGGCTTGTTTGTTTTTCTAAATTAGTTCACTCTCCCTTAATTCATTTTAAGATACAAACTGCTGAAGGGAGTTGTCTCAGAATCAATATTATACATCTTGTACACATGGTGAGTGGTTCCTCCAAATTCTCCATCACCCGCCTTCCAAGATTGTTGACACTAGCATTTTGATTTTAAACAAACTAACAAAGGAATAAAGAGTAAGCATAATAAGTCGTCATTGCGTTTCACAAGATTTTAAGTGGAGTTAGCAAAATTTGGTTTCCACTTCCTTGTGCAATGATATGTCCCTCCCGATAGTTTAAGGATCTTGTGGTACAAAGTGAATTTCTCATACTGAAAACAGCACTGAGCTCCATCCGGCCAAGTACAAGCCTCCAATCAAGTAAAAAACGGATACATTGGAGCCTGTGCGAGGATGCAGCCAAAAGTGATCTATCATTGTGGCAGCACGTTCACGCTGGTACAAGCACAGGATTATCTGTAACCTTTGAGCCGTGTGCTAGCCAGGTCATCTTTCTTTTCTGCACATCATCGTATGCCCAGTCACAGGTTGGGACTGATCACTGTGCAAAGTAACCCAAAGTGAAAGTTAAATTAGCATGTGGGCAAGTCAGTCCTCACATACTATGCTTGGGTTGGCAGCCGTGGGCTTGTGCCCTATTCTTTGCCTTCCAAAATGTTTTCTTTTATTAGCTGCCAGTTTCCATGCACATCTTTTGCCAGACATCCAGGAAGCCAATCCTTACATAGCCCCACCCCTGGGCAAGCTGTGCTGATGGTGCAAAGACTCCACTCTCAGAGGTCAAGGCATTCAAGATCCAACAGCTGTACTAGCAGCTCTGTTTTGAACACTGATTCTGTGATACGGAGACTCATGGCTCAAATACTTGCTCTTTCACTTTATTAATATACACACTGCAATTAGGCACCTAACTGGAGACTTCTTATATGTATTGTTTTAATGTTTTGTTGTCCATCCCAAGGACTGGAGATAGGATGTCTTAGAAATATGCAGCACTGAATAACAAGTAATGTCAGACTGCTCTATTTTTGCAATGCTTTAGTAAATATATTAAAGTTGGTTTTGAAAAGTACTGCAAGAGAAACCTAGGAGATGAGGACATGCATAATGAGAGTGAAACAGAGAGAACTTTTTCCCTTAATCACCTGCTTGCATCTGTTCCTGTCCAGTTTCACTTGGTTCAAGAGAGGAGCCTTATGCCAAAAAGCAATAATGTGGAATTCGGTGCCAAAAGAAAATGTAGGGTAATGAGCATAATGAGGCAGAGGGGGAAGGCCAGGCAGAAAGCACCCGTAGCTTCAAGAAGTGCAATGTGTCAGCGAGAGAGAACAGCAGCCTGGCTGGCACGATGGCAGCCAGAGCCTCCAGCTGTAAATCACTGTGCAGCCAGCATGTCAGGAATGTTTGGCCACCCTGGCGTAGAGGCATCAAGCAACAAAATAACCTACTGTGCGAAACTCAAGTGGATAAGCCATGTAAACAGGCTAACCCCCCAGCATCTAAGTCAACGTGCCAAAACCCAATTACTTTAAATCAAGAGGCCAGGAGTGATCAGAGTGTGTCTTATAAACATGAAGGGGTGGGGATGGGGGAATCATTCCCAAATATGATGTCTAAAATGTTCTCATCTAGGTTGCACAAATGTTAGAATCCCTGGCTTTCAAAAGTAATTTCGCCAAGGCTTAGACATTTCATCTTAGCCTCTGTGTAGGTCGCAAGCATATCAGTCTGGGTGGCTGTGAAAAATTGAGCTCTCTGCTGCATTCTGCAGACATCACCTCCATTGCTATTATATAGAAAGATTCAGCCATGCAAAGGAATGCTTTATCAAGAAACATGTTTTGTCATGGATCACCTTTCTCTTTCTCAAAAATGGGCAAGGAGAAGCAGCCAACAGTCACTAACACAACATGGTGGATGCTATCAGCTCAGTTCTCTTAGTGGCCTAGTACTGCCCATTCCACCAGTTGCCTAGTACTGGTCTTTTAGTATTTTTGCGCTAAATTCATAAAGGGCCAAAGAAAGATGTCACCTTCAATCTATTATCTAGCAGTAGGAATGTACCAGTTCCATTTGGGTCTTGCAGATTGTCAGGCATCATCCAGTCTATCATCTGTTTACTGATGGATGCAAGCCTTTTCCCCAGCTCCAGAAAAATTTACTAGAAACAGCTGTCAGAATTTACAGAATATTCACTTAGGTCAAATTACATTCCTGCCTTGCCTTTTCTCCTCTTGCAAGGAACCCAAGGCAGCTCACAAATATTTTCTCCTATCCATTTTATCCTCACAACAACTGTGAGAAAGGTTAGGCTGAGAATGAGTATCTGGCTCAAAGTCACTCAGTGAATTTCATGGCTAATCAGGGACTAGAACCTCCATCTCCTGAGTCCCAGTCCAACACTACAACTACTACATTACACCGGCTATCCCTACTAGCAGCTAGGTCTTTTTTCAGTTTTACTCCATAGTAGAAACCTAGAGGTGGGGAGTGCTTAAAATCTTCTGTGCTTACTCAGAAGTAATGAAAAATATGGCAGATGTGGATTGAATGCAAATCCCTTTTGGCCCTCAACCAGGCAAACATCAATTCCCTCTGCTATACAACTAGTGACACAACAGAAGTTGTCTTATTTAGTTAAGGTGGACACATGTGTTCCAGTTTACAAAGGACAGTACCCTTTCCTTTTTTCCTAAACCCTCTCCTCCATGTTTTTATACACATACATGGATTTGTATATATCCATAGCATATGCATCGGTGTGGTGTGGTGATTAGAGAGCTGGATGGAAAGTTTGGAGATCTGGCTTTTATTCACCACTCAGCACTCAGCCATGAAGCTCACTAGGTGTCTTTTGACCAGACACTAACTCTTTGTCTAACCCACATTGCAGGGTTGTTGTGAGCATACAACAGAGTGGCAGGAGGATTATGTAAAGGATTATAATTATGCCTTTGGGTCCTTGCAGGAGACAAAAAGACTGGATATAAATGTAAAATAAGGATGATGATGATGATGTACAACTTTCTACTAAGACTCCAATAAAAGCAGAATGACTCTCTGAACTGGAAGGACATATCTGTTCTGTGTTGAGAACGTTGTAGGGCCCTCAATTCATTGGATTATAGGAGGGGAGTGTTCACCCACCCAGTGTTGCAATTTCAATATTTTAGTTTCCAAAATTGCACAAAACATTGATTTACATTGAGGGAAGTCACCTCTGTGAAGCCATTTAAAGGATTGTTCAGTCTAAGCTTGGTTTAAAGTTTTAAAAAATATGACGGGAAAGCTGATGGGGCCTTGAAATGGGCCTCTGTGATCTGCTGAGCAGGTGTGCAGGCCTCAGGCCTCCCTACTCTTTTGTGAATCATGATTCTGCTACTTAACAATTAAACAAGGAACCAAGGTTCAATTTGGATGCCAGGAAGTACTTCCTGACAGTTAGAACCCCGAGGGTATGGAATGGGCTAATTCTCTTGCTTATACATGCCTTTAAGAGAGGCTGCAACAACTCTCTTCTTGTACTCCCTAAGTTTGCTCCATTACTTTCGTCCGGTTTTGGACAGCCTTGTTGCAAAAGTTTGTCTGTCTTTATAAGTTTACTTCCCCATATCAAAATCTATGCTACTAAAGTTTCTTCAAATGGAGATATTTAAGCTTCAGCTCTCAGTATTCCCAATCATTGTTTATTAGCACGGATTTGGAGGGTTGAAATCCCAAACATCTGGAGATCTAACTTCTGCCCACCTTCTGCTGTAAGGCACCAAAGCATGTATACTTCAACTGGATTCTCAGCAGTCAGGTTTTGGCACTATACCTCCTGCTTCCTCAGAACTCTGGCTAGGAGGTGCGAGGAGCTAGTCTGATAAATCAGAAGGGCAACCAGGTGGGGAATGTTCCTGTATCTACTGTAAACTTGATAGATCAGGCACTGTGCTTCAAAAGTGCCTTCTAGGCCACAGGGGCCCTCAAGGGCCATTCTCAATACACCACAATCTACCAAGCCTAGATTTCAGAACAAGTTCTTCAGTCCGGACAACATCTGCACTGTGGCAATTCTGCCTAATTCTTCTTCTCTTTTTTCTTCAATTGCCATCTCGCAATCTGAACACTGCCTGAGTTGACCTTGTGCCTGCTGTTGGCCCAGAATGGTCATTTGTCAATCATCAGAAAAGGCATGTGCCACATCAAAAGAAGGGGAAATATAATAGATTTGTACTCAATATGCATGTGATAATATTTTAATAATTTAAATATAAATACAGTACCTCACACCATGTTGTGGAAAACTCTGACCAGATGACTTGGGATGCCTTATTCAGGCTGCTGTCCAGGTGCTGACTGCTGGTGGCCAACTTCAAGGCACAGCTCTTCCTTCTGGTAGTTTTTTTTTTTAATCTTTGAAGCAGGACAAGACTGGACAGCCCTTTAGAGGTAGCAGGCATGGTGAACCTGTGGTTCCCTGGAAGTGCACTAGGAGTGATAGCACTGCAGTCTGACAGCAACTGGAAGGGCCATACCTGCCCCACAGAAGGTGCCTTGAAATGGATTTTCCTCTATCAAGCTGCACATGTGGCCACCCCTCTGCTGGCTCCAATAGCACACTTGCCTCTGGCCCTTTGGACTCCATTTCTCTGCCTTCTGGGGCACTTGTCCTCACCTGGGCTGGATTTGCCCTTGTTTCTGGCTGAAAGCATCATCCCTGGACTTTGGTACCTGAGTGCTGCAGGCACACTGTGACCAAGCCAAGACCGGATAAATGGTTTCAGAGTTGTGTGCACACTGATCTACTTTTGTTATGAAGTTGGCCTACCAAGATAATCCTGCTTTTCAGAATTGGGTTCTTAAAAACACATAACGTACCTTCTCTAAGAAGTGACTTGCCTTTCCAAAGTTCTGCTCTCACACAAACCATATTTCTACCATACAACTAGAGTCACACCATCTACGTTTCGACAAAGGTTATTTCACAGACCATCTATCTTAGCATGGCCATTCTAGTTGGCTCTATCATATTTCTTTCTTGTCCTGTATAATCCTCCCAGGAAGCATGAAGCTTCTCATTTGTAGATGTCATGAATGCAAATGTTTAAAAGGTATAGTTCTTAATCACAAGTCAAACTAGAAAACCATCTGTTAAACTGTTGACCCCTGTCCTGACCACATGTAGTGACTAAGGGCAAGTCTATCTGGGCCACCATCCCACAACCTAGCGCCCTCCAGATGGGTTGGAATACAAGACTCATCATCATGTTGGAAGTTGAAGTCCTGCAAACCACATCTGAAGGGTATCAGGATCCTGACATAGGCAATGATATATGGGAACTCTGAAGTAAATATCCAGAGGAGAAATGTTTTCAGCTTCAACTGCCCTTCCCAATTTGGAAATCCAGCCACTGTACCACATTCCCTTTATCACACTTTTCTGGCAACCCTAGACTCAAATATTTGTGCTATAAAAATGTTGACATGTCATTAGCAATCTCATTTGTTGTGCCAGTTCTATTTATTATCCTGTAGCAAAGAATCTCTTTTAAAAGGTTGGCGTAAGATGCAACATGTGTTCTGCAGCACTGGAGGAATTATAAGCATATGGTCAATAAAAGATGGAATTCTTATGTCTACATTTCTATGCTGCAGATGACTTTACAGGCACTGTAACTCTGTCCAGATGCCAGGTTGAGAAACAGGTACCTGTATCCTGGGAAAGGCTTCACAGAAAAAGCTGTGCAAGTAAGATACTTTGAAGAGAGGTCTTTTCTGCTAATCTGTGCATAGCCATAGTAAGAACTAAGGTGGTATCAGCAGCAGTAAAGAACAAAAAAGGAACGAAAGAGAGGATGCACCCAGACTGCTTAATAGGGCAGGCCAACTTAGACTAAGCCAGCCTTCTCCAACCTGGAACTTCCAGATGTGTTTACACTACAATTTCCAACATAACTAGAGAGTGCCAGGTTGAAATGAGTTGATCTGAGGAGCCACCTGTGTTGTTCTGGAGCTGTCTGGTTGTTCAGATCTGCAGAAGGGGAACAGGAGGGCTGCATGACCTTTGTGGAACACTGATGCAAGAGATTTGCCCTGTCTTGATCCCAAAATGTGGAATAAAGTGCACTCCCTTGAGAAATACAACCAGACCCTACTCTTTTGACTTTCACAGATGGTGTGAACACACATCTTTTTAATTTAGCCTTTTTAAAGACACAAACCTGTGCATGTTTGGGCAGAAAAAGGCCCATGGTTGCTGGCTGGGGAATTCTGGAGAGTGCAGGACTTTTCTGTCTACACATGCATAAGAATGTATCCTAAATCATGTGTATGTTTTATCGTTTCTAATGTGCTTGGTTTTTATTCTGATTTGGTGTTATTGTTTTAAATTGTTGTATAGCACCGTAATGGCTTTTTATCCAAGAAGTGACACATACATGTTAATATTAACTAAAGCACAATACAGTACATGCACACATGCTTTTCACATCTTTGCATGTGTGTTTAATTCAGATCACAGGAAGGGAAGAGAAGTGAACAGAAAAATGGCAGACAGAGAGTAGGATTTTAACCCTGTTTAACCAGAAGAAATCTCTCCCTCCCTCATGCAAGCTGCTATATGCACCAGGAAGGAAACAACCATTGATATGGTAAGAAAAGATTAAACCAATTTTCCCTGATGCTCTCCAGTTATGATTATTGCAACTCTCATCATCCCCAGCTGCTCTCTTGGCTTGGAACGATGGGAATTACAATCCAACACATAAGAAAGATATCAGATTGGCGAAATCTAGGAATGTATGGACATGATTTGTCCATGTTTTGTGGATTGTTGGGCACCTTTTGTTTCATCCTGCACTCACTGACAGAGTTGGATTTTGCATAGACATGTTCATACATGTTTGTGTAAATTAATTGTTGCACAAAGTTGCATTCCCCAAAATGCATGAATCATTACTAAATTCACAAATCTTTCCAAAATGCATTATTTTTATACTTTTGGCTATGAGGAAAGTTCACATTTTTGGTTGGTGCAGTTTTTAAAATTTATTTTCCATATTTTTCTACCACCGAATTTGTGAACATTCACTGAAAGTTTAAAAACGGTCTCCCACGTCCATGGCAGCTATGTAACTGGGAAAGAACCAGTCCACTATGAACTCTTAGAAATTCAAATTCATCTGAGTCAATTGTGGATTTGTCCAACATCCCTGGAGGAGCCTGGTTTAAGCCCCTTTCCATGTAACACAGTCCCAGTCCTGCTCAGCCCGCTGCTCTGTGCTGCTATTTATAATTTGCAAAACCTGGTACATTAAATTCATTCACATGTTTCTGATATACTCTGGTCATAAGAAAGTTTTATTGAAAAGGCTCAAGTTCTTTAACTTACTGTGACCCTAAGTTATGGATGTTTTTAAATTAAATTAAATTAAATTTTAAACAAATAAATTTTAAATGTTCTTAAGTTAAGAAGTTAGGGATTAAGCTTGCCAGGAAGCCATACTTGTCAGGATACATCAGGCACCCCTGCTACTGTCAAGGGAGAGTTAAAGATGTATTTCTTCCAATAGGCCTTCCAAGATTAATTCCTAGATTAGACTAGATTTATTTATTTATTAGACTTATATCCCACCTTTTTCTTTTTTAAAGAACTCAGAGTGGCCTGCATCATCTCTCCTTCTACTCTCAGTCCTGTCCCATAACAACTGCCCTGTGATGTAGGTTGCGTTGGGTGTGTGTAACTGGCCCACAATTTGGCTCTATGGTCAACCAGGAACTAGAACTGAGGTCACCTAAGTCCCCACACTCTTGACCACTGCATCACATTGGCTGTCATGCTATGCTTGTTATTAGTCAAAATTTTAATTACTGTTGATTTTAATATCTTGTAAACTACCCAGAGCCTACTGGTATGGAGTGATATTTAAAAATCAAACTAAATAAAAAATAAAGTAAAATACAACTTGCAAGTTCTTAGAGAGGCTATCATAGAGGCACCATTTGATCATGCTATATGTTGGTGGTGGTGTTTTAAATGTTTATATGCTGCATTTAGTATAGATGTTTATAAGCATATTTGAATCAGTATTAAAACTGACACCTTCATAAGCAACAGTAAGATAAAATGGATGGAACTAACAATAAAATAATTACTAAAACAATAAAAAGGGATTGGACAAAGCCAAGGAGGAGAATGCTTTGATCGGCTACTTGTTCTGACGGATGCATGCTACTGCCACTAGCAGAGGGACTATGGCTACGTTCACTAGTTGCTGGAGAGCATGGGGCGGAAGGTGATGGTGTGCTCATATCCTGTATGTGGGTTTTCCATGGGGAGCTGGCTGGCCATTGTTGCAGCAGTATCCTGGTCTAGGAGGACCCTTGACCTGACCCAGCATAGCAATTCTTCTGCTCTGAATAATACTAAAAGCAGCAGCATGGCAGGTCCAAAGGTTACGTTAGTGGCTGCAGCATTATCATCTGCATGCCACAGGTCAATCAGGGGCTGGCATTGCTGGACACATGCCCAGTGCAGTGCCCCAGCTTTCTCACTGCATTCAGCTGCCCTCTCCATCAAGGGCTGATCCATACAGACCCAATAACAAGCAGTAGAAGCAGCAGCAAGAAGTGAATTCTGCAAAGCCTAGTGCTGATGGTGCTGCTTATTCTTTTCTGGAGCCAGCAGAGGCTTCTCCTCCTCTCTATGAATTCTGTGGAGGAAAACATTGTCCAGGATAATACCAGGTTCCCATCTTCTCCCCTCCCTTGTCACATTTACACTTTGGCACATTGTGACGGAGCTCCTGGCTTCCACTGTTGATTGATGCAACAGTGATGTTGGAATAGATTTGAGCCCAAAGACCTGAAATGAACCAGATACATTGAGAAATTGCACACTGGCTAGTTGGCAATGCAGCTGTGGCCATGCAACAGACTAATCTGTTGAAAGAGGTCGGGAGGCAGAGCACTCGGAGGAGGGCTTTCACTGTGATGGTGCCCCGACTATGGAATGCGCTCCCTAGAGAGGTCCGCCTGGCGCCATCATGACACACTTTTCGGTGCCAGGTCAAGACCTTTTCATTTAACCAATATTTTAATGTTAATCGATTTTAACTGTATATTTATTTATTTAAGTTACTTTAACTATGTTATTTTATGTATTCAGTCATGGTATAGTTAATTTATTTTGTTTAGGATTTAGATCATATTGTAAGCCATTCAGAGACGACAGTAATGGATGGCCTACAAATGTCTTAAATAAATAAATAATCTACTTACATCCTACTGCTTAGTAATACGTCGATTTGACCATACACATCAGAATTTTATTGTAAGCCACCTTGAAACTACAGTCATAGGTGGCATAGAAACGAAAGTATAAATAAATAAATAAATAAATAAATGTGGGTCCCATGCTGTTCTAGTGGGATATGAGCAAGCTAATTACAAATGGCAAGTTACAACTGGGTGCAACTTTGTGGAGGACATGGATTTTCAGGATCAGGGAAAACCCTTCCCTTGGAGGTAAGGGAAAAGGGTGTGAGAGAAGGCCTTACTATCCTAATTAACCTCAGCAGAGGTTAAGGATGAAGTAAGGAATTCACAACACATAAGAGCTGGCGAATGCGTACCTTCACTGAAGCCCTGCAGCTTTCTCACAGCAGCTAAGCTAACTGGTGTCTGTGACCACAGTTAATGCTGGACACCAGGAACAGTTCATGCTTAACTCCTCACCACAGTGCCTTCCAGTTATCAACCCCAATATAACAAGTTGTTTCAACCAAGTACAGAACTCAGCTGAGGTTAAATATCTTGATATGGGCTGTGGCAACACACAGTGGGCAGTGGAGAACCAAAATGACTTAATGGGTTAGGTGGGTTGTCATGACTTGAAAATGTACCCAGAAAGTAAGGATATAAAGTAAAGAACAGTATAGACAGAATTAGAGAACAGCTTGCACAAGCCTTAATGTAGAACATGAAAATGTGTGTTTTCAATGTTAGGAAGACATTCATTAGTTCCTACCAAAGAGAAATTTCACCAGGCATTAACATGTTGTATTTTGGCATCATTGTCTGTTGCAAAAGGTCATGGATCCTAAATGCAAGGGAAGCATTTAAGAAGTATTTAAGAAGTTGGTGGGAGGGATATAACCTCCTTCCATCTCCTCCATCAAAATAAAATATAAAATGATACTTACAGGGCCAACCTCAGCCTTCCAATCATAATAAATAAAATTCCTTAGTGGACTTCTTTGTTCTGGATCTATATTTCCTTCATCTATTTAAAAAATTAAATTGAAAGAACAGTATGAAGGGAAAATACATTTCAGTCTGGTGATTGTGTTTGTGAGCTAGGTTATCTGAGAGACACAGCTGAAACTGGATGTTAGCCTGAAACTGGAGTACAGTGTTGATTTAAATATAATTAACGTTAATGGTATTTTCAGGACCAGCTTCCTTCTGCCTCAGTATTCTTTGCCAAAACATTTAGTGTATGCTGTTTTATTCATAACCAAATGTGGGTGGCTTTTCTTTTTTTAAATGACTTCTATGTGTATTTGTTGTTTCTAAAGGACCTCTTGCACATCACTCAGATACTGTGAATGTAGATTTAATTTAGTAACCTTGGATGCTGTGATGATTCTATAAACACAATCATTTCTCACTTGCAAGTTTTAGCCATAATTAGTCAAATAAATATTTAAGAACTAAGAGTAAGAAACTGTGGAAAAATAAAATTGAATATTGGAATTATAGCATCTTCTAATAACTAAATCAGATGCTTCATGTCAAAAGGACTGTATCTAAAATGGGGTCAGCAAGAAACACCAGGGGAACCCCAAGGTTTACAAAAGTACAAAACTTTGTCATGGAAAGAAATTAAGAAGGAAGCCCTCTCAAAAAAACAGAGCATGATCTGAAGCTTCAGACTTGTCTATTGAAGATTGGTACAGAGCAATGGGATGGCAGCCCTGGAAAAGGGCATTGCCAACTGACTGAAAGCCCTGAACAGAAGGCAGAGTGCAGTGTTTGCAGCTGTAACATTTCTGATATAAAATTTCTTGCTGTAATTTAGATAACTTGTATGAAATGAATGTATCACCTCAAAGATTCATACTTTAAGTGTGGCATAGGCCTTGCATTTTTAGCATCAAAGTGTTAGTGACTGGCATAGATTCACAGCAGAGGAAAAGAAAAAGAGATTCTCACAGTTTATCTCATAAGAAATGGTTTCTGTATAATTAGTTCTGTTGTTCAGACATTAATATAGGTATCAACATGAGGGGAATGTACATTACTTCTAACTGTTCATACATCTGCCCCATTTCATAACTTATAGGAACCTTGTAAGGGTTAGAACATTGTTAATGGGAACCACAGAACTCCCACAGAAATGTGCATGTCATACGCCTATACCACAGAGATACTTGCTGCATTTCTTCAACAAATGTGGTGACTTTTCCATTCTCCATATTACTTATTAATTTTTGCTACATGTCTTTTCCAATAAAGGCTAAGACCTTTTTATTTAAACAATATTTTAACAACGCTTAATAATATCTATAGATTTTAATTGTGCAGCCAGGGTGTTTCTGGGTTTTTAATTGTATTATGTATTATGTTTATTTATTTATTTGAGCCATCCCAAGGCTATAAGCAATGGGATGGCATACAAAAATTATAAATAAATAAATAATAAAGTTTGCCATCCCAAAGCCAGAAGCTTTCTTCTGATAAACTTCATTAATTCAGTCAAAAATATTGTCTTACATGCAGTATAAATTGTACTGCATCTGGGAAAATTGTAGTGAACTTCACGCATGGTGTGTGAATCAGTGCTCAAAGAATGTCACCACTGATCACGTTTTCATGTCACTTCATCTCAAGCATAAGGCACTTCTGACTGAGTCTGATCAGACATTTGGCTGTAATTTAGCAAATGTATTCCAGTGAGGAGATACTAACGTTGTGGTAACATATGTATATGTAAACCAGCTCCTAGTAGTTTATCTGCCCAGAAAGCTGCATTATTTTGAACTAGACATTGTCACCACAGACATGACTGAAATCTACTTTGCAAAGTTCCTGCAGGGAAGCCAGTCCCCTGCAGTTCCCTATACTTTCCGGGATCTGCAAGCAAACAACCTTCTCTTGACATGGCTTAACAGGATTGTCACACATTGTACCTAATGGTGGCAATTCCAGTACCACATGTGATGTTGTGCTAACAGGAACCAAGTTGCAAACTCTGTACAAGCAGGGAAACCATCTAACCTTCGGCTTCTGCAACCAGTTGCAGATCTTAGGTTTACAAAGTGGTATGCTAAAGTTTACATAACAATTTGCACAAATGAGTGAAATCAAAGCTCCACACTCTGTGCACATGGCTAAGTTAAGAGCATCTCAGTCTCTTGTACTGCACTAAGGGGCAGGGAGAATGAAATTGTAAGAGCCTGGTTTGAAAGGGAATTCCTGATCAGAATGAGTGAGCCTATCATTCTGTGCATGAGCCTACCCTCTTCTCTGCCTGCAACTTTCTGAAGCGCAGCAGGCAACTAGACCTGGTTCATAGTCGCTAAGGTCTACTAAATAAGACTTCGCTTATTTGCTGCTGGCAAAACCTAGACACATTGTGGAGGTAAAATTAGTTTTCTGTCTGGGGGAAAACAAGATTGCATTGCACTTGAGCATGACCTAGTGGCTGGTTCACTGAGTGGCATTTATGGCAGGCACAGAGACAGTCACTGGCCTGTTTTGCTAAGGGTAAGCACTGTGTATCTGAACTGCTCACTAGGGTACAAGAAGAAGATGGAGAAAGGGACTGCACAGTAATGAGGGGAAAGAAAGTTTCAAAGGAGTTTGATTATGGGAAGCCAGTTGCCCCAAAGTAACACATACTTTATTTTGTAACGCATCAAGAAGTTTCTGAATATTTAGCAGAAATTCATGCATTTTTCAAAAAAGAACCTAGAAAAATATCTTAGTCAATTAATCATGAAACTTTTAGTTGCTTGATGAATCAGTAAGATGTGTGTACATTATCATATGTAGTGAAGATAAAAATTGGATCCAGACTTAGCTATACTTAGAGCAGACATATTGTAAAAAGGGGCTTGTTTTAGTCTTTATTCTTAAGTACCATTGATGTCAATGAATTAACTTTATCTAGATTCAGCCCATTACCATATGTCATAGCAGGTGTCCTCCCAAAAGAGGCATCCTGCTTTTCATCACACATAACAAGGAAGGCCTCTCCTAGGATGGCGCTACCACCTGCCATTTGTATGCCTATACTTAAAATGATCGTTCAAACCATCTAATTGATTGCAGCAGCTTTTTAGTCAATCAAAATATTGTTCATTAATTAATCAATGATTAATACTGCAGCCATGCTATAAACTAGCCTTCCTCAAACAGGTGCCCTTCAAATGTTTTGGATTTGAATTTCCATTAGTCTCAAACACCTTGGGCAATGGACAGAAATGACGGAAGTAATAGTCTAAAACATATAGCCATTAAATCCTGAGTCAAATTAGCTTACTATGGCTCCAAATACCTGTTAGTAAAAGAAATAAGTGCCTTTTTCATAATATTAGAATCTATCATCATCCGAGGCAGATATATGGCAGGATATTCAGGATTGCTCATACACTTCATATGGAATTCATTACCATAACAAATTTGCTACCATAATTTTGGAATTTGTTACCCCAAGATGGACTGATGCTCACCAATTCAGATAGCTTTAAAAGGAGATGAGCCAAATTCATTGAGGATAAGGCTATCAGTGGCTACTAGTCCTCATGATTAAATGCTACCTCCAGTGTCAGAAGTGCTACGCCCACATACTCCGATTGCTGAGAAACAGCAGCTGGTCAGTCATCGCCTGAATAGAATGCCATACTAAACAAGTCTTTTATATGAGCAAGCACAGTGCTTCTTACTTTGTCATACTCAGTTCTCTGTGATCACAACAAAGGGACATTCTGGGAGCCATCTTCACATGCGAAAAATGAGTGATCATCATGGAAATGAGTGATCCATCATTATCCTATTGGACCTGCCCATGAGTCTATGTTTAAAAGGACACCTGAACTGACAAAGCCTATGCATGAGCAGCTGTATAGGTATGTCAGTATTTTACACCTTTTGGCACTTTGATCAACTAGCACAATATATTGAAGTATTGTTTCCAGTTTATAAATCAATGTGTGACTGGTTATACATAAAACACATAATGAGCACATTGTAGGTGGGACAGTAGAATCTAATTTGAACCTGATCTCAAATGAAAAGTTTAAATGGCCATTCTGTATTGCATTTTCTTTACCAATTTCCAATTAAATCCCCTGAAATATAAATAAACTCACTTTACAAGTAAAATACTGTTATGCTGGCAGTTTTGCCAGCTCATGATGAATGACGGAAAAAGACAAACATCTCCAGTCCACATTTTATTAGATCTTCACCTCATAGCCCTTCAGCCCATACAAGATCAGATCAACTTTTAATCCTTTCTAGTGGCAAATTACTTTGATTTCCCATCTATTAAAAACTGTTTACACAAGCATTACACAAGGTCCTTAATCTTACTAAATAGCTACTCCTTGACAGTCACTGAACCACAGTGTATTTATCTGGTGCTCAAAACCAGATCCCCAGACAGAGTCCAAAATCCAAACTCTGTGCTTTTATTCTTGATAACATTTTACAGCTCAATTGAAGGAAAGTGAAATTTAAATGTGATGATCCTTAAAAAATGTTGATCTGGTGTGATTATTTCAAAAGTTGTCTTATGAGGGTAATCACTCTGAAAGAGAATTCATAAGTCTTTTTGGGTACAGTCCTATGGAGATTTAGACATGGCTGGCTGGGGAAAGCTGGAAAAATGTAGGACATCTTTTTTATCTAAACCTACATATTGTGCCTTTAATTAATTTGGTAAATAAATAAATAAATTTAACTTTTGCAACACCCTTTGGGGCCTGTGTGTAGTAGGCCACAGACAATCCTAGAAAGCTCTGTTGGGTGGCAAATAGAAGAATGAATGGAGCCAGTCTGATATTCTTTTTTCCCATTCTCCTTGTTCCAAATATATTAAACTACTGGCACATACCAGAGCTTGACTGCATCCACTTGTTTTTTTCTATCAACACTCAAGCTGTCTTCTGATTTGTTTCATCATTCTCAGCTCCAGGGTATAACATGGAGCCATACAAGGAACAATCAGATAATCTCTGTATTCCAGAGATCAACCAGGCTGGAACACCAGCCATATCAGCTGGAAAGTTGTCCAGAGCCCTCTGGAAACCACCTAGATCCATCATCCTCTAGAGGGGAACCATCCATCCCTGCAGAGGTGAAAGGTTAGTCTGAATCTCATCAAGAAGTGATCTGATCATAAGAAAGGGGCCAATTCAAAGTCCTGACCAGCTTAAAAAACCAGTCTAGAGTGTGCCCTGCTACATGCACTAGGTCAATAACATGTTGGGACAGTCCCATGGTTTTCACAGAGTCTATGAAATCCCAACCTGACCCAAATAGGGCATCCTCAGCATGGATGTTAACATCTCCCAGGACCAGCAAGCTGGAAGATCTCAACATTGCAGCTGAGCCAACCTCTGTCAGCTCAGGTAGGGAAACTGTTGGGACACAGAGTGGATGGTACACCAACAGACTCCCAAATCTGTCCTGCTGGCCAAGTACAAAAGTCAGATGGAGAGGGAGCCTGAGGAAACAAAGAATTCCTATAGATCATGGCAACTCAGCCCTCCAATCTTCCTTGATGTTGTACTAAATACGCACATGGATACAGCTGGTCCCATTCTTTGCCCACCCAGGTCTTCATAATGCATACCAAATTAGTTGCCTCATCCACTATTAAATAATGGATAAGGGAGGTCTTATTGTGCACCTATCTGACATTTAACAGTAGAATCTGGAGACCTGACCGAAGGCCGACAGGGCAACTACCTGACCTGTGGTTGGGAGCTAGGCCAGAACATGGCACAGGCATTAACGGCCTAAGCCACATTCCCCTTACTTGGCTAACACTCCACCCAATGTAATATCTCCCCTTCACTGTCCTTTTTGGGGATCTACAAAAATATTTTATTACTCCTATTCTTTCAAAAATTCCAGGAAGGTGTGAAGCATTTTATTTAAGATATAGACTATCCCAAATTACTCACAAAGTAGCCCATTTTTGTGCTCTGCTATCAAGTGTAGGAAGATGATGGTAAAATAAGAACAGCAGCTTTTAGCAAAAGTTATCCTGTTAATACACTCTGTCAAGCTTATGGTACTAAGTTTCTTGGATATGTGACTTTGATTTACATATATGTATACAGCAATTGCAATTATTTTAATTTTTGTGTTTGTTATTTGTCACTTGTTTTTAAATTAATTTTAATTGCAGTGTCAAAAAAAACTTCTTTTAACTTGCTTTTATTTTTTAACTTGCTATGTTGGCCCATGTTGGCTTCTGCTAGTCTACAGCTGTAATAAAATTGATCTCCCCCTTCCTATCGCTACATTAATTAACCCCTCATCAGGCCCCCACACTTGTTCCCATCCCCTGCCTACATTGTACATACACAGGGTGTGCAAGGAGGAGTTCCCTACCCCAAAGACAGAGTGGCAGCAGCACTGGGGGGGGGGGGTCACCTTTACATTTCCCCCTAAGGGATGACCCCCTTTGGTGCCACCCTTTGTGAGTTCATCACCACTGGGGCAATGCCACCAGTGCCCCTGCTGTGTCTCCAGTCCACTCCACTCCACGAAGTCATCCAATCCATGGCAGGCACTCTTTCAAGCAGGTCTCAAGGAGTTGCCCTCCTCTTTGCAAGACTGGGGCCTCTGGAGCTTCTCTCAGCTGAACCCCAGTGTTAACCAGTAAAGAAAAGCTAACCAGATGACAAGGAGGCTGGTGGAGAGGCTAAGTCAGATGGGAGTCCAGGGCTGCTCCTCAAGCTGCAGGCTTCAGATCCAATTATATTAATTCCAAAAAGAAAAGCCTTCCCCCGAGCTTGTTCCCTTCCAGGTGTGGTGGATTGCACCTCCCATCCTATGTGGCTGTCTCCAAGTAGAACAAATGGTGACTTAAGATAGTATAAATAAGCATGACACAGAGCCAGTCCGCATGGTCACTTTTTAAGCCTGTGAATTGTGGTTTGTGCAGGCAGCCTGCAACATACCATGGGTTCTTTGAAGGCTATTTAATACTCACACAATTCCAGCCTCCTGGGTTCAGCCACCACAATGAGCCATGGCAACTCCCCACTGGGGCTGAATATCCAAAGCAGTCACACTCGTCTCTATTTCAGCAACAGAGAACCTTACCTTGCACTGACCCTTCATTCTCAAACATACAAGTAACAGGGGTAGGTACCTAATTCAGGTTATAAATCATTGGAACTTGGAATGATGCCGTATGCTTGTGATCTCAGAGTTTTGGTGTGATAAAAGTTATTTCATGCATCTCCAAGCTGCCAAAAACCCAGGGCAGCTTAATGCCATTACTGCCTGAGAAAACATCATAGCAGTTGTTTCAAATGAACTTATAAATTCATAAGTAGTTACAGAACTTATAAAGAGAAGGCGTCTATGCAGATATTAACAGAGGAGCTAAAATAACATTGTCTTTGGGCTGTTCGCATGAATGAGATATTTGCAAAGTTTGCATGACTTCCACGGGAAAAAGCAAGGTCTATGATTCCTTGTGGTTAACGTAGAATGTTTCTTAATTGATACAGGATTTGCGACACCACCCTTTTGCCTGTGATCCAAATTTGTAGACAGACATATAGGGTGGGAAAACTCTATGAGGCCATTTTTTGTACACACAGGCAACACATTTTTCATCCAAGGGAAGCTTTCCCCTACTGTACTAAGCCAAGAGTAAAAGAGCAGAGAGTCAAGGCTGTCATGGAACTGTTTGTGGGGTGGAAAGCCCACGTAATTGGGCTTCCATCCTACCACCCACAAACAGAAACTTGTCTGGATTTTTTGGAATAATATTTTTACCATCCCAAAACTGGAATAGCTGCCCTTACACATTTCTTAGCAGCTCACAGATTAGCGTTATTTCTCAAGGGACCAAAGGCAACCTTGATGCAAAGGAATTGAACCCATAGCAAAAGGCTGTGTGCTTGCTACTGCCCCCTCTTTAGGGGCAGCAGGAAGCCAGCATCCCACTCTCCCCCAGGAAGTTATATTTCTGTGGATGGTGTATGCTGGCAGAACTGGCCAGAAGAGCACATCTGCTGTAGGAAAATCCTGGTGCTGCTTGTTATGCCCACATGCTCCTCATGGAGCCTTTTGCACTTCCAGTCACAGAGATCCAAGAATGAAAACTCCTTTCTGTTGGAAAACATTTTCCCAGCCCTTCAGTCAGGGAAAACTGTCATCAAGGCTATGCACAGCTGGGCACACCCAAGAGCTCACTGGCAAGAGCTACGCAGACTTCCTCCTCCTCTTCCCCAATGCAACCTGCCTGCTCACCCACCTCTCGCACTGGCCTGGACAATGGTGGCATTCAGAAGGGGAGTTGGAGATGCTCCTATCTGTTTGGAGCTCACCAGCTCTCTGTCATGTAAACATGGGTGGTAGCAATGATGAAGAAGAGGATGCGGAGCAAGAGCACCTAGTGCAAAGTTGGAGTCACTGAGGAAGGGTGCTCCTTGCCTTTAAAAACATGGAGCCAGTACCTCCTATGATAAAGGACTGCTATGCAGCAGCTTGCTTGTGTCTGATTCAGAGCTACTCAGAGTTTTTCTCCTACCAACTTCATGGTTACCTCAAGCCTTTGCACTCTCCTAGGTTTAAAAAGTTGTGGTGCATCATTAGTCTTTGGCTTGGAGCATCTGGAGCAGCCTTCTGCAATGCAGTATCCTCTAGATGTGTTGGATTACATCTCCAACATGATGGGACCTGTAGTTAAGCAAATCTGGGCAGCACCAGGGTTAGAAAGGATGATCTGGAGAATGCAGGCCAAACTGGATGTGACATTATTCATACACTTAGCTGAGTGGTTTACCTGCTAAAATGATTTTTTCCCCATACTAATGATGGGTGCAATAGGGAAAGATTCCAGTCAGGGCTGCAGGAGCAAAGGGTTAAAACCCTTTACCCCATGGCATGGTCCCAGTCTGGCTTAATTTTCCTTCTCCCCTGCCATGCTTTCCATTAAAAACAATCAGCCACACAGAAACTAATGACAGGTATAATGGCAACTCTAGTTAGGCCTGATATTTTCCTATGTTGTATTTCTTCTGATTGAGGAATTGCTTTAACTACTACTAAGAATTTCCTCCTTCTAGTGTAATTTCTCTTCTCTCTTCTCTTCTCATTTGTTTTTTGTTTTGTTTCCTTTTTTTGGCAAATAAATATCTAGAGATGCTTTGTTACCACTGTGCCTTTCAAGTTCAGGCATCCCTGGTCTTGAAATACCAAAAATAACACTAGCTAGGAAATTTATCTTTCGCAGAAAGGAAAACTAGCTCCATCTAGATCACTATGTTTCTGCTCTGACTGGCAGCTGCTCCCCAGGTCCCAGGCAGAGAGAGATGTCTTTTACAAAGGGCAGCACCAGGGGCTGGCATCTCTGGCCATTTGCCAAGGCCCATGCATCCACAGGGGCCTCACTACCAACCTGCAGTGGCCCCCTGCTGATGCTGTCCCTCCTCCTCCTCCTCCCCCTTCCCTTGCTGTTGTTCCTTGTTTGTCTGTGTTCTGTGAGGGAACGCCACAAGCGGAGTGACCATGTGCCCTACTTCACAGAGGCAGCCCTCTGTTTTGGAGAGTGGGCACAGTGCAGTCTTCAGCGCTGAGGTGTCCGGTCCATGCATAAGGGAGGGGAGCTGCGGCCCTGAGGCTGCTCATCAGCACTGAGCGCCTGCACAGAAGACAGAGCAGAGGCATGGACAGTCTCATCTGCTGTGGTGAAATGAACTGTTTTTCTACTGAAATTTCACTTTCACACCTTGGCTATTGGGCAGCAGAAAAATAGATTAATTGCATAATTTGCACCTCTCTCTTTCTGTATCTGTACACACACACCTATGCAAATTGATGTCCCCTTTTTGGTGCTGAAATCTCTCTTTTTGGGAATGCCTAAGCGGCCACACCAGCCAGGAGCTGGGAAAAGGAGCAGCATCCAATGCTCATCCATGTGAACTGGGCCGAGAGGCAGAAAGCAATGCAGCATCAACAGCAGTGAAGGGGCAGGTCCACTCATGGACAGGGCATCTTGCCCCAAACCCCTCAGACAGGACTGCTTTCCCACTTCCTGCTGCTTCACCCTTTAAATTGGGGTTTTAAGGGATGAACCTACAGCCTTCTTCAAGAAATCTTGTGGTTTAACATGGTCCCACCCCAAATGTTCTTCTAAAACTTTCAACAGTTGTGTAACAGAGAAAAGGCAAGGTCTCATTGCAACCAATAGAACCTTGGTGCTTGGAGCTTGGGGGCGTGGGAACAATTCTAGGGAGGGCCATGATGTGGGAGGTTAAGGCCATTCCATGCAGTCTGTAGTCTCAGTCTTGATCAGACCTTGCCCTCCATGGCTGCTACATAGAGTTTTAAAAAACAGATACTAGGAATGTGCACTGGATCTGTCCAAAACTTGAAGCTGGACTGAGTGAGTACCCCAGAGTTTCTGGTGTTTCCCAGAACAAATCCAGCTTCCCTCTGAAGTTACCAGAACCAAAACTAGGCTATCTGGGAGACTTAATTCTGGGTCCTGGATTTGGAAGGAGAGCCAGTTGGTCGCCTAAAATGATGTCTTTTGCTTTCAATTCCCTAAACCAGAGGCTGACAACTTCTGGAGGACCAAGGGCCATTTTCATCCCTTTGGCCCCCACTGTGGGCCACACACTGCTCTGTAGTGCTACTACATAAATTCTTTCCAAGCTAAATTTAACCCTTTTGGTACTTTGTATCAGCCATGAAATGCCCGAAGGGCCAAATTTCAGTTGAAAGCCAGCTAAGTACAGCTGGTTGTGTATAGCTGTTACAGATGTCATTTTCTCTAAACATTTTGTCAAAATTTAAGAGGGAGGGTTACAGTATGGAGCACTGGGGACTATATGAAGCCCATGGTTACATGTTGCCACTCTGCTATAAAGTGGCAGGAGAAGGACAAGGCTGAGTAACTGACAGGTCCACCTTTTAATCATAGGCCATGTTTTACCAAAGGCTTTCTACACTCTGTGATTAGGGGAAGGGTAAAAGTGGGACTGTTAGAGGGCTATTTTTTCAGTTCCACCAGGATTTGCTATAAAAAAGGCTTAAACTGTGTTCTGAACTGTCCAGGGAGCTTTAGTTATTAGGCTGCATAGAAATATAATCAATCAACAAACTCATTTCATTCATCATAACTGCCTGGCTCCTGCATTGTTCCTTCCAAAAATTCTGGGAAACAACTCCTTGATATAAGTCTATGAGTTTTTATCTGAACTCTCAGACCAAAATCTTAACATGCAGTAAGATGAGATCTGCAGTGTCTAAAATAATATTTTATACACCATAATATTTGCATGACCTGAAAGCTTCCAGAATAAAGGATGAGAATTATTATCTATCAATCTGTGCATGGGGATTCTTTTCAGAAAGGGACATTGAGTAACCCTGATTGATACTCTGCTTAAAAAGGTTCCTGCAAAAGTGATAGCCCCTTAACGGCTTGGGTCCTGGTTACCTGAAGGAGTGCTTACGTCCATATATGCCCGCTCGCCCCTTGAGATCAGCGGGAGAGGCTGGAACACTCCATGAAGGAAATCAGGAGGGTAAGTACTCAGAGGAGGGCTTTCTCTGTGGTGGCACCCAATCTATGAAATGCACTCCCCAGAGAGGTCCGCCTGGCGCCGTCGTTATTTGCTTTTCCACGACTGGTGAAGACCTTTTTATTCAAATGTTATTTTAATTGTTAATATTATTTATTTATTTTATTCTTTGGCCAGGGCAACTTAATTTATACTGCTAAATTATATTGTTTTATATTATGTTATTTATTTATGA
This sequence comes from Varanus komodoensis, assembly GCF_004798865.1. Classification (NCBI taxonomy): domain Eukaryota; kingdom Metazoa; phylum Chordata; class Lepidosauria; order Squamata; family Varanidae; genus Varanus; species Varanus komodoensis. The sequence continues at coordinate 5,746,482 of NW_025335589.1, forward strand.
TTGTGAGCCGCCTCGAGGCTTCGGCGAATGGGGCGGCATAGAAGTTCCCTAAATAAATAAATAAACAAACAAACCAAAAGAGCTACAGCTGCTTCTGTGGATTATTTTGGTCTGACTCAGAACAGCGAAAGATGAAAAGGGAAAGGAATGAGAAGAAAACAACCACAAATGAGCAAATAGCTGATTCATGAAAGAGAAAACACTGATCCTGGCAACATTACAAAGGTAATATTTTCACTAGAATGAAATGTTCTTGAACAATTTCTCCACTGTGTTAGATGCAAACAGGCGTCCCATCACTCTTAGGTTTTAAAAAGTGTCCAAAAGGGGTGGATGCTTAGCTGAAGTTTATATTTGCATTCTTTTTGTTTACACTGCATCGGAAACCAGGCCCTCATTCTCACTGAAGCTTCACATGAACGTATGATGTTACCTGAGACCAAGTCAGGCCCTTGGTCCTTCTCTGCCATATTGAGTCTGGCTGGCAATAGCTTTGCAGGGTGTCAGGCAGGCATTTTGCCCTCCAAGCACCTTTTAAGCAAAGTTACTGTACACTGGGCTGCAAGCAAATCATGTGCCAGGGAGCTATCACCCCTTTCCTTAGAGAGCGGGCAGATGGTTCTGTGCCAGCAGTCCACTACACCATGACAACAAGACTGTTGCACACTCCAGTATTAATAATATGTAACATATGTCACTCAAAGCAACCCCAAAGTACTCAACAATTTGAGAAGGATATATTTTATAGTGAATGAGCACTCCACCCTTGACTGAAATACAACCACCTCTCAAGTGAAATGTGGCAAATGTTTCTAATAATCATCTGCTTGAGAAACGTAGCATTTTATGACAGGAAATAAGGAACGCCAGACCCAGCTGAGACTGGAGAAGGAAAGACATTGAAAATGGAGCCCTCTGCTCCTGTTGGCAGTTAGTGAGTCTGCTTTGCAAAGGGAGAACGATCATCCTAAAGCAGCGAGCGACGTGAGCAACATCGTCCTCTTTAACTTGGCTGCACAACACTTGGGCTGCTCACAGGAAGCTGCCTAATGCCCACTTGGGCCACAGCTCAAGATTGCCTGCACAGGTCTTCCCCAACCTAGTGCCTCCAGGTGTTTGGGACACCAACTGTTCAAAACACCTGGCCCTAGGCAGCATTCCTGAGCATTTGCCATGCTGACTAGGGCCAATGGGAGTAGCAGCCCAAGATCTGGAAAGTTGGAGAAGGTAGATTTACACTGCCTGGTAGCAGCCCTCATGGTTTCAGGCCTGTCTTTCCCAGCCTGACTCAGAGATGCTGGGAATCCAACCTGTAGGTATGTGTGCACTTTCTGCATATAAAGTAACTGCTCAAGCACTGAGCTATCGCTCTTCCCTTCTATGGTGGTGGTGGTGGTGATGATCATGATCATGATGATGATCTGACAGCTGACTGTAACTCTTACTGCCCACTTCCTAGGTATTGTTGTGACACCTTCAGTTCATGGGTTATTGGGCTATTGTTTCATTCTTCTCTTGGATTGTGTGTTGGGTTGACAGCTGGAGAAAAGGTTCCAAAGGCAGCTGCATACAATACATCAGGAATACAGCTGCAAATTTCTAACCACTATTTTATGGAAACTATGCTAAGGAAAAGTTTCTGTGCTCTACAGCTTTGAAGCAACTTGTTCCTGGACACTCTGTTCTACAAATGTGATTTCCTCAGTGCTGAGTTATGGAGACACGGTGCTTCAGACTCCGTAGTTCAACTTCTACTGAATTGTTGCATATCGTTTTTTAAGATTTATAAAACTTTTTAGACATGGCAAAAACAGCAATAGAAACGTTTTTATTCAGATTTATATTTGATTTTGTAGATTGCTAATGAGAAAATGACTTACTAATTAAGTGGGAAACATAAGGAATGAAAATGTTTGCTATACTGAAGTGCAAATAGTCATTTCTAGTTGTGATGGCCCTGTTTATATAATCAGCACAGCAGTATGTTTAGGAGCTCTAACTACAGAGGAAACATCTCATCATCCCATTTTGTAGCAACTGCTTCCACAAATACACGTACCTCTTTATACATTCTTTGGTGTAATTCCAATTGATTCTTCCATCTTTTCTCAGAGGAGCTAAAAGTGGGCAGAAGGAAATTCGGTCAAGGATAGCTGTCATCACCAGCATGTAAAATGATAAATGGTTGCCATGATCCAAGAGGGGAAATCCACATGTGGAAATGGGCTCCTCCTTGAAGAGCTAATGTTGATGAAAAGTTGCATCTGGCTGCACATCTGTATTGCATTGTGCATCCAGGTCCTATTAAACTGGGTGGATGCATCTTTGGATATGGACAGAGTTGCTACTTATTGTGCATGATTACAGCTGGATGTCATATGTCATAATGATAAGAGGGTGTGCAAAATTTTATGCTAAAAATGAAGTGTACAGGGAAGGAGATGGCTTGTAGCTCAGAGGCTGAGAGGAGACCATGCATGCATCCCAAGCTCCTGCCATCTCTGGGTAGGGCTCCAAAAGGGTTCTGTCTTTCTGAAACTCCAGAGAGCCACTGCCAATCAGTCTAGACCAGTGATGGTGAACCTTTTAGAAACCGAGTGTCCAAACTGAAACCCAAACCCCACTTATTTATCACAAAGTGCCAACACTGCAATAAAACCTGAAAACTGAGGTTTTACTTTAGAAAAAACACCTCACAGCCAGTCCAAGCAAAAAATATATATCCTTGGCAGTGCACTGACCGGCCATGCAAAAGCTCGGACAAGTCACGGCTAATGAGTCACGGCTCGTGATGTCATTGCCTGGTGCCACTGCTCCTTTCAGAGCATGCACATGGCCCCTGTGTGCGCTGCTATCCAATGCTCGGCTGCTGGGGCGGTGCTGGGGCGACTTGGCTTGTGTGACGACAAAGAGGGCTCTGCATGCCCCCTGTGGCACGTGTGCCATAGGTTCGCCACCACTGGGCTAGACCATACTGGACTAAAAAGAACACTGGTTTGATGTGCTGTAAAATAGCTTCCCATATTCCTAAAATAAAAAGGTACACCATTTTTCCTGGTTCATTTTTTCTAGTTTTCTAAGTATACAATCCTGTGCATGCTTAGACAAAAAGGGTTTGGCTGGGAAATGCTGGGAGTTTGGAGGTTTTTTCCAGACTAAGCATGCGTAAGATAACACCTAACTGTGTTAGGGCTCATTTAAGAGCCTTTGCACTAAGTCAACCAGTTGTGGCTGTATTTTTCCTGTATGATCTTGTTGCCATTGATTTGCTGTCATTCAGTCCCCCCGACTTTCTTTGCTACTCACATTTTAATTATATAAAATAGTACTGAGCCATGTGTTCTATGTTAAGTGTGCTCATGTGATGATCATCATGATGATATTTATTCCTTCCTAATATTCCCATGCTGCCTTTGCCAAATGAATATAAAGTGATATATAACCAATCTAAAACAATTCCATGGCAACAAATACCATTAAATAATAGCACACTAAAAATAATGTTAAAAGCTAAGCAAAGAGTTGTGTCTTAACATATTTTCTGAAAGCAAAGAGTGTGTGCATTTGTGGGAGGGTAATCTTAATCCTGGAAGGGGAGATTTCCAGTTTGGGAGTGACACAAGAGAAAGCCCTTTTCTGGATGCCAAATAAATAGGCCTCTGCCAGTAACTATGTTCTCAAAAGGCCAGGTCTTCATAGCATTACTTGAGTTATCATTTTGTTCCACAAGTGCATCCCATTTCTGAGCACTGAGAAATGTCAGGAATTCCAGCATGTAACCAGGATTCCATTTCCATGGTTTGGCAATTTCTCAGTTTCCATACAGGGAACTGGTTGGAGACTTACAGTACTTCTCTGAAATGAGGTTTGTTTATGCATCCATACAGGTTGCCATAAGGTCAGGTTCATAACATTAACATTTCTCCAGACCCCTGAACCATAACAGTTTTGAATGTGTTGATATGAAAAAAATCAGATGTGCATTTATCACACCAACCATCTATGGGTTTTGCTCTATGTGGTGCCTCTCACCGTGGTTGCAAGGGCACATCCAAAGTGCTAATTTCCTCCTATTTCTGCCAACACACTAAAAGTAACATTATCGCTGAAAAGTAGCTGTGGGGCTGTACCTAACGAATCCATAGACAGTGGTGGTATCAAAGTTACAGTAATGTGGTTTGCTTTTGAAAACCTAACCCTAAGTTAAAGCCCAGCGTGTCCTTCTCTCTGAAACAAGGCGTACTATTCTAACATACAAGCTGGCTGCGAGGGTTTCCCCAAACCAGATGTCAAAAGGATTTTCCAACAGTAGGATACAGTAAAATTAAAATCAAGAGCATGCTATACACAAACTTAATTGCTTTATAATTAGAATTCTCTAAGAGTGTTGCTTGCAGGCAAATCTGTATATTAGAGACACTGAAATAATTAATTTGGATTTTTGCCGTTTATTTACTGTCCAACAAGGTAACAAGAAACAGAATGCTAACAAAGAAGGAGCTGAAGGGTATTGCCCTTTCCCACTTTCTAAAACCAAAATTCTAATTTAGTATTTTGTTTGCTAAAAAAAAAAAAAGGCAATGGAAAATGAAAACTGGTCCATCAGCAATGAAAGCTGATCTGGTTCACAGTGGCACAGCCGATGTTGCTGCAGCCTTTTCCTTATGTAAGTGCAATCATACACCCAGCCATCCTAGAAATCACAGCTCCCTTTCTGGCCTAAAAGGAATCTGTATAATGCAATTAAGAAATTAGATGAAAACTGTCTAAGTGGTGGTGCCAACGTTGGAACATCCACCCTGAGGAAATTCAACTGATGCTGACATATTTTCAGCACTGAGTCAAGGCAGTTTTATTTGCCCAGTCATTTTGATTGATTGTATTGCTTCTGTCCATGGTATTGTTTTATTGCTTGCTGTTTCTCTATTTTATTGCTATTTGTGGTTATTTTAATTGCTTTTACATTATTGTAATTTTAAACTTTTCATCTGCAATGCCCTGAAGTCCATTTGAATGAAAGATCTTCAGAATTTTCAGTAATAATAACTGGATAAATAAATAATGTGCTGGGTTTTAATAAACAGTGATCTGATTTGCACCTCATGGTGGCAATTTCTGGATAATTTAATGCAGGGACTGTGAGGTCAAGCAGAATGCGCAAGCTGCATGCACATAACTTTTGTTGCCATTTAACAACCCCAGAATGCCCTGTCTGGGAAGTTCATGTCTTAAATAAACCAGAGGTAACAGTTTCCTGTGGTTTAAGCCATAAAAAACCCAGAGCTTCTAGGTTCATACAGCACAGAACAGCTCAGGAACAGGGTATTCCTGGCTTGTTAATTAAAAGCACCTCACATACTTACTTGTGCACAGCTTTTCTGGGTTTAAACAGTTCAACTGCTACCATCAAGACGTGTGAATTGGGTCACAGATGTCATTAAAGTTTCTGAAGTTTCTATAATTAACTGCAGTCTCCTCATTTATCTGCCTCATCTCCAAGCCACTCAGTAAGCCCCAGCTCCAACTTTTCCAAAGCTTTCCTGCTGCTCACCTACCCATGCCAGGCTCTCAATATTAGGGCTACTGATCACCCTGACATTTCTGATGGCCTCTGGGAGCCAGGTCCAACTCCACATATTCAAGGCCCTTGGACAAGACACCCTCACTGGATCCTTCCCATCAACATTGCTACCAACTGCTCTAGTTCCTCCTTAATTAGCCCTTTACCTGTAGAGTTCAGGTTCTTCTTTCACTCTCTGCTGTACTAGGCGCATTTGGCATCAAGGGGTATAGCAATAACCAGAACCCTCATAGAAATAGTTTGTCTTCCTACCAAAGCATCAAACAGCAATGACACAGGCACAGGTGGCTCATTTTGGTCCTTGTCTAAATGTTTCCGAGAGGCATTGAGCTCTAAATGTACTCAATACCTTCTGGCAACTCTAGATAAGGTTAGGCAGTTCTCTCTTTCCTACTATCTAATTGCTCTAAATGAATTGACAACTTTCTTCTCCACAGGAGACCTGACTGGCAGGGCAAATGCATACCATCTTGGCTTTTGTAATGAACAACCACTGTACCATGAATACAAAAGTGGCATTATTCCTTCAGCAGTAACAATAGAGTGTCAAAAGGGCTATCTTCTCAGTTGGCTGCCATGAATTCATCATCACACCTGCCCCAAATAAAATGAATCAATGAATCACCATTCTGCAGATATATATTTCTGGTCTCATGACATAATATGACAACCATCCATTCTTATGATACAAGTTTGTATGCACAAAGAAGTTAACCTGCTGCTTCACTGAAATTTCTTCTTCCCTTTCCATTTCAGGAGGAAAAATGTATCCATTGCATTTCCTAGGGTTTGTTTCTCTAGCTTTCTAGATATCTTTTTAATGAACCACAAGGTGACATTGTGGCTTAGTAGAGTATAGTGGATTTGCTACTTTTCACAAGGCCTTTTGCAGTATGAAATGTAATACCAGACCTTTCTTGCTCTGACAGCCCTGCTGTTTCAAAAATGGCTGGATAACACAAGAGAGACCTTAGAGGATAATGCCATCATGAAAGGTTTGCAAACTTCCATGAGTGAAGCATCATCGACACACAATAAATTCCTTTCATGTTGAGCTATGAAAATGAATCTGCAAGCACAAAAGAGGGACTCCAGGACTCCAGCAGAAACAAGATGAACAGTGTGCTCTGTTCTGTCTGCTCTTTCCCCCTCTAAATTTTATTTTTTTCCTGCACTTCAAGGCATTTTAATGAAGCCACATTATTTGTTGCAAAGCATGCATTCAGCTAGGATGGACCTGTAGTTACAGTAACAGAAGTGGCTAGGAATGTTCTATGTATTGTATCAAACTATGTGTATATTGCTGTTATATGAACTGTTGATAACTGTTGATACTATGAACTGTTGATACTGTTGAACATAACTAATGTTCTTGATACTCACCCCACTGTAGCTAGCATGTTACACAGTTCTGCATCTTGCACCATACAATCTCTTTAACCATTTATATAGCATAAAGTCAGGGAAGCCTGTGACACCGACTGGCTAAATAGCTGCCTTCATTGCATGGGATGCTCATAAATGTGTTAAGCGCTCAGGGAACAAGGCTGCTGGTGCAGCTGCAGTCCAGTTTCTGAAATGCCAGTGGAAGTGGTCAGATTAACAGTGCAGGAGTTTCATTGGGGTAGGCTGAGGACTGGAAAAGAATCTGGGGAAGTCAGGAAGTGAAGGGGGAGGTAACTGAAGAAAGGGTGCAGAGTAGGTAATGGAGTGAGGAACATAAATCCAAGGAGAAAGTAGATGCAAGAGAAGGAAGTTTACCAAAACGGAGCCATGGATTAAGACAAGAAGAAGCTAATAGAAGAGGTCAAGACCAACTAGCACATGTACATTTGAACCAATCAGCCAGTTCTCTGCCTGGAGGCTTCTACTTTAATCTATGGGTTACAGCCAAAGCTATGCTAGGGGGGCAATGACAGGAGTTGCAGTGGCAGTTACCCAACTGCTATCAGAACTAGCACAACTTCTCTAAGCATCGTTTAGACTCATGAAGTTGGAAGTGGTTGTGCAATGCCTTGTGCAATGACCTGAAGGACAGCTTGTGTGATCCCTTGTGCGACAGCTGGTTCAGCAGTTTGCACAGCCTGAATCAAAGTACTGGATTTGCCGCTGGATAAAACTAGAAATGTAAAATTCCTGGCCATTCTAAAGTTATGGAAAAGAACCTCTTTCTCTCTCTCTCCCTCCCACTCTTACTCTTTACAAATTGCTTTGTTGCGTTAGGATAACTTTCCCCATTCTGGTGTCCTCCAAATGTTTTGGATGTTCACTCCCATCAACCTTGGAAAGCATGACCAGTAGTCAGGAATGCTGGACATTGCAGTGGATAACATCTTGAGGGCACCGGGTTGCAGAAGACAGTTTTAGGAACATAAAGCAGCTTTTATGGTCCTAAGGTTATATTGTATATAACTTGGTTTGCTCAGAAAATTTCAACAATATCAACAAACATTTAAAAGTAAAAGTATATTTGCAATTATTGTCTGACTAAATGATAGTTTTAAATTTAATTCATGAAATATTATAGTTTTATGAGCATACAAAGTTATAAATAACATATTTTAAGTCTTTATTTTACATCTGACCAGAGGAAATGTCATCACATACTTCCTGAAAACCTGAATCATCCCAGAAGCCAGAAAAATCAGGAAGAACTGGAGACAGAGAAAGCCCAGTGCACAGTATCTGTTCTAGTTTGTAAGGACTTTGAAGGGTAGCTCCTGAACCTCTTCCTGTTTGTGGGGTGGAGCTTAGGAAAATCTGATCCCAAGGCAATGCTATTTATTTAGCTGGGAAAGATTTTGCTTAGGAAAGATATGCAACTGTATTCAAGAAACGTGAAGCAAACTCAACTTATTACTTGAAGAGTGACATTTTATTTAGTTTTCTAAATATTTCCCATTAATGAACATCTTAGGTTATGTTCATTTGAAAAGGTTGTCTCTGGAGGTGGTATCATGTCCAGGCCTACTGCATAGGAACTAGGAGTCTATGTTTCCTTTATGTAGTGAAGGTGAGCATATTTTAGTTGCAGCAGTTTAAAGATTTTATACCTGAGGTGGCATTTCCTAGAGTTGAGGTCTAATTGAGAACGTCATTAGAACTGTGGCACTGATTTCTATACACTGAAGGTTCCAAGTTAATTTGAAAAAAAGAAACATATATGGAATAAGCCACATGCTATTCCATCACATCTGGTGGAAGCTGTGGAATAACCTATACTGTTTCTTTCTTGTGTGGGCTTTAAGTATGGCTACATTAACTGAAGGGTAGAACATCTACCCAGAACTACCCAGAAACAAGGAATTCTGCAAAACAAAGCCCAAACTGTCACGCATGGGCATGGAAATTCTACTCACACGCTGGGAAACTTAGCATGACCTGAAGCATCCCTGAATGTTTATTAGTAAAATACATTAGACCAATAACTTTAATATGGAATGAACTTTCCATTTTAAAATTATTCCATAATTTCCATTCCATAATTTTAATATGGAATGAACTTTTTCATTTTAAAAAGAGGATTATTTCCAGATATTTTATATCTCTACTCTTCCTATAAAAGTCTTTTTATTGCATCCTTTTACAGAATAGTATAATTATTAAAATAACAATAAAATCTTCAACTGGTGAATTGAAGTGTTACTCCTGCTACTTCTCACATATTTCTCTTCTGTTCATTCTTCAAGTCAGCTATGTTCAGAAAACCTTAAAGACACATCATAGAATTTTGGTAAATCATACTATTGAATACTGTTTATTAATATACCAAAATATTTGGGGGAAGTAAAGGCTGAAATGCACTATATAAACACCTTGTCTTCAACTCTAAAAGAAAATCTTTCATAATCCAAAGGTATTTAATTTTTCCAATTTGGGGAGGAAAAAAACCAACATTCTGGGGAGAGGGGGGTGGACAGGCTGAAACACCTTTCCCCCAAAGTCTCCCCCTTTTCCCCTGAGCCTTCATATCTTTAGATACAGCCCTGTATTAATTATTGTGCTTGACTTATGCTGGCAGTTTATAGAAACTGTGATATTGTCAGCCAGTGCAATAATCATTTAGGTTCATACTGATGATGACAGAAGCATTCATACTTTACAGTTTTGTCCAGGGGGCTGGGGGTGGCTGTAAATTCTGCTCACAGAACCAGACTATCCCAAAGCAACTTGCAATGCAGTAGAATCATCTCCTGCCATGTCAGTCTCCGTATCTCCTGACTACATGGATTTTATTCAATGCTGAAAGAAATGTTGAAGAACAAACCAACAAAGTAGTATACAAGTTAAATGTTAACATCCATTAAAAAAAAAGATGTGTTCCTAAAGTGTATTGCTGAAGTCATCTCACTTTGCTGACTACCACATCTCTAAAACAACCCTTTTCTGTGTTTCTCAAAATTAAAATAGCATCAGTTCCCTCACTAGCCCTTTACTGGGTTCAGCACAGCAAGTACTGGGATAGCACAAGATCAGTTTTTTCCATATTTTCACATACATGTTTTGGATTTTCCCATTACAATATACTACTGCTTTATGAATAGTAAACAGAGGAGAAAATCTATTGTGAAATTCTCCAGCAATGTCTAAATATTTAATGTGATGCTATTTGATGCCAGTGTGACCGTCATAGTCCTTTGTTTGTCTGCTTGAAAGCACCAGGAAAAATTCAGAGATGCTTTTAGGCAACTTTGAGTGCACTTGGGCTTTCTGCAGTACATACAAATATGTTGATTCAGAAGTCCTACTAATTAAATAGGACTTACTCCCAGAGGAGCATCCACAGGATCACAGCCTCAATTAGCTCCAGCTGCAGGAGGCCTTCCTCCAGTGACCTCCCCACCTCCAAAGTACCTCAAAAGTGCATTTTCTTTGCCTAGGACAGCTTTCACTAACCTGGTGCTCTCCATGAACCAGAATTGGGAACTGCAGTCCAACAGCTCTGAAGGGCATAGGTTGCAGAAATGTAAGTAGGGGCATCTTTTTGAACTAAAGCCATTGGCTACCCTGTTGGACCTGCTTGCATGTGTTCAGTTCCCCCAAGGCCAAGCACCTAATGCCTGCCCATTTGGGAGACAGATTGCAATCATGGTCCAGCTATTTTGTTACTTTGGCCAAACTACAAGTAACATGGAAAATCCACACTTGGAACGTCTGCTATTTTTCCTTTTCTAAAAGCTGCTTCAGGGGCTGGGGCATAGGGGAGCTGATGCAGATCAGCTTTAACCCTTTCTCCCCGTGTTGCTGCTCTGACACGAATACAGCAGCTACAATGAGCTGCAGTGCCAGGGGAAAATGCTCAGGCATATTTTGCCTGTATGTTTTCAAAGACAGCTGCACAGAACCTTTGGCAGAATTCCCATCACATCAGCTTTGCTGTGGTGAACTGTGCTGCAGCAAAACATTTTCCCAAGCCAGTCTCTTTTTGCTAAACAGTATAGGTAGACTTCTTCAGTTGAGGAATCTTTTGCAATACATTAGGAATATAGCCTAATACCAGTCTGTGCAACTGTCTTCTTTATTATTTGATGAGCTTCAGCATTTACAGTTGTTTTTGTGCCTTGTTTCTTTAAATATTTCCAATCCAGCCAGTATCAAAAGATCTCAGGGTGGAATACAATGAATAAAACTATACAACAAAAATAACTAAACCACAGCAACCACTACCTGATCCAGTATATGAGCAGCAATGCAAAGCCAAAGTCAGGCTATGGTGACTGTTTATCAGCACTCATCCAGTCCATTACAGCATCCAGACTTTGACCCAGCACCTGCCAAACCCAACCTGACTCTGTTGGCAGGTCATACATGAAGCTACTGGCATATCCAGGTGGATTAATAGAGTCACATTCCCCCTTGCCCCCTCTCTCACACACATTGAAGCAGGTAATGCAGGTAATGCATCAGGCTAACTAAGATCATTGTAGTCCCAAACACTGGTCTGTAATTGGACAGGAAGAAACATTTTGACTTTTTAGCCATCCAGAGACCTGCAACGTATTGGACAGGGTAAAAGTACCCAAATAAATAAGCAAATAAAATCAGCAAAAGCTTACAAGAACCTTGATCAAAAAGGCAATGTTTGCAATGGGATAATTATTCTTATATAATTCTGAGTTCAGGGAGATCCTCTTCAGGAGAGGCCTCCCTACCTGCCCCTTGCTTTTAAAATGCTAAGCACCATTCTCTGACATGGTGAAAGTAGCATTTGGGTTTGAGCAAATGGGAAACCATAGAAGGCTAGGCAAACCCTACAACAAACTGTGGCTTTTTGGGGTGGTTTCCCAGGCACAAACAATTCAACTTCCAGGAAGCATGACAGGTCTGGACAACATGCTAAGCCATGGCAGTTTCGTAGCCACTGGGACATAGTATGTTGCTCAAACCCAGTCACTGAGTACCTTTGTTTCTCCATGTCAGATGACTGTCTTTCCCTGATTTTGCTCAAATCTCTGTCACATAGATACATAACTACCTGGACACAAGAAAGGAAACAAGTTAACACAACTTTGATGCAGTCCTGCTTTCTTTCATTTTGTGCACATTGAAGTTTTCTTGAAAATTATCTCACTAAACTGGGATGTAAGCATCAGCTGTGACTTGGAGCACACTTGAATAAGAATGACAACTTTCCATCAATTATGTTAAAGTTATTTTCTTTTGCTTCTTCCCCTTGGGATTTGTTGTTACTGCTCAATTCAAAGCACTTATATTCTGCGGTACAAGCCACAATTTTTTTTCATCAATTGTAATTCAATTTGCATATTTTGTTATGTCTAGTTAGCTGCCAAACTTATAAACTAAATGATAAATACAGAGTCACTGGGGATTTGGTTCAATTAAGCTATTCTTCAGGGTGGTCTTGATATGAGTCAAAACTGGAAAAATGATGCTATGTTTCCAGAACACCTAAAGTGAATATAAGTAATTTATTCTATGTCTCTCCGGACTTTTACTGCCATGTATTCATGATGTGCTTCAGTTTTTATTAGATGTTTACATATTTTATGTGCTGGATTTCCTGCCATCATTGATAAAGGCTTATGAGATTTAGCTAAATGGGATAATTCACTTTATTTAATTAGCAGCACATACTGATATACACAATGCTTTCAGCTAGGAACAAAAGTTCTTTCATCTTTTCTTTTCTGGATATTACAACCAAATGTAAGCTCATCACATATTTTCAAATGAAGGCAGCAACATATGTGACAGTACTTAACCTTATAACTGATTTAGATACTAATAGATGGTAATATGAAATGTTTGTATCATATACAGAATATGGTTAAAATAACAGGTGTGTGTACATGTTCTTTGGTAAACTCTGTTTTTAAGACAAGCATTTCCCATAATCAAACAGTTAACCGACATCAAGTCAGAATGCATTATGTAAGGTAATCTGGGATCATGTTGGACTCCAATATTTTTGCTTTAACTGCAAATGGCTGCATGTCTTATTAGAAAGTATTACATCTATAATGTTTTTATTGGAAACTGTGACCAGTACAAAGCTGATGGACCGGGAAATATTATTAAGAGCTCAATTCTTTTGAGCTGGCAGTGCTTCTTTGTTATAGCATGCAATATAAGACTATTGTAGTGCTTGTTTATAACTAGCATTAAACTCATTGGTTTCAGGAAATGCATTACTTGAGATTTATCTTGGGCTAGGGAATTTCCATAAGAATGTTTGGAAAAGTATTGCTGAAGCTCAGAGCTGTAGTAGCTACTTGGTAATCAAGGCAAAGTGGCTTTGACTGATCTCTCTCTTGTGCTGCCCATGAGGGAGAATTTAAATCTCAGTGTACAAGACAGGCTTTGGAATAGTAGTAGTGGTTTGTGTTTGGTACTGAACTCAGGATGGCCAAAGGTATTTTGCTGCCAGAGGTACAGGACAAGTTGATCTAGTACAAGGTATTCAGAGTACAGACTTTTTATGACAGCTATGCCTCTTGCCATAAAGTGCAAATAAACAGTATTTAACTATTGCCATTATAAACATGCATTTTACATTCTTGCTGAATTTCCCATAAAATTAAAAATCTGATCCTAAAAGTAGACCTATATGGAAATTTTGATTCCTCGAATGTGAATTCCCCATATGGACCTAGTTCAAAACAACTTTGTTTGCTCTTCATTTTTGCTTTTTGTCCAATACAATGGTTTGATAGGATTTTGATGCAAACATAAAGAATAACATAACTATAAAAGGTCATAAAATGAATGGGGTATGGATACTAATTCAAACAACTGAATCATCTGTAATATAGGGTGGAAATCCCAATGTATGCTCTGTTTGTACAAAACAGAAATTGCTTTATTGCTGAAAATACAAGCACCAATGCTTATATTTTTTTTAAAGTATACTAGCAGTAATGACTTCAGCCTGGAGCATTTCCTGCAAAATAATGACCAGCTGTGTTTAATGGCCCCCAGTTGAGCCTTGGCCCATCAAGTCCTCTTAACCAGCCATTAATCTCAAGTAAATACCTCCCATCTCAATTGTTATTGCAGAGCAAGGTAGATTTTTTTTCTGCAATGAAATCTTAAATGCCACTGTGAACTTCTGTGTCACAGAGTCAGGTCTGTCACAATATGTTAAACAGATTTGGAAATAATTCACTTCAATCTTTTTAATATATTTTCCTCCAATCTACTGAAGGTCATTCCCTTGATCTTTTTCTTAATTGTATTCTCCTCACCTTATTCTTGAATTTGAATAACCTGAGATTTGAAAGCATACAACTTTGCTTCTTCTTTTCTGTCAATGGCATTACATTTCTAAGGGAAAAATTAGTGCATATTTAGAGAGAGAAAATCCATTAACTCCAAGAGTACTCCAGCCATGCTGTGAATTGTAGGACATTTTCTGTCTAAATATACATAGGATTGTGCTTTAGACATAATGATGGTTTGACAGATTTGGTTGGCTCTTCTGCCAATGCCTTATTCCTTTCATGGAATAAGAAGTTGGCTATAGTGGTGGAACCAGTGCCATCTCTTTTGACTACCTAAGTGTAATCTGTCCTTGCTTTGATACACTATTGTGGGATAAGACATACAACTTGAGTGAAGGTGGAACAAAATTCAAAGTGAATCAAAGGGAACTATCTGAAGGTGTACTCTATGGCAGTCAAAAGATGTTATTTTCTTGCTATTATCACACTGGTACAGTCTCAGCTAGTGGGACTTTGTGGGGTGGTTAGGTAGCTTTTATTTGTTTAGCTATAGGATGTATACCTTTATCACAATATAAAAATGCATATAAAAGTAATCAGCAACACCTCTCCCAGTATGAACTTATCCATATACAGTCCTCATCAGATCAATGCCTTCTCTGAGAGACCCTGATAGGATGACAACATTAAAGGGGGTCTTCTTGGTGGTGTCCCCCAAATGTGGCACATTCTCCTCACTAAGGCCCACCTGGTGCAATATTGTCATCTTTTCAAGGTCAAGTTACCACTGTCCTTTACTCCCAGGCATTGGCAGCATACAATGAGGGGAAGGTGTTAATGATTATTGTTTTACCAAGGCCTGGTATTGCTGTAACTGGTTGTGGCTATTTACAATTATTTTTGAATTTGTATTATTTTGTGCTTTTCTTTTGCATTTCTTGTGAATCACCTAGGAATGAAATTGCAATAAATGCAAAGGTACAGTAAATTAAAAAGTCTGAGGAAATAATGAAGTATTAACCTTTATTGAAATGGCATTAAGCATCAAACAAAATTGGGTGGAGCATTCCATGTTGAAGGTGTTACTATCAAGCTTCATGTAAGTCACCCACTGCAGCTTGCATCATGAAGACACTTAGAGTGACAATGCAAACACAGACAGGGTGTTTGGGTATTTTTGTACTGACATTTAAAGTGGGCCTGAAAACAATTGGGAATAATACAATTGATTGCATTAGACATAATTCATAAGACCTACTCTGAATTAAAAGCATTACAACTCTAATTTTGGAAAAATAGCAGTTCCTGAATCAAAGCAGAACATATTTAATTTAGTTTGGCAGCAGCAGAGCATAGATCAAGTGAGGCTGGGCTCACTATCCCACCTAAACTGGTACAAGGTGGCCTGTACCACTAAGACAACCTGCACCAGTAGTAACAAAGACAGATCAAGCAGCCACCCCAGACCAAAAGATAACTCCTTCAGAAGGAGTTCATCCATGCTATGGGGAACACAATAATCTTTTTATATCCTCTCCCTATTTGATGGAAAGTTTGGAACCATTGATGGTCTGCTGTGTTTTTTGTGAAAAAAACTCCACCCACTTTTATTTCAACTTGACTTCATGATTGAAGCAGGACCAAGAGTGGAAGTTTCCAGATTACATTTGGTAGGATAAGTCTCATTTGTTGATGCACAGATATTTAGATCAGCTGCATGAGCCTTGCCCATCTTGGATTGTTTCAACTAGTTAGGAAAAATTACTGGACTAGTTACTGACTTATTCATTTGTCTCTGGTGTAAAGTGTAAAGTGACGTGCCATCAAGCATGGAGGCAACAGCGAGATCTTCTAATGAAACCTTACCTCAGCCCTTGCTGAGATCCCCAGTGAGGTGCCCATGGGCCCAATGGAATGGTCCCTGTGAAGCCCTTCACCACTGCTCACAGAGCATCTCCACTCACCTTCCCCCACTCACTGCCTTCCCCCTTCAGAAATGAAAAGACAGCAATTCCAGATTGCTAACCTTTTCCCTTCCCTTCCCTTCCTCCATCCTTCTTCTTCTTCATCTGTGTGGAAAAAGAGATGAGTGGTGAGTTGACTGTCAAAGAAACAGAGTGGGAGAGCAAGAGACATCTGTTGTGGTAGCCACTTAATGAGTGGCCATGCCTGCATAGAAACCATCTTCTGGCAGAGTCCATGTCACAGTTTCACATTTCCAAATGTGCAAAATGTGCCAGAAAAGGTTGGAACCCTGATCGAAGGAATTGCAGACCAGTGTTAAGCACCTGTTTTTACCCAAAATGTATCATGGCCAGCTCCCAGATTCTTTCAAGTGTTCCTTGATGAATTCAATTATCTAGATACATTTCAATTCACCTTCAGGCTGGGTTTTAAGATTAAGAGAGCTCTGGTTGAGTATATTTTCTGGGAATTAGACATGGTTAGTATGGCCTGTTAATTCTTCTAAATCCCTTAACATTAAATCAAGGTCTTTTATGGAATTGTGGAAACTTTTTTGACAATAGTTCTGTTCTTCTCTCAGTGGGTATTTTGAATAGGTGATACACTGGAGAAGTGTTGCCTTTTGAGCCCTGCAGGTAAGTTTTTCAACATCTACAGAATCCACTGTGCTGGTCCTCCAGCATGTAAGAGTGCTCCATATCTTCTTTTCATCTGATCCAGTGTGTTAGTTTTGTCCTTAAATAAGTGTAGTAAGCTCAGCAATTGACAGGACAAGTGTGAATAAAATGAAACTGTGGAGCAGCTCATGAAGGGTACTGACAAATCTGGTAATTTTGTAAAAATTCTGGTTCTAAAGTGGATAGGTTACAGTTTTGTAATTTAAGAATTTGTTTGCATCTGGGTTAGGAAAGTCTGAGAAATTTATTTCAATTACATTTTGACCAGAATTTGTCCAGACTGTACCTCCCAGAATTTTACATATGCTTCTGTGTAAATTGAGGCTGAAGTCTGTACATTTCTAAGCTTATGATTGGATTTGTATAACAATTTTATTCATTTAGCATAATTAAAATTCAATTACAATTAAACATTTAACACAATTATATACTTATGTGAGCAGGGCAAAGGTGCTCTCAAGGGAATGAATAAATGAATAAATAAATAGGGTACTTTGATACAAAAGAAGTTTCTGCATCAGCAAAATTCTGTTCTTCCATGGCACCTGGAGTAGACACTCAAAATCAGACTTGTCATTATATGGACTGTGCATTCAAATGAATACATAAAAGTATTAGTCCATTAATCCACCTCACTCACTCACACTATTAAGAGAAGGCACATGGCAAAATGGCTAGAGCTGAATCATAGCGGAAAGACTGAGATTCAGATCCTTGCTCAGCCATGGAGCTCCCTGGCTGGACTTGGGTGGCCCTGTGAGCCAAACCTACATCACAACATTATTGTGAGGATGACATGGGATAATCCTGTGTAAGCCACTATAGTTTCTGGAAGCAAGACTGGCATTGTCTTAGAAATAACAGAATGCTACAGAAGTCCACTGTGTAGTTAAATATTGTGTTTCCCCGAAAATAAGATACTGTCTAATTATTATTATTGGCTCACAAAAACACACTAGGTCTTATTTTCAGGATAAGTCTTATTTTCAGGGAAACATGGTAATTTGCTCACCATTTTCAGACCAATCAGAGATCCAACTTCTCTTTGCAGGAAGCTGTAATATTCTTGCTGCATGAGTCCTCCACGATTCTTTTCTTGTACTCAACGAAATAGCTTTTTCTTTTTGCACCCATCTTGTCTGGGAGTCAAAATAATCTTCTGTTTAAATCTACCATTAAATACGTTACCATACCATAATACCATAATACTGTACGGGTAGAAAACTTACAAGACAGGAGTGAATGGCAAAGTTAAGAATAGGGTGATCAGGGCAATTTGTATTTGGTATCACTCCACCTGTGACAGGAGCCGGCACTATAGAAGAAGCATTGGCTTATGCAGCTTTGCTCCCTCCACTGCCTGGCTTCTCCATAGCGCCAACTCCTGTGGGCAGGTGCCAGGTGCTGACTGAAAAGTTTTTTGTTAATCATCAGTAAGGGAAAAGGATTTTGTTAATCACCAGTAATCATCATTTGCTAACTGCCACATCCCCTGCAACACTCTTTATTAGCTCTGTACCATGGAGGGAGCAGAGCTCCATTTGGTATCAATCCGCCTGTGACAGGAGCCGGCGCTATAGCGTCAGCTTATGCGGCTCTGCTCCCCCCACAGGGAGTGGAGGGAGCAGAGCCGCATAAGCATGTTTCCTCCACACAGTGCATTAAGCTAAAGTTAAGCTAAAAAAATAAAGTTTAAAAAGGCTCTTTATGTTCCCCACTGGCCCTGGGAATAAACACAGCTAGGTCTTATTTTCGGGGAAATACGGTATATACACAGAGAAAGTGCATGCTATTTGTGTCTTTTCAGATGCAAGTCCCATTAATTTCAATAAGGCCTCCTTACAAGTAAGGGAGGTACAGTCTGTTTTGTTATTTTGAGCAATATGTTATTACACTTATTTCATTTAGGGTTATGTTATGAAAGATGCAAACAGCTCTATTGAATCAAGAATTCAAGGGGCTGGACATAGTATTTACAATTACATTAAAAACTTGTATAAATAGGAATCAAAAACAAAAGTACAGGATTAGCCAAGAATTTTTCACCACCTGTACAAAATTTACATTATATTAGCCAATTTCAACATTTAAGGAACTTTCCCTAGTCTCAGGTGAATCTTTAAACATGTACGTCAGTGGTTCACAGTATGCTGCTAGTCATCAAAATCTGGTTTTAATTCTAACCATCTCACCCACCCCAAAAGAATCATGTTAAGTTTATTACTTAAGGGTACCTCAAGATCAAACAAAAGGGGGAATAAGTTGGGATGTATAAATTAAGATGACTCACATTCTTTACTACCAGTTCACTCCTCTCAGAGACCAGTTCTCACTGATCCCTGTGATCTATAATCTACATTGTAATTAAGAACCTGCAGCTTGAGATCCAGGGCCAATTCTGCCCAGTTGAGAATGCAAATGTGTATTCAAAAACTATGCCATGTCAAAAGCAACCTGCACATGGAAAGCTACATATAGGGAAAAGATTCTAGCCTAACCTTGGCCCTCTTCTGCATGAGGGAGTATCACCCTTATCCTTAAAAATTCAATGTCTAGCCACAAATTCAGATTACTGGAGGCATTGGATAGTATCTAATGCTATCCTTTTGCTAGTGGGAACTACTGCTAATGCAGCAGGAAGCTAGCTCAATAGTGCACCCTGGAATCTGTAGGAAAAGTCAGTGGAGCTTGCCAAAGAGTGTTCTGTTGACTTGTCCCATTCTAAAAGGACTAGTCTGAGCTAGTTTCTGGGTTTGCACTACCAAATGTAACTTATAATTGAGAAAAGATCTGAACTTTTCCAGAAAACCAGAGGCTGTGCATGCCATTTTTAAGGAAGTAAATAAAAGGCAAAGTATGGGTAACGAGGAGAAGAATAGAAGGGAGAATGAGAAGTGAGGAGACAGTGAGCTAAAGACAGCTGTGTGGTACTAGTACATCGTACTAACAGAGAATGATGTTTTCCTCACGACCAGTTGTCACACCACTGTGGTCAGCAGCATCCAGAGAAGTGAAATGGAAGCAACATTTTGGTTTTAAAATGCACCTGCATTCCAGATTAGGAAAGCAGTAAGAGTCCGATAGATGCCTTCAGTAGTCCAATCCAGTAATTTCAGGAAACGCCAATGAGTTAAGTCAGGTTTCCCCATGCTGGAGCCTGCCAAATATTTTGGAATTCAACTCCCATTAGCCACAGTCAGCAGAGCCAATAGTAAGAAATGCTGGGAGATGTAGCCTAAAGCATCTGGAGGGCTCAAGGTTGGAGATAATGGGAGACTTCCAGCATTGCCTGTTTGCTTGCCTACCCCAAGTGGACTAGAGTTTGACAATGGAACATTAGATTGTTCACTTGTTAGATGGAAGCAACAGAAGTCCAATGCTAAATCAACTGCTTTTGCAAATGCTGCAATCCAACAACATCAAACATTTTATCATATTCATATAGTTCAGTGATTTTCTAGTGATTATTCTGGTTCCACGTGGTACAGCTACTGCTTTGCTTTTTTCAACACAATTGTAACTGTATCTCTTTGTTTGCTATGACCATTAAGTCCAACATTACATTGAAATGTGACTATATTAGAGCTGCTGCTGCTGCTCTTCCTCTACGTCTTGTTTTCATGAAAGTGGGGAGCATTTTGAAATTGCTGATCCTGTTGGCAATGCCTCATTCTTAGGAATTTATAGATTGGCTCTTAATGTTCCTTAGATGCAGCAACTACCATAAAGAATCTAATTTAGGAGCAATAAGGATATGCACAGAACTACAAGCCACAAGCACCATACGCGCTTAGAATGAAGATCGATGTCACATTTGAAAAATGGCCCATAGCAGTTACCTCAGCCACAGCGTGAATCTGGCTTCCTTCTGGCTTCACAGTGTGAATTCTGGATGTACATACCAGCTCCTTCAGTGTTTCAGTTCTCCTCCCCTTGCCATGCTTCTACAGGTGGCTGTCTTTAAAAATACATTTCAAAAATATGACAAGTTCTTTTTCTTTTCTTTTTAGTAAAAAAATAAAGGACACCTTTAAAAGGCATTTCAGAGGTTGGTGTGAGCTCTCCTTTGACATCATGGGTGTTAGGCTGTCAAGAGTCATTCACTGCTGGCTGCTGTAAACATGCAGAAATTTTTTTTTAATAGCTTGACCACCTAGAGAGAAAAAGATACATTTACATCTGTCTTCACATACTGAGTTATGCAGAACTTTAATGGTGCTACTATAGAATAAAGGTGAAAGCCAGTGAAAGTAGGTATGGCAAAGTCCACTGAAATCAGTGTGACTTAGAAATCTTGGCTACACTCCGAGTTACTGAACGAGGTGGGACGTACTCAGGATTGCACAGTCCTGGGCACAGTTAAACATGAAAGCCTTATGGCATTCAGCCACCTATCCTATTCTGGTTTGTGTCCCAGTTGCAAATGGAAGTGTCAGTTATTTCTCTCCTAACATTACATAAATTGAGTGAATAATAATTTGAACACAGAGCTTGTCTCTCTCTCTCTTGAGGTTATGGAGGTATTTTGTTCATTAGCAAGAAAAATTATTGGTGCAATTTATTATAATTAAATCCTTATGCACTGTGGTTAGAAAATGGTTTATGTTGGCTATACCCATTCTCCTGTGTGGTATGGGGATACCATTTTGAACTATTTTAAAGAGGAATGCAGCACTGACCTTTTGCATATCCGTCACAGTAAGGTTCTTTGCAGCTGAAGCTAGGAATTAGCATGGAGCATGTGGAATGGATTTTCTTAGTCATGGGGCATTTGGGTTGCAGTAAAAAATGATGACTTTTGCAAAGGAACACTAATTTGACAAATACCAACATTTTTGTGAGACCAGAGTTTCCCCCAACCTGAATATGTGCGGCTACACACAAATATGCTGAATAAATGGTGAAATTGCATTTGTCTACAGGACTGATGAAGAGTAGAATTTGTGGGCAGACATGTTGGACATTTGGCATCATGAAAAGGGTATACAGTTAAACATTTTAATTCCTCATTCCCTTTCTGTTCAAATTTTTCTTGGTACTTTCCAACCAAGAGAAAAATATAATTATTGCAAAACACAATTAATTATGTTTGAGAAGCCTCATGAATGAAATGTTAATTTGCTCATGATTCTGCATACCTTCATCTAACTCATCGTCCTAGCTTATTCAAATGAAAATGGGAAGTTCTTCTACCTAATTCAAAACAGTCAATGATGGCACTAGATTCATTAATTAAACAAAGTCTCTGCCTAATAATTTGTGCTATACACAATTAAGGAAACTTAACCCACAACTTTGATGAACTGATCCAATTAATTCATGAAAAACTTTGTTTATTAGACAGTCTAATTTTATTAATCAAGTATAGACGTGGTTGAAATCACAAACTGTAATTCTATCATGATGTTTTTGTTCATAAAATACATTTTGATTTAACCACCTTGAAGCAAATATAAAAGGCAGGATATAAATTCTCATCATTCAAAGAAATGAAGAACAATTAATAAAATGTTCATTTTAAAAAACTCTAAAGCTGCATGGTAGCTCAATTAGAAAAGAATCTAGAAATATTTATAATGCTCACATAAAATGGGTGAAAGATTGCTTAAAAATAAGGCTGTACCAAATACTGTATTTTGATATTCCCTTCAAAATTGGCATATGCTAAGCTGAACATAAAGATTCACTTCATTACAAGCCCCACTAAGCTGCTCTGGACAAGCCACAGTTGGGTACTCCCAACAGAGAACCAGGTTTGCTTTCCTTTGTGCTCCCCCGCATTCCACTTGTCCTCTCACCAGCCCAGGTATCATTGCCCCAGAACATCTCCTCGCCTCACGCTCAACATCAGCACCCTCTTTCTGAAAATGGAGAGAACCTGCCCCCCCACCCCCACTTCTGACCACCACCTTTAAAATAAAAGGATGCTTCA
Organism: Varanus komodoensis; assembly: GCF_004798865.1. Lineage (NCBI taxonomy): Eukaryota > Metazoa > Chordata > Lepidosauria > Squamata > Varanidae > Varanus > Varanus komodoensis. The sequence goes on from NW_025335589.1 coordinate 5,769,318, forward strand.
TGTTACTTTAAGTGATCACACCCCTTATCAAAGCATCTCTGCTTCGCCAACATTCAGCCAGGAATGCCTATATTCCTCCTCTCCCACTGGCTAGCTAGCAAATTCTTTAAAAAAGAGGAAGAAGGCTGCTGCACATTGTTCCACTCCCAAAGTAAGAATACCATCTGGAAAGGAGCTTTTTCCTTTCCTCTCTTCCTTACCTCCATTGTCACTTCCTCCATTGTTTGTTGCCACAACTTGAAATGAATTGAGAAGCAATGAGCAGGATCAGGAAACATATGCAAATGCCATGGCAAAGCAGGAACATGGAGGGGAAATTGTGGAAATGGAAATGTAGCTGCCGGCTGAGAAGGGATGAGGGATAAGGGGTGGTGGTGGTGGTGGTGGCAGGAGAAAGTTCACAAAGAGTGGCCAGGAGATTCTGCTGCTTTGGCTGTACAGCTTCTCAACCCACTGTAAAATTGCCCTCAACACTGGTATAAATAACTCTAAGACAAGCCCTGGGCTCTCCAGAAGGTTTGTTCAAGAAAAATGAGCCACCTTGCAGAAACTACACCAGGTTCACATTACATGGTTGATCACCCATGGTGGATTGTTGCATCGTGTGAATTAGATTACCGTTTATCTGATAGCATTTTGTCCCACTAGCTGTTTACTGCAACTTTTCAGAATCATTTCCTTTTTCCTTTTCTGCCCTCTGAGTCTTCAGCCAGATGCTTGGACTAATATTTTATCTGGCTATGCCAACCTGTTGTTATTCTTGTTGATATCATATAGGACATAGCATCATGATAGCATTGACTGAGTCACATGATCACTAGAGCAAATAAAGCCATGAACTGTTAGGGCAAAGGAGGAGATAAATAGCAACAAGGAAAAACATTACTGTATCATGTTCATATCTTTGTGGTGAAGTGACCGAAAGATAGATAAGAATAGCCTCTGCATGATCAAGAAATCAAACCACGTTTTCAAAATAGATGCTAAGCTGAGGCCTGTGTGAATAAAGAACAAAATGAAACCCAATTAGTCAGCACTGCTGCCACGAGTTTATAAACATCTAAAATTGCCAAAAAAGGGAAAACCTCTTTGACACTCATACATTAGAACAAAGAACAAGGTTAGCCATTCCAGTTCAACTCTTATTCCAATTTTTAGAAGTGCAAAACTTTTACTAGATGAACTCATAATTGGCATGAACAAGGTTATGTAGCTACATGTTCTGTAATCTGGAAAATGTTGTTTTATAGTTCTGTCATGGTACAAGTTATGCTAATGTATTATGAGTTTAAAATACAATACTTAACAGATCTGGAAGTAAAACGAAAGGGACTGAGCTAGTTAGAACACAGCCTGAGATTCAGCTTATTAATAAATGACATCAAGAATATATGTAAGAGGAAAGGAGTGAACTGTTTCCATGATTTCTACCGAATTTAATCCTGTACTGTGGTGTGTATGTTAAGAAGGAGTATGTGAAAGTTTCTGGCCAACAAAATCAGGAATTATTCCTCGAATCCAATCAAAATGTTTACATTTCACAGATTCCTCCTAAGACTGACACCAGCTGTAAATAGGCATCAAAATACTATTAACTATTTGTTATAATCGTGTATAAAAATGAGAGTTTGTTACAGAAGTAGATGAAAAGTATTAACCCAGTTGAATAGGAGTGAAGACAATGTAGTCAACTTTGAGGGCTATCTTGACAACGTGTAAAACATATTAAATGTTATCCATCATACCATAGATATGGTATTATGTTCTCTCTATATAAAGGAAGGGACTTTAATGTCTTCCTGTCACTTGTGAGTTTACACAGCACATCTGGTTTCTCATTCCATTGTGTAAACGACTCTATGTCCAGCTTAAGTTTATCATAATGAATTGTATGTCTGGGAATCTCCATGAGCTTGCCCTGACATTTTCAATTTCTGTTTTCTCTTCATCTCATGTCACAGAATAGTCACTGCTTGCCCTGTTTAAGTATTTGATCTAGATTATATTACTGCCTCTGATTCTTCATCTCTTCATGAATGCACATATCCCTGGTCTTTAAAAAAAATTATTGTACTCCTAGCCTTTCCATGCCTTCCATTGTCATTCTATCCTATTGCAACTTTAGTTCTGCTGTATTCAGTGTCCTTTGTCTTGTATGCACCTATTTTTATGTGAGCAACCAAATGACATTTTACATCCCTAGCTCTTTATGGAGCCTAAGTTTTTAACTTCTTGATATGTAACTTTATGTTATTCTTTCTCTTTGACTTCTATATAATTATTTTCCCTACACAGATACTTTAAGCAAACATCATCCTGCATCTTAACATCTAACAGTGGCCTTCAGTTGTCATCGTTTTTTCTTTTTTCTCCCTTTATCAGTCATCACCAATCCAGTCAGCATGTGAAATGTAGTGGTGGTGGGAACGGAGACAGGAGACAACTAGAGTGTAGGAGTAGGAAAGAAGCGAACAAAGACAAGCAGGAATCAAACCAGAGAAAAGAAGGATGTAGAAGACAAAGGAATTGCTGAGAAGACACTGGAGAGAGAGATACTGGTTAGGCAAATAAAAGGTCAAGCAGATTGCACAAAGAATGAAAGCATAGCTTACCAGTCTGTATATCACAAGCCAAACTTGAAACCAAGTCAAGTATGAATAGATACAAAGAATTGCAAATCCTGCAACTAACTACATTCTGGGAGGACCACAATGGCCACAAGTTTCTGTTCCCAAATGCCACCTTGCACAGACTCAGCCATCTGCCTTGAAACTCAGTTATTGCAAAGAAGTAGCTAGAATTTATCAAACCACCTGACAATATACTGTAGTCAAGCTAATCATACCAGGAATTCAGAACCTCTGGGCAATTGTCACTCTGCATTCAGGTCTTAGAGCAGTGATGATGAACCTTTTAGAGACCAAGTACCCAAACTGCAACCCCAAACCCACTTATTTATTGCAAAGTTCCAACACTACAATAAAACCTGAAAACTAAGGTTTTAGTTTAGAAAAAACAAGTCACAGCTAGTCCAAGCACATATATCTATATCCTTGGCAGCACACTGACCGGCCGTGCGAAAGCTCAGATGAGTGGTGGATAATGAGTCATGACTCATGACATCATTGCCTTTTGGAGCATGTGCATGGCCCCTCTGTGCACTGTTATCCGATGCTCAGCTGCTGCGGCGATGCTGGGGGGATTTGGCTTGGGTGCCAACAGAGAAGGCTCTGCATGCCCACTGTGGCACGCGTGCCATAGGTTCACCACCACTGCCCTAGCCCTACCCTGGTGTACTTTCCTAACCCTAATATAAAATACCATTGAAAGGGGCGATTTTGAAAAAGCTTTCCTTGAATAGATTTTTCTGCACAGCTCAACATTTCTGCCAATTCTAAACACATTCCAACCATCAAAATCATGCCAGGACACCTCATTTTTCTAACCCTAACCCTACCCTGGTGCACACCCCTAACCCTAAAATAGGGCTAAAGTTCCATAGAAAACTTTTTGAGGGTGATTTTGAAAAAGCCTTCCTTGAGTAGCATTTTCTGCATAGCTCATCATTTCTGCCCATTCGAAACACATTCCAACCATCAAAATTATGCCAGGACAACTCATTTTTGTAACCCTAACCAAGTGATGGTGAACCTTTCAGAGACCGAGTGCCCAAACTGCACCCCAAAACCCACTTATTCATCGCAAAAAACCCCCTGAAACCTGAGGTTTTAGTTTAGAAAAAACAACTCACAGCCAGTCCAAGCAAATATATATGCATATCTTTTGCAGCACACTGACTGGCCATGCAAAAGTTAGGATGAGTTGCGGCTAATGAGTCGCGGCTTGTGACATCATCACCTGGCACCGTGACTGCTTTCTGAGCATGCGCATGTGCACTGTTATCCAATGCTCGGCTGCTGGGGCGATGCTGGGGCAACCTGGCTCATGTGCCAGCAGAGAGGGCTCTGCACGCCCACTGTGTCACGTGTACCATAGGTTAGGCACCACTGCCTTAGAGGTTTGCACCACCTCGGTGGACCCTTCTCCCTTGGCACTCCAGGCCCCTTCTTGTAATTAGTGGAAGAAAAACTGAGGTGAAATTTGCCTAAATGCTTCTTAGAGCCCCTTTTGAATGACTGCATAGAGCAGAGATGGTGGTGAAAAAAATATTCTCCTCCATCACCATTTATGTTCAACAAAACAACTCATCTGAATTATTACAGCTGTGATACAGCCAGGCTCCTTTTGTCTGGAAACACTATAAACTCAGAGGAAGGGCAATATGTCTGCTAAATACTCTGCAGATAAAAGAACTCACTTCGGATTCAATTCTAGATGCCGCTGAGTAGGTATCCAGGAAGATAACAGCTTGTTGCAGTTAAAGACACAGTTTCAGATACTGTTGATCGGTGAGCAAGATATTTGGTCCACACCAAGCTTTGGTAAAGAGAATGGTATAACGGAGCATGATGTATATTAGGGATGCAAAAACCAATACACCATGTGCATTGTTAATGTGAAAGGGTTAGGGAGCCAGGAGTCCGGTTCCCTGAAGTCCATTCATGCCTCATGCAGAAAATGTGGGTTAATCAGCACAATCGAAGCTATACATATATAAGCAAATATTTTAATGACACAGATAGCACTGTGATAGTAGTCACTGAAGTTACATCCTGGGCTACACTGAAGCTTTCAAAAGTTTTTATTTTTATTTTTTTAAACCTGACCTACCCCATCTAAAGACCTGTTAGTTTAACTTCACTGTATGTCTGCTATCAGGAAAAAATAGGAATAAATTATTTTAAAGCATGGCAAAAATGGCAAACGTGATGTAATTCCATAGGGTTTAGCAGAAGTAGAAGATTCCAGTGCCATCTGGCTAGTCTACTTAACTTTCAGCAGTACGTCCAGTGGAGAACCACATGTAAAAGTACTTTTGCATTGGAAAAGATGACTATTAATGCAGATATTGTAAGACAGATAAATACATATTTTGAATAGAATATGATAAACAGTCATGTTGAAAGATCAACATTTGAGTTTTATAATCGTATCCAGCGGATATTCTCAAAAATTAGGCCAGGGCCAATAAACTGCTTAGCAATTTTAATAAAGACGTTAAATGAAAGGTTGATGTGTGTTTCTTAAATTTCCAGTGACACTAGTTTGCAATCCATTAATACAGGTCTATCATCACACAGAATTAATTGAAAAACCATAAGAGCTACAATAGATTTGGGAAACAGAATATTGTAAACCTAATAGCATTAATAATACTAACTGTGCTAATAACATTAATTGAAAGCTTCATAGCTCAGACTGGCTGCACTGGAAAGTTTCAGTTACAATATAGAGATGTTTAACTCTTTTACCCATTTTCACATTTAAAACACAAAAACAAAACAGATGGATGTTAATAAAAAAACCAAACATACAAAAGAGCTCAATGTCTCAGACTCACAATTGTTCAGGTACACACAAATTAAGGCTTAATCTGTCTTCTTTGCATATCCTTATGTCCAGTTTGTTTAGAGTGTGTGTTTTATAACATGCAATAACTGAGAACAAAACACCCAAGAAAATATTGTATTAAAAAGTAACGCATTTATCCCATTCCTGCTTAATTCCAGTTGTTAAATGCTAGTTTAACAATAATATATTCTTATGTTGCTTCCAGCAAGCAGGCAGATCTTGACAACACCCTTGGGAAAGTGGATTCTGCAGCTGAGGGGCAGCAATAATGCAAGTGTAACTTATAAGGGAAATGAGGCTTTATAAGGATGGGGAATTGGACCAAGAAGTCAAAGGGAAGCAAACAGTAGACTAATGTTGGAATTCAGGATGCTTTGAGATGAGGCTATTATGTTGCAACTGCCTCACACTATGGCCAATAGATCAATATATTGCTGTCATCCATTTGCAACCCTTTCCCACTTTCCCACAACTTTTCTGTCTCTTTTCTTAGCAGCTAAACAGAGGACAGAATAGGTTTGCAATGACTTTTGACTGGAAGTGCTCAGAATCCTTCATCTGAAAGTGCAAGTTGCAGTAACTCATCAATGACAGGAGGCAGATCTCACCCCATCCTGTACCAGCTAAGGACACCTCTTAGCCCTTGGCATATCTGGAAATCTGGGAAACTTACATGGCTACCTGCATCAGCTCTGGAATCTCAAGTAAATGCTCTTGTGACTTCCTAGAGTTCTTGTCTTAGGTAGGATAGGACCTGCTCAGCCCTGTGTTTCCTCACTGTATGTCCGTTGCCCAAACCAAGAAAAAGATCCTGTATTGATATAGTAAGCTGCACATTACAAAGACATACGCTGGCCTAGGAAGTCCAAGATGGAGGGATCAGAGACAGATTGTAAAAGGAAATCTGAATGTTTACACAGTCTTGGATATTAATTTCAGATGCACATTGAACAGATGGGAAATTAGAAGGCGCTAAGAGATAATACTAAAATCCAGTGAAGTTTTTCCACTAAGGAGCTGCCTTCGTCAGCAGAACCAGGATGAAGCATTTCCCCCTTCTTTCTGTAACACTCTACACAACCACAAAATCCGATCCAGAAGGGTGGGAGCATTTTCCAGGGGGCTGCAGGGGAAGAAGAGAGGGGGAAAATGTTCTTTATATGAGCCGATTTTCACTCATGTGACATTGGCAACCTCTGATTACCAGGCAACCTCTGATTGGCAACCTCATTGGCAACCTCTGATTACCATTATTCAGTTGTCAAGGCTGATCAAAACTTCACTCCTCTCAGAGATGATTAATTCAAGTCAACCTCAGTAACAATAGAAACACAAATCCCAGAGTTCAACCAAATATAACCAGTTTTGTCTGCAAAATGGGTAGCATGCATATCATGACAGGCATCCAATGTTCTAATAGGTGTTACTTTGAGAATAACAGCCAAAAAAAATCACCTGCTGAAATCTCACATAGCCATTAGCTCACTAGTGTTAGGCAAAGCCATTATTCTCTAAGTCTCAGTCTCTACCCTCTTCTGCAATATAATGTGATAATATTGACCTTAGCTTACAGGGTTGCTATTATTAGGATTACTGAGACCTTGTGCGTGATGTGCTTTGTGAATTTTGAAGAAGTATGCAAAAGCTATGTTGAATCGTTGTTACAGGCAGGCTTCTGTTTGTTTTCTGCTTCTTTCAGATCTCCTTCTTCAGTTGCTGGCTTTGAATAGACTTGAATTGAGTGAAATATGGAATGGATATAGAGTGCCATTTTCAATCTACTTTGTACAAGGGAAGTAATACCTGTGTAGTAAACTACATTAAAAAAATATGCCTGGAGCAATTGGCTTCCACATCTGCAAATTCTTCTCCTGTCTTGAACTATATATTTATTTACTATTATTATTTTGAAACATAGTTGGTTTGGTCTTAAGTTCAGTCAAAGTTCATCATGGCTTGATGTGCCTTTGGTAGAATTCCATGAGGATAAACTTGTTTTATTCTCATATCTGAAATTCCTAAACAAATTGGCATCTGAATTTGATCTAAAGAGTCCCATCAACCTGCTTGTATTTCCTCTTAGAACATTTTAAAATAACAATACAGAAGTTTAGTATACATGCTTTCAACTTACAAAAGGCTATAGTACTTATATCTAGACTATTTTTTCTACATGTAGAAAAGTAAATGAAAGGAGAACAGAGGAACAGTTCTCAGAATATATCAATGATGAACAAGGTTAGCAGACAAACATTGGCCACCCCATTACTGGCTACACTCAAGATGCAATTTCGTACTTTACATATGCTCGCTTTGGGCATGGGATTTAGGTTATGGCAGAAGCTCAAGTACTATTATTTCTGACATCTTCTTCCTCTTACTTCAGTTCAGCTACGTTATGCATGATTCAGCATGGATCCTTTGAGAGCATGATAAAAGATTACTGGATAATTTGAGAAACTGGAACCCCTAAACTATGGACTCTGCATTCAGGGAGGTTCTCCTACACATATGCACACACACAGTCAGTGGTTGTAGAGACCACAAAAAATTAGAAACCAAACATGACTGTCAATCCAGACTGCTGCTCTTGAGAGAATATAACTACATATGTTTCTATAAGTGTGGGGAATTAGTGCCTGAGTTTCCCTTTTCCCTCTTGCCTCCCTGTCCCTTTTCCCTTGTATGTCATGTTTTTAGATAGTAAGCCTGTGGGCAGGAACTGCCTTATTACTTCAGCATAAGTCTCCCTGGGAGCTTTTTGGCTGGAGAGCAGGGCAGGAATGTAATTTTTTAAAATCATTCATAATAAATAAGAAATAGCTTCTAGAAGCTGTCATTGTTTCACATCAAAAAGAGAAACCCTCATCTGGCATTCATTGCTAAACAGACATCCAAAGTGTTTTATTGTATATTGAAATTGTGTTTCATTTTTATTGTATAATCATAGCTGCATGATCTTGGAAATAGGTATGGCTTTAAGGTATGGCTCTGACTATCAGGAAGAGCTCTCCCACTTCTAAATTTGCCTACACACCACTGGTTGGGTATATGACAAATTCTAAATTCCCGCAAACTCCACCTTTGATTCCAGCATAATGTCATATCAGAACATCAGAAGATGTTCCAACCTGGACCAGCTCAAGTCATCCTACTTAGCATTCCGTTCACCCAGTGGCCACAGGACCTCATGAGCAGAAAACCCACAACTAGCACACAATTATAACCAGCTGCGTACTTCCTCCCATGTTCCCCAGAAGCTTGTAAACATGGGCATACCACCTTTGGCACTGGGGTAGCATATAGTCATTGGACTAGCAGCCACTTACAGCTTTATCCTGCAAAAAGGGAAAGAAAGAAGGCCGACGGTGATGGGGTAGGCAGAAGAACAGCAATGAAAGGTGGACAGGAAAATAGCAAGGTTAGAGACCAGACGGAGCAAAGGGACAGTGAGGGAGCAAAAGGGAAAGGTATGTGCAGGTGGTGAATGATTAAGTTGCACCAGAAGGCAACTCTTCCCTCCTCTGTCAGTCCACCAACAGCTGATCTGCAGCAGGTGCAGCAGAGAGAGAGAGAGAGAGAGAGAGAGAGAGAGAGAGAGAGAGAGAGAGCGAGCATGAGTGAGCGAGCGAACTTGGTGACATTCTTCAGTTTTTCAAGGTTTTTATTTTTGTTTTTAATTGTGTGAAGGAGAAAAGGGATCAAAGTTTTCATGCAATTGGGGAATAGCTTTTTCCTTCTGAGTTTGTCGAATCATCTTTTAAAGTGAGCCAAGTTGAAGGTTATCACTACATTTTGTGGAGGTGAATACCATGGTTTAAAGTATGTGTTGTATGAAAGAATGTTTCTTTTATCTGCCCCTAATCTGTGAGAGAGACAGAAAAGTGTCTCCCTTCAACTTCAGAGGTGGTGCAAGTCAAAGACCACCCATTAAACATGATTGAAAGCTTTAAAAATGATTTCCATCTCCTCACTTGCCACATCGTCTCACTGGAGCATAGAATTAATATTGAGGGCACTTCCGGATCACGTTTTTGATCATTCATTCATCCTGCCTAATTCATGGAATTTTGCAGTGACTCTAGATGTGATTGTCTTTCATTTGTAACCTGTCTGTACTTCCCCACCACTTCTTCCTTACTGAAGCAAATCCATTAAAGAAGACAGAATGGCTGCAAACTGCCTTCTCACTGGTAATGCATGAAGCTGTCTATCTGGAAATACATTAATTCGGTATCAAATCACAGCAGCACACTAACACCAGCATATGAATTCCTGACAAGGGTGCCTGTAATGAACAGGATGAGGCTGTAGCTCTCTGGAACCACTTAAGTGAACACTAGTATAGAGAACCCTGATGATAGCAACTGTGGAAAAAGGACATTTTTTGCAAAAAGGCTATTTTTTTGTACAGTCAGGCCCCAGAACACAAATAGCAGACTTTACTATATGATCGATCTTTCCCTTTCAGTTGAAATTAAATAGTCCACATGCTATCCTAGCATACGTCACATGTGAGAATTATGCTTAATGAACTAGATGCAATGGGAGTCTTGTAGGCATGGCTGCTCATAAATTCTAATAATGCCTTAACTGAACATGACACTAAAGGGAGAGGAAATAATTTTAAACTGTCCATTAGTCATCCAACTACTGGACCAGTCCTGCACAAGTATTGTAGGCCACTTTTTAGTTTCAGTGTGGCTTACATTTTCCGGATTCTTCCATACTTAAATAAACTGGGAAGTGCCCATCTGATTCAGTTTGAAGATACTACATTGGCTTCTTCATCTTGACATTTTATAAAGCACACGTTGTCACCCAGAATCAACATTCAGAACAAGCTCCAAAAACATCAAATTCCACAGATCCATATGGTGCAATCTCTAGCTTTTGCTAAAAGAAAAACTTCTCATTTGCAAATTTAAAAAGCTGTATTTGTGTCAGCCTCACAATCTGTACAGCATTTTATGAATTGAGGATTTATGGAACCCATCTAATCCACTCGAACACTGATTTGATACAATCTGTGTATGCTAATTTATATGCATAGATGAACATTTGGAAAATATAAGCAATATAAGCAAAGAATAATTTTGAAAGGAATGCAGTAAATTTCATCACAGCATGCATGACCATGGTCAGCTGACCTGTGTGTGCCTGTCTGCTACCCAGGCGCTACTTGTTGATGGACAACAGTTCCTCATCTTTAAGGGTAGTCCCGCAAATAGAGAACCATTCTCTGTAAAAGTGGACCCATGGCCATCTTAGTGCCTAAAGGACAAGAATAAAAGTACTGGGAGGGAATTCCATTATCGCAGTGCATCCCCAACAGCCACTCAGTCAACTGCCAAACTCTGCAGGTAATGGCACTCAGACAAGGGCCCCTGTTGTGACCTCAGCTCCCATGTGTCCTGCAGCACTAATCTGGATATTAGGAAAATTACTTTTGGATCTTTAGTGCCAGGAGTTGTTTCAACTTAACAAAAGCATTAGCTAGATTATAGCCAGATAAAAGAGTAAAGTCCTGTCATTCTATGATATGGCAATTCTCCCCAACCCCCCTCATATTGCCACCACTGCACTAGTTAGCTATACATATGCTGCCAAGTGTATATAGGTGCCAGGCAAGCAGAGAGATTTTTTCAATAGAATTTGTAGGAGCTTTGGATTCCTAGCATGGAGACATGGCTACTCTGTGTGTGAATTCATTATTCCCTGAATTGTTTTTAGACAATAGCCCAGAGGAACTGGGCCAGACAGCAACTCTTCTCTATCTGCCCACCAGAATCTACAGCACGTGCAAGAATGGGAAACTAGAGATTTAACATTTTTTAAAGGTTTTTACAAAAAATAATTATCTGAAGAGGCAGAGAGTCTGGAGCATTATGGTCATCATTTGAGGTCCCAGTGAAGATGTCATGAAGCCTGCAAGCACTGTACTGGAGCCCATTGGTGTTTGCTAATTACAAAATTCACCAGGTGAACTCCATGGCTGAGCTGGGATTTGAGCCCCGATCTGCCCAATCTTGGTCCAACTCCATATCCAGTACACTTCACTAACTTTCTCATTCAAGTTTGTGCGACTTTGTGTTATTTTTGGAATTAGTCATTAACCGCAAACAAACAACAGTGCAAAAGGTAATGCTCTTCTCAATGCAAAGGTGCAGCAGTGGTTGAATTTCTACATGCCAAATGGTTAGTAAAGGAATAAATATATTGCATTTTTTTATTTACTATACTGGTATGGCTAACCATCTACATCTGTTCCAGGGCCAGCTTACAGAGAAAATAATAGCATACAACATTAAGATACAATGTGATGATTCAAGTGCGGTGATACAACAGGAGAAATAGTAAAATGCAGCCCTTTCTGGCAGCAGCCAAATAAAGCGAATGAGTTAAACCTAAGTCAGATTTGAAAGTTGTCTTTGAAGGGAAAAAGCAGGATGTTCAAATTTTTAAAAGGCTTAAGTGAATAAAATGTTTTCACCTGGGGCCAAAAATATCAGAGAAGGCACCAAGAACACCTTTTTGGAAAGCTGGGCCAGAGTCAGAGTGCCACCACTGAGAAGGCTCTCTTGCTCTCTTCGGCTTCCCTCCATTAACTGAGCTTAGGTAGACAGAGACAAAATTCAGGGTCTTCTTGGTTGGAATTGAACTTTCTAGAATGGATCACCTGGCAAGTCCATCCAATACATTTCTGGTGCCTGGTGAAGAGGTATTTTATTCTACCAGATTTTAAAGTGCCGCTTTTTTTTTTTTTTTTTTTTTTTTTTTTTCTTTTTTTTTGTTTTTTTTTTGTCCTCTTTTTTTTCTTATATATGTTG